>NC_045550.1:8694204-9054204 GCF_009769535.1 Thamnophis elegans
AAAGAACGCCGACAAAACCACGGCGCTAAAACCGCGATGTCAAAAGCGCACCAACAGTGCGCCAACAACAGCGCGCCGACAGAAGCACGGTTTAAGTTAAGGTAAGGTTTAGGATTAGGTTTAGGGTTAGGTTTAGGGTTAAGATTAGGTTTAGGGTTAGGTTTAGGGTTAGGTTTAGGGTTAGGTTTAGGGTTAGGTTTAGGGTTAGGTTTAGGGTTAGGTTTAGGGTTAGGTTTAGGGTTAGGTTTAGGGTTAGGTTTAGGGTTAGGTTTAGGGTTAGGTTTAGGGTTAGGTTTAGGGTTAGGTTTAGGGTTAGGTTTAGGGTTAGGTTTAGGGTTAGGTTTAGGGTTAGGTTTAGGGTTAGGTTTAGGGTTAGGTTTAGGGTTAGGTTTAGGGTTAGGTTTAGGGTTAGGTTTAGGGTTAGGGTTAGGGTTAGGGTTAGGTTTAGGGTTAGGTTTAGGGTTAGGTTTAGGGTTAGGTTTAGGGTTAGGTTTAGGGTTAGGTTTAGGGTTAGGTTACAGCGCGCTTCTGTCGGCACGCTTCAGCACTCATTCGTCGGCGCGGTTTTGTCGGCACGGTTTTGTCACTGCGGTTTAGTCAGGCGTGCTTTTGTCGTTCGCGCATTTGTGGTGGAACCGGTTGAAAGCGAAGACAAACTCCTTTGATCTCAGAGAAGGAGAGAAGGAAAGGGAAGTAACTCAACTCTTTCTTTAATGCAACAGTAAATCATAGTTTATTGTTGCATTTATTCCCAGCCAGAGCTTACGTGCACATTTCTATACTGTAATAACACTGACTGGTGTGTCAAAATTTATTTTGGGAGTGATACACAATATGGAAAGCTTAATCTGGTAATAAAACCCTGAAAGATTATGTGCAAGGTCCCTCAAAGGTTGTTCCAAAGATTGAATTGATTCCTAACTGGAGGTAATATCTAACCAGCCATTTAGGTGGTTATATAATGATTAATAAAAGCTAAGTGCCTCATTTCAAAGCTTAGGCTTTGCCAACGCGGAAGAAAGGAGCACCTTGAGTTGGTAGACTAAACAAAGCTGTCAAAGGTTCCCTGATCTAAGCAGAGAGGGCTTGGGTAGGGTTTGATAAACAAATCAAAATTTTCAGATAATGGTGTTAAAGATTTCTGTACAAACATGTCCAGATGACCTTGTTATCTAAAGTGTGTTTAAAACAGTGGGGGAAAAAATTATCAACAAATTCTTTTTTTAAAAAATCTGAAAAATGCACTTGATTTTTTTTTCCTGATAAGGTGGTGCAGAAGAGGATGGTCTGAACAAGGTCTGAAGCAGCTAGTAGTAAAACATGAACTTAATCTGGAAAGACAGAAAGGAGTGAAGAAACTCAGGATGGGCTGCCTTCACTCTCTTTGGTAGCAGAGGGAAGGGAAGAGAAACTGGGTCACACTTTCAAGATTCTGTTATTATAGCTTATAGCAATAGCAACAGCAGTTAGACTTATATACCGCTTCATAGGGCTTTCAGCCCTCTCTAAGCGGTTTACAGAGTCAGCATATTGCCCCCAACAACAATCCGGGTCCTCATTTTACCCACCTCGGAAGGATGGAAGGCTGAGTCAACCTTGAGCCGGTGAGATTAGAACCGCTGAACTGCAGATAACAGTCAGCTGTTATAAGTTACAACGTCACCAAAAAGTGACTGATTTATGACCATTTTTCACACTTTTGACTGCTGCAGTATCCCCATGCGGCCAGTAATATCCCATAGATTGGGCCTCCTTCAGATGCCGTCGGCCAAACAATGTCGGGTGGCGGGCCCTCGGAGGAGAGCCTTCTCGGTGGCTGCTCCGACTCTTTGGAACCAGCTCCCCCCGGAAATCTGGACCATACCCGCTCTGATGGCCTTCAGGAAAGCCGTAAAAACTTGGCTGTTCCAGCAGGCCTGGGGCTGTTGACCTCACTGTTGAGGTCCGGCCCCAACTAGAATGAATGTATGTCTGTTGTTTTAAATTGTATTGTTGTTGTGTGTTTTTTATATTTTCTTGTAATCCGCCCGGAGTCCTTTGGGATTGGGCGGCATATAAAAACTTCAAATAAAATAAAAATCAAAAAATAAATAAATGATCGTAAGATTTACATTTGGATGCTTGACAGCTGACTCATATTTATGATGACTCATATTTATGATGGTTGCAGTGTTCCAGAGTCATATGATCCCCTTTTGCGACCTTCTGACAAACAAAGTCAATGGGGAAACCTGATTCACTTACTAATTTAACAACTGCAGTGGTTTCGCTTAACAAATGCGACAAGGAAAGTTGTAAAATGGGGCAAAACTCACTTTCTCCCTTAGCAGTGTAAATTTCAGGCTCAGTTGTGGTCTTAGGTTGAGGACTGCCTGTAATGAAGAATTCTCCTATTTCTTGTGGTGTCTGTTTCCTAATATGATCTGCCTCAAAAGATTTGACAGGCAACTTCAAGTGCCCCGTGCAAGGGAGAAAGGGAATATGAAGCTATCAAACTGAGAATATTCGCTTTTGCATCCCTGATTAGCATCCCTCCCTCAGATATGTCACTACTAACTTTAGTAGATTCAAAAGTCATCTGACATAGTAACTGAATACAGGATTACAACCCAAAGTCTCTTTCAGCTTCTAGGACAGTGATGGCGAATGTGTGTCAGAGGTGGGTTCCTACCAGTTCTCACCAGTTTGGTAGAACCGGTTCGTCAAATCTACCGAACCGGTTAGAAGAGGCTCCATCAGTGGACCCGGAAAGCAGGTCACACCTACAGAAGAGGTTCCAAATTTTTTTGAAACCCAACACACAAACACACATACACACACATACACACACACACAGACTCACACAGGGAGAGAAAGAGAGAGAAAGAATGAAATAAAAAAAGAAAAAAGAAAGAAAAAGTGAGAGAGAGAGATGAAAGAAAAAAAGGAAAAGGGGACAGAGAGACAAAAGGAAGGAAAGAGAGAGAGAGAGAGAGAGAGGGAGGGAGAGAGAAAGAAAACACATGGCCGGCAAGCCACTCCCACAAAGGAGGTCACACCCACAGAGTAGGTTCGAAAATTTTTTGAAACCACCACTGGTGTTTGTGTGTGGAACCGAGTGCCGAAAAGGGAGCACTTCGCACCAGAAACCCAGAAGAGAAACGGGCGATGTCACACGTACCAAGCGACATGGCTTCGCCTGCTATTTTGGGCATGTGTGCCATAGGATCACCATCACGGTTCTAGGATGAATTCTCAAGTACACAGCTTGTATTCTTTTTAAATATCTGTCTCCTTTTGCTTACTGATCTTCCCTGCCTCTTGCTTTCAATTAGTTAGTTCCTAAAAGTTAGTTAGTAGACGTCTTCCAATGTTACTTCAACTAAGCTGTTATCAACAGAACTTATAAAACTGCAGCTATTCATAAAAAGAAATTCTGAAGGTAGTTAACCTCTTCATCTCATCCAGAGGCACCGTTTTACGGTGGTTCTCCTCTTACCTCTCTGGCGGTTCGCAGTCGGTGTTGGTCGGGGGACAGAGGTCGGCCTCTAGGCCCCTTAAATATGGGGTGCCGCAGGGCTCGGTCTTGTCCCCCCTCCTATTTAATATCTACATGAAGCCACTGGGTGAGATCATTCGCCGGCACGGGATTAAATACCATCAGTATGCGGATGATACCCAGCTGTATCTCTCCGCCCCGTGCCAACTCAGTGAAGCGGTGGAAGTGATGTGCCAGTGCCTGGAAGCTGTCAGGGCCTGGATGGGAATGAACAAGCTTGCACTCAACTCCGACAAGACCGAGTTATGGATGTTGCCCCCCAAGGATAGTCCAGATATTCCATCTTTAAGCCTGGGGGGGGTGAAACTCTACACCCCTCAGAGAGGGCCCGGCCCCACTAAGACTGAGTGCATGATGTGTTTTTTAACCTGCTTTCTTTTTCATTTTATATTTTTTGTATACTTTTAGAGTTGTTTTTATGTAAGCCACCTGGAGTCCTTCGGGATTGGGCGGCATATAAATTCATTAAATTTACAATTTAATTTACAGTGACTTTTGGGGAGTCCATCTGTAACTTTGCTGGCTTCATTTCAAACACTTATTATATTATATTTTATAGATGCAAGGCATCCAGAGGAAAGTTCTCTGAATACCAAAAAAGAAAAAAAAAGAAAATGCAATGTGTCATTACAAGGTCAGAAATAAATCAGCCGCCGGTTGCTATAGTTGACTTCAAAAGGCTAAAAGGAACTCAGAAATAGTTCTCTTTTACTTTAAACAATAGTTCATTTCCAGTTCCAAAGGATTTGCATAGAAACCAGCTGCCTTCATTGAAATGATCATAATGCCCCTTATCTGAATTTAACTCATTATTTAAAGACAACACATTTCACCTTATAATTTTGGAAACATATTTTCCTGAGTTCTGCCAACATATTTGACTAACCATTTTAGTTTATTATTGCTCAGATATTCGCTTTCTAGAATACAGTATGTGCCAACTTCCGTGACCCGATTAAACGGCGTCGCTGACGTCATCAACAGGGCGACAACAACCAGCACAAAGAAAGAAGGGCGCTTTAAATAGCGCTTTGAAAGCAAGCCGATTCAACTTAAGGTAAGGGTTAGGTTTAGCTTTAGCTTTAGCTTTAGGGTTAGGTTAAGGATTAGGGTTAGGTTTAGGGTTAGGTTAAGGGTTAGGGTTAGGTTTAGGGTTAGGTTAAGAGTTAGGTTTAGAGTTAGGTTAAGGGTTAGGTTTAGGGTTAGATTTAGGATTAGGTTTAGGGGGGTTAGGTTTAGGTTTAGGGGTTAATTTTAGGTTTAGGGTTTACAGCGTGCTTCTGTCTCCGCGCTGTTGTCGCCCTGTTGATGACGTCAGCTACGCGGTTTAGTCGAGCGCGGTTTTGTGGTGGAACCGCCAACTTCTCACCTTTTCTCCACTATAACACATAAATATTGGTAATAAATATGTTTAATGATTGATAATTAATCAATGTATTTTTAAAAAGACAAATTAAAACATGTACATATGAGCTTGGATTCAAACTTTGCTTTTTGGAGAAAAATAAATCATCTCTCCCAGACATACAGATGCAGGTTCCAGTCATGGCAGTTGGGAAATTTTGGAATGAGGATATATTGTGAAATTGTAGATCAGGGGCTGATAATTGTTTTTGACTTAGGTTCCATAGGTTTAGCTCACAGAGTGAGGCTGAGTTCATACGTATATCACACAAAGTCATGCTCTGCTTAATCTTAATTTGTACAGAGGATTAAATCTGAGTCCCCCTGGGAGTAGGGCGGCATACAAGTTTAATAAATACGAAATACTAAATCACACTTGTATGGCAGCTAAACCAAAACCAACAAGACATATTTTAGCTTAGCATAATATGTGAATCTAACTTGTACTTCTTAGCTGAGTCCATTTTTGCTTTTGAAAAACAATTGATGAGATATGAGAATTTGAGATCATGCTAAGATTTAGAATAAGGGTGGAGAATGATGGCCCTTTTTATGACTTGTGGACTTCAACTTCCAGAATTCCTGAGTCAGGAGCCTGGGAGTTGAAGCCCACAAATCATAAAGGAACCACCGTTGTTCCCACCTTCGGTTTAGAATGAAGTCATAAATATGTGACTTCTTTTCTTTGGTACAGCTGGAAGTGTCCTTTCCCCCCACTTTCTATGAGTACCTTGAAGTAGATCAAGAAATAGTCCTAAGATCAGTGCAGTTGATTTTAAAACTAGGAAATTGGCTTTGAACCAACTAGAAACACACTAGTCTTAGAGTCACAGGGGTCTCCAACCTTGGCAACTTTAAGACTTATGGACTTCAACTCCCAGAGTTCCTCAGCCAGTTGAAGTCCACAAATCTTAAAGTTGTCAAGTTTGGAGGGTTCCACCACAAATGCGTGCACAACAAAAGTGCGCCTGACTAAACCACGGTGTCTAAAGCGCGGTGACAAAACCGCGCTATGAATTAGCGACTAATTAGCCCTAAAGCGCGCCGACAAAAGCACGCCAACAGAAGCGCGCTGTAACGTAACCCTCAACCTAACCCTCAACCTAACCCTCAACCTAACCCTAAACCTAACCCTAAACCTAACCCTAAACCTAACTGTAAATCTTACCTTAAATGAAATCGCGCTTCTGTCGGCGCGCTGTTGTCGGCACGCTGTTGTCGGCGCGCTTTTGAAATCGCGGTTTTAGCGCCATGGTGTTGTCGGCGCGCTGATGACGTTCGCGCTTTTGACGGGTCACGAGTTTGGAGACCCCTGCACTAGTCACTGTATTCACAGAATGTAGATCTAAAGTATTTTAGACACTCTGTTCAATACCTTTTTTTCAATTGATTGGGAATAATTCAATTGTCAAGATATCAGAGAAATCCAACAAAGCAGACATTGAGAAATGCAAAGAAGGAACACAAGGCTCATTGCAATTCAATTAAGTGATGTCAGGGATCACCATTACCCAAACACCTACACCCTTATATTACATGGCATGTAAATATTCAGTAATGCCATTCGGTGTCATTGTAGTTTGATGAAGACGCTGCTAGCGAATGATTGAAAAATAAGCTTTAAAGGGCCTGGAAGCAGGAAACAGACTACAGAAGGGAGGCCGACTCCTCAATAGCTGGGACGTATACTGTAACAGAGATGGCATTGTAGAAACACTTGGCTAGCTAGTGTTGGAAACAGGATGCTGCATTAAATGGACTTTGGCTTTGACTTAGCAGAACTCTTCCTATGTACTCAGAGTCTTGCTGAACATTAACTCTGAACTCTGCCGGGTTTTAAAATAGAGCTGTGATGTGGCAGAGGAGGCTTCTGTTGGAAAGAAACGCAAACACAGACCTCCTTTAGGCACTCTGGAATGAGTTCAGTTGTATGGTTCTTTGGAAACTGGCCAGTAACTGGGAATTGGCGGAGATTCCCAGTGCAAGAAATCTCTTGCAGCTGTTTCCATGAAACTGTGCAAAGAACTGTTGTAAAGTAGCAGAAAGCTACTTGGTATCTCATGTGGCTGCTAAACAATGTAAAGCTTTGTATATCTGTTTTTTCTCTTTGTCTATGGCAATCTAAGCCAAAAATACCTTGAGTTGATTCTACAATTCTTTTTGCCAAACTGTTTTTTTTTTTTTGCACCCACAGAAAACTGTGCTTGAAGCATTTGCACCTAATATGCCCAAGGATAACAGGTAATAAACTAACGGCTACCTGGGTATTCTCAGGATAACCTTTTAGGAAGGGTTGAATGCAAGGGTGGATTTCAACCGGTTCGCGGCGGTCCCCGCAAACTGGTTGGTCGGTGAACCCAGAAGTAACTTACTTCCAGGAACGGCGAATGGCCCACCCGCCCGCCCGCGCTCCTTACCGGTCTTTGAAGGCTTCTGCACTTCCACGCAGGTGCGTGGTACATACAGCGCCTGCGTGATTCTCCGCGAGCAGCTGGATGGCACATACAGAGCCTGCGCGATTCTCCATGAGCAGCTGGAGCATCGCGCAGGCGCTACGATGCATGTGTGAACTGCGCGCGTGCACGAGGACGCCGCCGGCCCCGTTCCAACCGAACCGGTTGGAACGGGATAAGTAACACACCACTGGTTGAATGGTACATAGTAATAGTACGGTTTTTAAGAGACTCCAGTCTCAATATGTATCAGCCATATCCAAAGAGGTCTAAATGTAAATGCTATGCCAAAAATTTCAACCATCCTCGTGCAAGTTGAAGAGACAGAAATGTCAATTTTCCTTTTCAAAGGGAAATAAACTTTCAGCATCATTAAGGGTGAGATAGCATTTACCTTGCTTGGAAGGTAGGCAAAAAATATTTGTGTTTTGTCCTTCATCGTGCATTTATCTTTCCATGGGACTGCGGGGTCCTTTCCATAACCATTTGATTAGTTAGGCAAGTGATGCCTGGCCCCTGGTGACTAAATGGACAAATGTCTACTGTTACAACCAGTCCTGGTGGGATTGGTTCAATGACCTTCTTTCAATGATACAGGAACCATCTCATCAGACCTGTGTTATCCAGTGACTTCCTCTCTTTTCTGCTTTTCAACTTGTATTGTATTGTATTGTATTTAATGGATTTATAGGCCGCCCAATCCCGGAGGACTCCGGGCGGCTTACAGAAGTGAATTATCAAAAAATAAAAATAAGAATTAAAAAGACAAAGACAACAGTTTAAAAGATCACCATGCACCCAATCTGATCAGGGCTGGACCTCAGTAATGAGGTCAACAGCCCCAGGCCTGCCGGAATAGCCAGGTTTTGACAGCTTTTCGGAAGGCCATGAGAGTGGGCAAGGTCCGGATCTCTGGGGGTAGTTCATTCCATAGGGTTGGAGCGGCTACAGAGAAGGCCCTCCTCCGAGGAGCCGCCAGCCGACACTGTCTAGCTGATGGCACCTGGAGAAGGCCCACCCTGTGCAATCTTATCAGTCGCAGTGAGAAGGCCCTCCTCCGAGGAGCCGCCAGCCGACATTGCCTGGCTGACGACACCTGAAGGAGGCCCGCCCTGTGCGATCTTACCGGCCGTTGAGAGGTAACTTGCCAAGCAGTCAGTTTTCCCATCATCCACGTGTCTCGTAAGACCAGAGTACGTGAATTTTTGCTTTCTGATCATGGCCTCAAGGGCTATTAGAACAAGATCTCAAGGATGTCATTCAAGACAACGTCCCCTCCAAAGGGATACTTTTCAGAACTATGTGAAAGCAGTGATGGGGGAAAAAAATGTTGCCAAAATACACACACAACTAGCACCCTCTAACCCCCGTATGACAAAAGGCATTCTGAGAATGAAAATCAGAACCTTCTTTGGCAGGACAAGAAAATGTTCATGAAGATGGATTTTGAAATAATCCATTTTTAATCAGCTGCAGTCACTGGATTTACATACAGTATGTACAACTCTGGTTCCAATATGATATCTGTGAGTGGAAGTTGTATTAAAATAAATAGGAATCACTGCGAGATTAAAAGCAATTAGATTTACTCTTAAGAAGCATGTTTAGCATGCTAGGGGAGTTTTAATGGTTTCTATTCATAACTTTGTCTGTATTGCTTTGTTTCCTGTTAGATTTGCTTAATTTTGGTTGACATGATGGGATTTCAGCAAAACCTAGATGATTTAGCAAACAAATAAACTTCTAAATACTGTCTACACGTACATATTTCCACGTGGCTTAATAAGCAAGTGTTACATGATCTATTTATTCCCTTTTCAGCTATTTCAGACTGAAACATGTTACAGATGATTATATTAAGCTGACAGAATACAAATCTGTAAATGTCAAGATTATTTAAAATTCAATAAGCTTAAATGAGATTATTAAAAGGATGGATTTCTGGTCAATTAATCAGCTATTTTGAAAGGCAATTGTCTTTGAAATGCAGAAATGCCCTTCATGGTATTGGATCTGGGTACTTGAGAGACCGCCTGCTGCCAATTACCTCCCACAGACCCATTAGATCTCACAGGGTCGGCCTCCTCCGGGTTCCGTCTACCAGCCAATGCCACCTGGCTGTTACCCGGGGGAGGGCCTTCTCTGTGGCAGCTCCGGCCCTCTGGAATGAGCTCCCCGCAGGGATTCGGACCCTCACCTCTCTCCAGGCCTTCCGAAAAGCCGTCAAAACCTGGCTTTGCCGGCAGACCTGGGGGTGATGAGTTCCCTCCGCTCTCGACATGTATGGTTGTGCGACTGTTGTCTACTTTTATTATTTGTATTTTGTCTTTTTATGTTCCCCTTTCCCCCCCCTTGAATTGTTCGCCGCCCTGAGTCCTCCCGGAGAAGGGCAGCATACAAATAATAAAATCCAAAATACAATACAATACAATACAAATACAGATTGCTTAACCACATCATCTTACTGTAATATAGACATTATATTAAATGTAACCTATAGAAGAATGAGTTTATGTATCACATTCATCCTGCACACATGCCTGGCTGCAAATGCCCTTATTTTCAGAAATCTTTTGATAGAAGGAGGGCTTCTCAGGTCAAGCTAATAAACAATGATTCATCTAGGCCTTCAGCTCATTCCTATCTCTTGCTGAAAAAGGCAGGGCTGGGGGTGGATCGGGGGGGGGGGAGATAAAAAAGAAGATCATTTGATATTCCAGGCATGGGAACTCTCTTTTGATCCCAACAGTGATTTCTTTATAGTGGTCCGTGACTCACAGGAAAGAATGGTTCATGGGAGAGCACCAGCAGCGTTAAGACAGTCTTTTAAAAGAAATCAAACTAAACCACAGAAAGTATATTTCACAAGCCAGGCTGGAAATCTTTCATGAACTTGGCTCACTTGTGGGAACGCTGTTTGGGTCAGGAAAGGACATGAAAAGGATGACCTGATGGCTTTCTGCCTTAGCAACAGCAGATGCAGCTTAAGGGGCTGCTAATTCTTTATATTAGGTTTGACTGGGATGGGAAGTTCAGCTGAAAAACATAGAGGGAGATTTCTGCAGGGAGCCAGGGATGGCTTGAAGGCACCTTCCAAATCTTATTAGTCATTTATCTGGGGCCAGCTCTCTCTCTCTTAGCCCAACTGATAGCCCAGAACCTTTGAGAATTAAAATAATGTAGCCTGTTTAGAACTTGTGTTGCTTAAAGAAGGCTCCACTCCCCATTTTCCACATTCATCTCTCCTTTTCCACTTGCAATAGGCTAGAACTCCTGCAATTAGCCAAATGACAGCTTGCTAGCAGAAGAATTTTGAATTTAGACTAAGAACTGAAGGAAATTGGGTCTAAGACCAAGGTGGAGGAGGGTTACATGAGGCTCTACATGGGGCTGCCCTTGAAAAGTGTTCGGAGACTGCAAATAGTCCAGAATGCAGCCGCGCGAGCGATATTGGGTGTACCGAGGTACACCCACGTTACACCTATCCTCCGCGAGCTGCACTGGCTTCTTATTGGTCTCCGGACGCAATTCAAGGTGCTGGTTATTACCTTTAAAGCCCTACATGGCTTAGGACCAGGGTACCTGCGAGACCGCCTACTGCCACATACCTCCCAGCGGCCGGTGAGATCCCACAGGGTGAGCCTCCTTCAGATGCCGTCAGCCAGACAATGTCGGCTGGCGGCTCCCCGGAGGAGGGCCTTCTCTGTGGCTGCTCCGACCCTTTGGAACGAGCTACCCCCAGAGATCCAGACCTTGCCCACTCTCATGGCCTTCAGGAAAGCTGTTAAAACCTGGCTATTCCGGCAGGCCTGGGGCTGTTGACTTCACTGTTGAGGTCCAGCCCCGATCAGATTGAGTGCATGCGTGATGTTTTTAAACCTGTCTTTCCTTTATTTTTTATTACTTCTTTTTTCTTTGTAAGCCGCCTGGAGTCCTTCGGGATTGCGCGGCCTATAAATCTTGCAAATTAATTATGATCCATGGAACAAAAGTATACCTGCTAAAATATGTGAGGATAGTATCATAAGATGGGATTATCTGAATTTTGGGATTTTGCTGTAGGAATACCCAGTATAGTGCAGTTCTCAAGAGGTAGAATTCATTGATGGTAAACAACCTGGCAAAAAATGAAATATCAATCAATTAGTTACATTTTGAAGTAAACTTTTTAAAAGAGCAGTCATTTTAAGACAGCAAAAACATTTAATCTTAGAGTATTTCCCTTTAATAATGTTTCCAAAAGTTCTATTACTTCAAATGCATGTAATATATTTTAGCATATTAATTAATGTCTGATCTGAAGGATAATGATTGTAATTCCAAAAACAGCAAATGATACAGCCCAATGTTTGCAAAATGCTAAGTTTAATAGCAGCCAAAGGCACAGATTTGTATTTTTTTAAATTAACTGCAATTAAGATTAACATCAATGCCATTTCACTTTTCAGTAAGTAAAAGTATCTGCTTTAACAAGGAAGAAGTCCAGAGAACTTTGATTATGTTGCAGTTTATAGGTGAAAGCCCAACCCAAAATCTAGATCAGTGTTTCTCAACTTTGACAGCTTACAATAGGTGGACGTCAAGTCCCAGAATTCTGCAGCCAGCAATTCTGAAAGCTGACGTCTACCCATCTTAAAGTTGCCATGGTTGAGAAATCATGGTTTAGAATATTGTGATGATTACTTCTAATCTATAAAAATATTGTCAACACATTAGCAGTCAGATATGACTTTGTTTTAAAAGCAAAACATAATTTTATTTACTGATGCATATTCTCTATGCATGGGGTGGCACGGTGGTTAGAATGCAGTACTGCAGGTTCTAACTCACTGCTCACTCCGATTCTGAGAGGTTGACTCAGCCTTCCATCCTTCCGAGGTCGGTAAAATGAGGACCCAGATTGTTGGGGGAAATATGCTGGCTATGTAAGAGCCGAGGTGGCGCAATGGTTAGAGTGCAGTACTGCAGCCACTTCAGCTGACTGCTAAGCTGCAGTTCGGCGATTCAAATCTCACCGGCTCAAGGTTGACTCAGCCTTCCCGTGACCCGACAAAAGCGCGAACGTCAAAAGCACGCCGACAACAGCGCGCCGACAACAGCGCGCCGACAGAAGCGCGATTTAAGTTAAGGTAAGGTTTAGGGTTAGGTTTAGGGTTAGGTTTAGGGTTAGGTTACAGCGCGCTTCTCGGCGCGCTGTTGTCGGCGCGCTTCAGCGCTCATTCGTCGTGCGGTTTTGTCGGCGCGGTTTTGTCACCGCGGTTTAGTCAGGTGTGCTTTTGTCGTTCGCACATTTGTGGTGGAACCCAGCCTTCCATCCTTCCGAGGTGGGTAAAATGAGGACCCAGACTGTGGGGGTGATATGCTGACTCTGTAAACCGCTTAGAGAGGGCTGAAAGCCCTATGAAGCGGTATATAAGTCTAACTGCTATTGTTATTGCTATGTAAACCACTTAGAGAGGGCTATAAAGCACTGTGATGTGGTATATAAGTCTAAGTGCTATTGCTATTTCATGAACTTTTAATAAACTCTCCACTGGATTGCGAGTAAAGTATCTACTGTCTAATCAAGTCAAGTCTTGCAACTAGTTGCTTCCTAAACTAATCTGATGTTATCTTCTTGGCCCTCATCCTACCCATTCAGAAGACTTTGCAAAGAGCAGATGAGGCTGAGAAATGGCCAGACTAACATTACATAACCCAAGAAGACAGAGGCTTTTGTGAAAACCATGTACTGGCAAGGAAATTTGAAAAGAACAGCTCTTAAAGGGGAGGAAGTTAATTGCTTTCCGAGAAGAGTGAAATTAATAAAAGGCTCAGACAAGACAGGAGTCTGTTCAAAGTTTAGAAGTGTGGAAAATGTGGGCAACTTTCAGAAGCAGCGAGGAAATGTAACAGGCTATATACTGTAACTCATTAGGAAAATGGAGAATTTGAGCAAATACACCTGGAGGACCTGTCACCTGCCTATTACGTGTAGCTCCCCAGCTGACCAGCACCTTTGTATGGAAAAGTATATTCAAGACCCATGTTACCTAATCATTAGGGATAAAATGTACAAATGGGGGAGGGGAGAAGAAAGCTAAAATGAATAATTGTACACTGATCGTTCATTTCTCTTTCTCTGCCCTGAGTCAATTTTCATTTCTTATTATGAAGCTCCATCTTATAAGCTCAGGAAAAATAGAATATATTGAAGGGGCGGAGGGCACTGGCAGATGTTCACTTTTTTAGTGTTACTGTTTCTACAACAACAAATATTTCTAAGAAATTTTTATTTATGTCAGGGGTGGGTTCTGGCCAGCTCTACTTCTGGTTTGCTCATGCGTGCGCTGTGCGCGCATGCACAATTTAATTGAAATTGTTCTGCGCATGTACAGAACTAAAAAATAAGATGGCGGCGAGGATGGCGGTGACCGGGAAACCGGTTTGAGGGTGTGGCAGGTCTGCTGGTTCCAGCGACCTAGGCCGCCATACCACTACCAGTTCGGCCGAACCGATAGGAATCCACCACAGATGTAATTATGTATGTATGTATGTATGTATGTATGTATGTATGTATGCATGCATGCATACATGCATGCATGTATGTATGATGTATCTATGTATCATGGGTGGGTTTCAACCGGTTCACGGCGGTCCCTGCGAACTGGTTGGTCGGCGAACCCGGAAGTAAGTAACTTCCGGGAACGGCGAAGGGCCCACCCGCCCGCCCACGCTCCTTACCTGGTTTTGCTGAGTTCTGCGCTTCCACACATGCGCAGGACGCATACAGCACCTGCGCGATCCTCCAGGAGCAGCTGGAGCATCGCACAGACACTAGTACGCATGCATGCACTGCACACGTGCACGAGGACGCCGCCAGCCCCGTTCCAACCGAACCAGTTGGAACGGGGCGAGAAACCCACCCCTGGTATGTATGTATGTATGTATGTATGTATGTATGTATGTATGTATGTATGTATGTATATATGCATGGGAAGTGGGACTACAAGATCATTTATTCCAGAATTGCCTAGCTTCACTATTCACAATGATCAGATTTAATCATAACCTGGTGAATCAGATCACAATAATCAGATTTGAAAGGTTCCATTTAATATAGCCAATACACATAAAAGTAACCTTCGTGTTGAGTTGATTTCTTAAGTCTGGTCTAGCTAGTGGGACCAGTTTGACTCTGCTGTACCTCCTTTCTCCTTAATCTCTACATCCTTACAAGTAAGATAGTTAACAACTACCTATATAATTATGGCATCACTGCTAAGTGAAGATTAACACACAGATTCTTTGCATTTTATGCTGCAACGCCTGCCATTTTATATTTGCTAAAATAATGCTTGCATTTTACCCGATTACAGTGTAGTCCTTGATGAATGATGATGATAATTAGGACCAGAATTTCCACTGGTAAGCAATGCAGTTGAAAGTCTTAATGTCACATGCCTGCGTTGCTTAGTGATGGCAGTCCCAGCAGTCCCCAGTGCCATCCCTTGAGGATAATGGGTCACTGAGTGAGCTGCCAGGTTTTAACGATCAAAGTCAGAAGGGAAGTTGGTAGGAAGATGCAATTCCCAGGTGTCTTGCACTAGGTCAGCAGGCAGGTAAGTGGTATCCAGTTTAGCAATTTCAGGTCCTGGGTGGCTACTGCTGGATGTCATACTGTTCATGGGCAGCTATGCATGATTTTGGGCATGGGGGAGGGCTTGCTGTTGGGCGCGGATCAGAGGTGGGTTCCTACCAGTTCGCACCTATTCGGTAGAACCGGTTCGTCAAAATCTACCGAACCGGTTAGAAGAGGTTCCACCAGTGGACCCGGAAAGCAGGCCACACCTACAGAAGAGGTTCCAAAATTTTTTGAAACCCACCACTGGTCCTTGGATATGATTACTCTACACTATCATGCTCATATTTATAAAACTCAGTGCCTCTGTGAAAGGTAAGGATGACTACTGCGTTTGTGGTGCAATCAGAACATTGCGTGTGTTGAAGTTGTTTTAACGCAAACCAAAGATGCCTTTTAAAGAACAACTTTACATCCTATTCTTATGCATGCCAGTGCTGTGTGTGAGGTAATTTAAGGTGGTTCTGACAAGTGTCGTTGGCATCTTCATATCCGGTCACATGGGCGGCAAGCCACTCCCATCCGGTCATATGGGCGGCAAGCCACTCCCACAAAGGAGGCCACACCCACAGAGTAGGTTCGAACAATTTTTGAAACCCACCACTGGTGTGGATGTCTCTATAGGCGTGGCACGACAAAACCGCGCTCCACTAAAGCGCGCCTGATTAAACCGCGTCGCTGACGTCATCAGCAGGGCGACAACAGCGACCGCGGAGAAAAAAGGGCGCTTTAAATAGCGCTTTGAAAGCAAGCCGATTCAAGTTAAGGTAAGGGTTAGGTTTAGGGTTAGGTTTAGGGTTATGTTAAGTGTTAGGGTTAGGGTTAGGGTTAGGTTAAGGGTTAGGGTTAGGTTTAGGGTTAGGTTAAGGGTTAGGATTAGGTTTAGCGTTAGGTTAAGGGTTAGGTTTACGGTTAGGTTAAGGGTTAGGTTTAGGGTTAGGTTTAGGATTAGGTTTAGGGGGGTTAGGTTTAGGTTTAGGGGTTAATTTTAGCTTTAGCGTTTACAGCGTGCTTTTTTCTCCGCACTGTTGTCGCGCTGTGATGATGTCAGCTACGCGGTTTCGTCGAACGCGCTTTAGTCGAACTCGGTTTTGTGGTGAAACCCTCTATAGGTGCTTGCAGTAACATACACAAGTGATTTCAGGCCTCGGGGTAGTTGCTGCCAGGCAGGGGAAACTTACTGGAGCAACTTGCAACCTTTCTTAAATTATCTTGATGGACCTTTACTCAATCTAAGAAGACCGCGCCTGCATTTCAGGAACCTCCCCTTTTAGCCAAGTACTTTCTGACCTTGGAGATTTGAGCACTTTCTGTAGCAGCTCCAGTGGCAGGTCCCGCAGAGATATATGGGTGCCAAGCTGTGGGACAAGGTTTACCTCCATCCATCTTTCACAGATAGCGATCAAGGAAGGTTGCTTATACTGTTTCCAGAGTGGGAAGAAAAGGAGAAGTTAAAGAAACTCTGAACTCTAGAACCATCTTGTGGTGGAAACTGGAAATTAAACTACTGCATCTACATTTGGGAGAAGACAAAAAAAAGAACACTCATTTCTTTTGGGATGACATTTTAACTGTTGCAAATCTAAAATGAAAGTGCAATTAATACATTTAGAATTCCACCCAGGAAGATTTGCACATCTCTGCTGAGTTTGTGCGAAGTTTCTTCACTGTGTGTGAAAAATATCTCTTGTTTTCAATTCCTAAAGATTTCAAAGAGCACCTCTACAGCCAGAGATCTGCAGGATTGTTGGTTTCCATCCTGGAGATACACCCAATTTATTTAAAAACTGTTTCCAGAAACCACCTTCTTGAACAAGTAAAGAATCTGTTCATTGAACAGATGGGTGCAAGTTTCATTAAAAGCCAGTAAGATGCAATCAACTGATGAAGGAGGAGGGGAGAAAAAAGGAAGTCAAGAAATCAGTTTGTTCCAGATCATCATCACAACAACTACACAAGCATAAGCAAAGCAAAATGTGACCCGTTAAATGCGCGCCTGTCAAAGCGCGCCAACAAAACCGTGGTGAGAAACCTGTGACGTTGAAAGCGCTCCAACAAAAGAGCGCTGACAAAACTGCACCCACAAAAGCGCAATTAGGGTTAAGGTAAGGGTTAGGGTTAAGGTCAGGGTTAGGGTTAGGTTTAGGTTTAGGTTTAGGGTTAGGTTTAGGGTTAGGGTTAGGGTTAGAGTTAGGGTTAGGTTTAAGGTTAGGTTTAGGTTTAGGTTTAGGTTTAGGGTTAGGGTTAGGTTTAGGTTTAGGGTTAGGTTTAGGTTTAGGGTTAGGTTTAGGTTTAGGTTTAGGGTTAGGGTTAGGGTTAGGTTTAGGGTTAGGGTTAGGGTTAGGGTTAGGTTTAGGGTTAGGGTTATTACGTTGTTTTCATTGCTTTTTGATTCCGCGCTTTCATCAGCGCACATTTGTCGGCGCGCTTCTGTGGGCGCAATTTCGACCTCGCGGTTTTCTCGGCGCGCTTTTGTCGGCGCGCTTTTGACGAGTGCGCATTTGTCGGTGAACCATATATATATGGTTACTATATATATTAGCTTACTACTTTAAAAAAAACCATTCAGTTGGCAGCTCACCTTGCAGCCTGCAGTATAATAGCTACACACATTGATGGGACAGATGCTACTTCTCATGACCTGGATGCACCTAGAGGGCAGAAAAAATTGAGCTATAAACGAGAAGAGGGTTAAGAGGAGAACCAAAAGAAGGAAATGAGAAATACAAATTAACTCTCTAGCCTTTGGCTCTCCATAAGTAAAACAGATGCATTTTTGCAAGCCACAGAATTTCTTTAGCCCCTGGGTGGGAAATTCCGGTGTGTGTTCTTCAGAGGACCATCTTGAATCCTTTCTCTTCATACCCAGCTTAGCCTAGATGACTCTGCAGCATTTATCCTCTCAAAGGGGCATAGCAGACTGCTGTTGTGGGGAAACAGTATTTGTTTACCTCATGTTTAATTATACAATTCTCTCAGGGACAACACGGTTTGCATTTGAGTCAAATACTTTATCTCTCTGTGGGACATGTAAGGCTGCTCTCCCGCCCCGGCCCCCGTCCCTCATCCGGTCAGACAAATAAAAATGGCTCCTCTGGAGTTCTTTGTAGTTTCTTGGCAAAAAGTAGTTATTTAGAATTGCTGGCCAACTTCTCTGAATTTTTTATATAAAGGCCATTTAAGGACAAGACAGAAATGAAGGGAAATCAAAATATTCTGCTTTTAAAACAAAACTTAAGGGAAAGGAGAAGTTAACCCAAGATATCACATCAAGACAGAAATTAAACAATAATTCCTTTTTGTTCCCCTTATTAAAATCCCCAAGCAACGGGAAAACAATGATTTATATCAAGGCAAACAGTAGCTTTATGATGGTAAGACATCCAAGTGTTTTAAAATTTTTGCCCCAATATCACGGTAGAAACCTGTTACGATGTTCTTCTCCATCTGATATAATTGTTAACATTTTTTTCAAGACTTAATTATCCAGCCTTTCAACTATCATTCTACATCAGTGTTGACAAACCTTTTCGGCACTGTGTGCTGAAATGGAAGCGCATGCACACATGCCAGAAACCAGAAGATCATCTTCCCTGTGCACGCATGAGCACTGGGTGACTGCTTTTCTGTTTTCCGGTGCTCCTGCATGCGTGAAGACCAGCTGGCCAGCACGCTGGAACCCGGAAGAGCAACAGGCAATGGCTCGGGTGCCCGGAGAGATGGCTCTGTGTTCCACTTCTGGCGCACGAGCCATAGGTTCACCATCACGGTTCTACACCATGAACATACTTTCAAATTTATCTTATGAAAGAGAGAAGACAGAAGAATTGTGTACGAAGCACCAATGTTTCATCACAAAACCTTTTTGCATAAATGGGGAAACTTGCAAGTTTAAAATTGCCTGTGAGTCAATGTTCATTCATCTTACCACTTCTCTAGCAATTTACAGCAGAAGTTTTAAAAAATATGTTTAACTACTGATTTCTTTTTCAAGACCCGGAAGTCAATTTTAGAGTCAAATTTTATAAAGCACATTTAAAACTATAAAACTTGGATTATTCATTCAATGTTTCCGGACAAGCAGAGAACATGATGTTGTGTTCTTACTAGGTGAGAGAGATACATTTCTACCATTTTCTCACTCTAATATTGCTTCAAAAGATCTATGGGAATACAGGAAACTTTGCCAATGTTATTTAAAACCTGATTTAGAAGTTAAGATACAAGAAGATGCAAAACTTCACTGGATCTTATTGGGTGGATTAACATAAACAAATATGCTTGATATATTATTCCACAGCAGCTTTCTCCACCCTGGAAGCCTTCAAATGTATTGGACGTCTCTTAATCACAGAAGAATTCTAGAAGCATGATCATTGGTAGTACTCCATTGCGGTTAGAAGTTATGAGAGATAACTTTGAACATATTTGGAAGCCTGCAGGTTTAGTGAAGCCTGCTTTACAATATTACTAGAGAAACAATAGTTTAGATCAGACATGGGGAATGTAGACTTCTCCTATACCGGGGTGGCGCAGTGGTTAGAATGCAGTACTGCAGCCACTTCAGTTGACTGTTAGCTGCAGTTCGGCGGTTCAAATCTCACCGGCTCAGGGTTGACTCAGCCTTCCATCCTTCCGAGGTGGGTGAAATGAGGACCCGGATTGTTGGGGGCGATATGCTGACTCTGTAAACCGCTTAGAGAGGGCTGAAAGCCCTATGAAGCGGTATATAAGTCTAACTGCTATTGCTATTGCTATACGGAATTCTGAAATCATCTTCAAGATGATTCCCTGAAGAATCACTGTGACACACTTCCGGAATTTCCCACTGCGTGGCTAAAGGAATTCTGAGGCTGAAATGCATCTGATGGCTGTTTGCTTGTGAAACCTCAGCCTGTTGAAGGTGCTGGCCTAGAAACCAAGATACCAGTCCTGCTTTAGACACAAAAGCCAGTCAGTTTTGCCAGACTCCCAAAAATCAGCTGGGTGAGATTTTGGATCAGTCACTCTCTCAGCCCAACATTCCTCACAAGGTTTTTAATTGTGGGGAAAACAGGAAGAGAAAGAAGTACAGTACTGTGTATGTTTGTTCCCTTCAGTTATTTATAAAGTAATAAAGGTGGGATAAAAATCAAATAAGTAAGTAAGTAAGTAAGTAAATAAATAAAATTGCTGAATTTCTCTTTATCTTCTGTGTTGGTATATAAAGTTCATCAAAATTTAAGAGGCAACAAGTTTCCAATTCCTGACCTAATTACCCTTGGCATTTAAATATAAATATAGTTTAAAACTACATGGCCCTACATGGTATCGGACCTAGGTACTTGAGAGACCACCTCCTGCCAATTACCTCCCTTCGACCAATCAGATCCCACAGATTAGGCCTCCTCCGGATTCCATCAGCTAGCCAATGTCGACTGTCGACCCCCTGGGGGAGGGCCTTTTCTGTGGCTGCTCCAGCCCTCTGGAACGATCTCCCCATGGAGATCCGGACCCTCACCACCCTTCAGGCTTTCCGCAAAGCCGTCAAGACCTGGCTGTTCCGGCAGTCCTGGGGCTGATGAGTTCCCAGCCCCACTTGAATTGTTGCGATTGTTGTGTAGTTTTTAATCTGTCTTTTGTATTCTGTTTGTGTCTTGCTCGTTTTTGCATTGCCCCCTCCCCATGTGTTTGTTCGCCGCCCTGAGTCCCCCCGGGAATAGGGCGGCATACAAGTATAATAAATACAATAAATAAAATACAAATACAAAACACAGTTTTGGGATAGACTTTGGCAGATGAAAGCTGACACTCCACTCAGAACATTTTTTGTAATAAGAGGAGTTCCATGGCATAACTCACTCCCCAAATCTCAAGCAAATTGTATTATGGTATGTTATAATCTACTTACTTTAGGAAAAGGCTAGGGAACTGTAACACTTCTGCAGCCGCCAGAATTCCTAGAACATCTTCTTCATTCACTTCTGATTCAGAATTGTACATGTACTTGAGGGCAACAGCAAAGGCTTCATCATATCAACAGAATATGCCAATAAACATGTGGTTACAAATATAATAAGATGTCAGCATCGCTCCTGGACTGAATATTCATTCAGATTACTATAAAATGTCTATGGAAATTCTCAATCACCCAGATCATAGTTGTCTTAGAAGTGCTTTTTCCACCACCCCTTCAAAAGGCAACAGGATTCTCTTTAAAACGCCATTACTAACTTAACAGTTGCAGTGATCCACTTAACGACTGGCACAAGAAAGGTCGTAAAAAGCTCACTTAGCAATTATCTCATTTAACAACAGAAGTTTTAGGCTCAGTTGTGATTGGAAGTTGAGGACTACCTGTATTTATTTATTTTTTTTAAAGTCAGTTTTAAAAGACCCTAGAACAGTGATGATGAACTTTTTTTGGCTCCCATGCCAAAAGCGGGGGGAGCACAGGAAGGTCAGGTGCTGGCGTGCCACACCCATAATGCTGTGCGCGTGACCCCCCCCCCTGCTTTTGCCGTGGTTTTTTCACCCTCCCCAGGCTCCAGAGGCTTTCTAGCACCCTGTGGAGGGCAAAAACAGTCTCCCCTGCCCCGCCCTCCAGAGGCCTCAGGAGCTTCCCTAAAGCCTCCGGAGGGCGAAAAATGGACCTACAGGGAACCCGGAAGTCATCATTCCTGAACTTCTGGGTTCTCCGTAGGTCCATTTTTTACCTTCCGGAGCATTCAGGGGCCTTCAAGAGGCTTCTCTGAAGGCTCCGGAGGGAGAAAAACGGCCCTACGGCCAAACCGGAAGTCGGTTCCTGAATTTCTGGTTTGCCCATAGGGCCGGTTTTTCACACTCCGGAGGCTTCAAGGGCGAAAAACAGCCTCAAAAGAAGGCCAAAGTCAGCTGGCCAGCGCGCACATGTGCACTGGCCAGCTGACAGGGCAACACCTCATGCGCCCAGACAAATGGCTCTGCGTGCCACTTGTGGCATCTGTGCCATAGGTTCGCCATCACAGCCCTAGAAGATGAAGTGGGAAAAGATTTAAAAATTACTAACCAGTATTGGTAGTATAATTGCAAGATATAATCTTTTCTCTGATAGTGGCTTGTGAAACACATTAGCAATAGCAATAGCAATAGCAGTTAGACTTCTATACCGCTTCATAGGGCTTTCAGCCCTCTCTAAGCAGTTTATAGAGTCAGCATATTGCCCCCAACAACAATCCGGGTCCTCATTTTACCCACCTCGGAAGGATGGAAGGCTGAGTCAACCCTGAGCCGGTGAGATTTGAACAGCCGAACTGCAGAACTGCCCTGCAGTGCTGCATTTAACCACTGCGCCACCTCGGCTCTTAATGGCAAACCGTCAATTTATAGAGTAAGATAGTTTGCATTACCAAACCGGGTGACATCTTCATCACTAATCTTCAGGGCAATAGTGACTTTTGGCAATTTTTCCTTCTGTTGGCAGACTTCATCATGCTTATGACCAAGTAGTAGACAGCGTTTATAACAACGGGTTTCTGCCCAAAACATTGTAAATACAGAAAATATGACACTATAAAAAGGCAGCATATTCAAGGCAATGGTAAATGAAGAAAAATGTCTAAATCATTTATTTTTTCATTAATCTATTTTTCTGGCTAATATAACAACATACCAATACTACATATTAATATACTAGTTCAAAGAATGAAACATTTTTCTAAGATTTTGTATCTTAGAACATCTTGATTCCTTGTATAGAAGAGGGTGAAATGTAAAAATACTATAGGAAAATAGCAACTCTAATTTTACTCTCTGATTCCAGCTGGAAAATATGACTATAGATTTATGACTTGGAGTCAGTAAGTATCCATGAAATTTTCTGGCTGTAAACCATTGTGAATCCAGTAAAATAGAAGATGCCATATATTAAGACCTCAGTGTCTTAAACACTTCAATAGGCATATAAAAATAAATTTTGGAACATCTACCAATACCTTTTTTAGATTTCAATATACTTCTTGTGTTTGGGGAGTAGCTATCCTGTACTGCTTCAGCAAGAAGTTGTGAAAGGACATGGGATTTAAATAAATACATTCGATGAAGTTCCCATTCATAGCCCAAACAGTCCAAAGTTACATCTGAAGAGAAAGATGGAACCTAGTTAAAAGCCATAGTTAGTTCTCTGGAGATCAAAAATCAGTCATGCAGCTTATGTATCTCCATTCAGACGGCTTACCCGGTTCCATGCCTTCTGTGATCTTCTGTGTATAACAAAAAAGCATCTGATTGGGCAATCTTTGGCGGGAGAATGTCCTTAGTGGGGAAAAATGCACTTATTTTAATTAAAAGCCATAATCTATATAATGCACTGTAAATTAAATTTCCCAAACCAGAGGAATCAGGATTGCAATTATGGGGGTCATGCTGGCAGGAAATCTATAAGATACAGCCCCAACACATCTGGAAGATTGGACAAGTGAAAAATAGTAATATTTTGATCTGAACTTAAATTACCTGTACAATGCAGTAATAATTACTAAGTATAAAGTGACCTGGGTAAATGTCTCTGGATATGAGGAAGTCAGCCCTACGAGTAGTAAGATTATAGGAGAGTGCAGTAGCAGTCGGCTAAATATATATAAAAGAGCCGAGGTGGCGCAGTTGGTAGAGTGCAGTATTGCAGCCACTTCAGCTGACTGTTAGCTGCAGTTCGGCGGTTCTAATCTCACCGGCTCAAGGTTGACTCAGCCTTCCATCCTTCCGAGGTGGGTGAAATGAGGACCCAGACTGTGGGGGCAATATGCTGACTCTGTAAACCGCTTAGAGAGGGCTGAAAGCCCTATGAAGCGGTATATAAGTCTAACTGCTATTACTAGTGCTATCAATGTCTGTAACTTAATGTGCATCTAACATATACTATATACATAATAAACTGATTTTCCATCTTTGTTTCCCCCAGTCAATGAGAACCAATGCTAGGCTTACTTTGAAACGAACCCAGCAACTAATGATAATTTTCCATATACAGTTGCATATTGTTCAGCCAAATGCATGTAGTATGTAAATGTATAATGATGTATGTAGATGCCATTATGTGGTTTGGGGGACATCTTTTACATGGGCGATGGACATGCATCAGTGTTTTTCAAACTTGGCAACTTTAACATGTATGGATTTCAATCCCAAGAGTTCTTTGAAATCCACACATCTTAAAGTTGCCAAGTTTGAAAAACACTGACATATGAAATTTTCCCAACTTTCTTCTGTCCATGTTTCCAATTTCAAAACGACTATTTAGAAGAGCAGAAGTTTGGAAATGTTTAGCAATATATTATCTGTATAAGTAGGAAGTATATTCTTACTACTAAGCATAATCGAACCATAATTGTTAGTTGCTTGCATATGTTACATTATCTTCTTCAGCATCTATAAGCCAGAGATAAGCTATTAATACTTTCCATATTGAAGCATTTGGTGCAATGCAGGGGTGGGTTTCTCGCCCCGTTCCAACCGGTTCGGTTGGAATGAGGCCAGCGGCGTCCTCGCACACGTGTGCGGCGTCCTCGCGCACGCGCACGATGCGCACATGCATGCGCGCTAGCATCTGTGCAATGCTCCAGCTGCTCCTGGAGGATCGCGCAGGTGCTGTATGCGTCCTGCGCATGCATGGAAGCGCAGAATTCATCAAAACTGGGTAAGGCGCGGGCGTGGGGGGGGGGCTTCGCCGTTCCCGGAAGTTACTTACTTCCGGGTTCGGCGACCAACCGGTTCGCAGGGACCGCCGCGAACTGGTTGAAACCCACCCCTGGTGCAATGTTACACAAACAACTACTTCTGGATCTTACCTGGGTTTGGGTTTGATTTCGGGACACATATGTGACAAAGATTGGTCACTAAATTCATCAAGAAGTTCTGCACCTGTTTTCCAGGACCCGAATTCTTCCCCCAGAGGCACAGGGTTATCAACTGGACAGTTGGGGAAAAAAATGCAAGGAAGCATGTTAGTGATTATAAGGTAGCACCAATATTTACTGTATGTGCCATTAATTCAACCGTATGAACTGAAAGAGAGAGAGAGACTTGTGTTTCTTCAACATTATACCATTCTCTTTGCTAATGGAATACTTAAGTTTGCCTGCAGATAGCTAGGCTGAATGCCTGAAAATTGGTGAGAATGGATGGATTTTTACAACACAATGAACCGTGAACGAGCCAACCACATTGTATCTCTGTATAACATATAAACTCAGGCCATGCAGATAGTTTATGGTTCTCTTTGTTTCTGGTCAACCCAGAAAATTGGCTTGGTCATTTAATTACTTTTGATTGTAATTGCATTTTATTGTTTTCTAGAAATATGTGTGTGATTACCAGACGAATGGACCAACAATTAAAAATGCAACAATCACAACAAACATCTGTTACCGGTCAAGATGCTACAGGTACCAGCTTAGAAGCAGTGGGAGGAGCCAGACCAAAGGTTAAATTCCAGGATGTTCAGATGGCTCTAAAAAAGCTTCAGGGAGCCAAAGATGACAACTAAGTTCCTAACATGGAACGTCAATGGATTAAACTCTCCACAGAAAAGAAAGAAAATAAATCACTATCTTAAACAGTTCAAGAATGATGTAATTTGTTTGCAAGAAACTCACATTAGATCAACTGATCAAAAATATCTGATTAATACAAGATAGTTTTATAGCTTTTAATGTTGTAAGCCGCCCAGAGTTCCTACAAGCCAGGATGGGCAGCAAATAAATCTGATATATTATGTTGGTCCCCCACTTGACATGCAACTCAAGGAAGTATACAATTTAAATGACAAATATTCCTACACAAACTATAGACAATCACAAAGCAAGCAGTTCAACAAAACAACAGATCTTGACAGGTTCACAAGACCTTCTGATCCAATACCTGGGGTGGGGGTGGGGGACCACCAGCACCTTACATAGGTCAGGCAAGCAGGATCAGGGCCATCTCAATTTCCAGGAGAAATTCTGTTTTATAGGGCAGGAATTTGACATTGTTAACTGAATACACAATGATCAAAGTGAGTTATCTGAACAAGGCCATAAGGACTGATCTGGAGATGTGATCCCTGTTTTCCACCTCATTTCAAATCCTTGTGTAGTTAAGCAAACATCCCTAGTTCCCCAGAATACTTTATTTCTGTAATCCTTATTGTTCCTAGTAATTTTTTTGCTCCAGGAATATCTACAACATAAAAAGGGACTGGGGTTCAAACACATGGTTGTGGCTACTGTCTCGACTTCTTGGACCACTTTGGGGTGGGGTGGGGTGGGCGGAGCTGCAGCCGGTGCAGCCGGAGCGTGTTTGCAGTAGTGCCTCCCAGTTTTATTTTATTTTATCAATTTTTAGTACTCCTACTGGATTCTTTTTTATCTAATTAACATTTTGGGGTGGAGATAACAGCGTAGAACATAATACAAACAATAGCAATAGCAATAGCAGTTAGACTTATGTACCACTTCATAGGGCTTTCAGCCCTCTCTAAGCGGTTTACAGAGTCAGCATATCGCCCCCAACAACAATCCGGGTCCTCATTTTACCCACCTCGGAAGGATGGAAGGCTGAGTCAACCTTGAGCCAGTGAGATTTGAACCGCTGAACTGCAGCTAACAGTCAGCTGAAGTGGCCTGCAGTACTGCACCCTGACCACTGCGCCACCTCGGCTCTTGGTGGCGGCAAGACTTTTGTTGCTTCCGAAGAATGAAATAAGCATGGGAAAAAGAAAGAAACGCCATGGCACCAGCCCAGGATCTCTCCCTCCAGTGAAGACAGCAAAACAACCAAGAATTGAGGAGCTCTTTGTTGGCAAGAGATAAGGAAGTAAAACTAACCCCTCCATCTCCAACAATCTGGAGAGAATAGAACAGGACCGGCAAAAAGATATGGCAAATCAGCATTTACTAGACTTTTCCGATCTAGGGGCAGGGGGGACACAAAATGAAAGCCAGCTCTTCTCACAAACAACTAGTCCAATAACTTCCTTTGTGGAGTCTAAGTTAAAGAATAAAAAGGCAAAGAACAACCAGATAACTCAGAGTATGGAGAGTTTACCCTGGGAAAATTCAACCGAGTTTATGGCAAAGCAATGCCTTCTCACAGCGCAAACGGTGGTTTCAATATTTGAACAATTAATTGCCATCCAACATGCTGCAGAGTCATTGAAAAAAGATTTAGCTGTTTTTCTTATTTGGACCACTTCACTGCAATAGCCAGAATTGGATAGAATAATCCAAGTGCAATTTGATCCCTACAAAGTACAATTGAGCAATTAGCTCCCATTATCTTGAAATAATCCTTCTATTGCTGCATTCTGAGGTTCCATTGGCCTGGTGCATGTGCATGTTTAGTTATCCAGTAAGACCCCTAAATTCGTCACTCATGCATTACATGAGATCTCCTCAATCATGTACTGCTTAATTTCTTGCTGCCAATTACCTGCAATAGATCCCACAGATTAAGCCTCCTCCAAATTCCATCCACTGGCCAATGCCGACTGGCGACCACCCGGAGGAGGGCCTTCTCTGTGGCTGCCCCGGCCCTTTGGAACGAGCTCCCCGTGGAGATTCGAACCCTCACCACCCTCCAGGCCTTCCGCAAAGCCCTTAAAACCTGGCTGTTCCGACAGGCCTGGGGCTAATGAGCTTTTGTCCCCCCTCGAATGGTATGGCTGTTGAGTGTTTTAAATTGTGGTATTGTTTTGTTCGTGTTCTTTTTTTCCCTTATTTGTACACACCCCCCCCCCTTGACTTGGGTTGTGAGCCGCCCTGAGTCCCCTTCGGGGAAAAGGGCGGCATAGAAATATAATAAATTCAATTCAATTCAATTCTTTGTTTTCTTTTTCTGATGCACCTATTCTTGCCACTTTTAACATTCAAGTTCACCTCTGTTAATATCATTGTGAGTTGTTATGAATTGGGTGGCCTTGCAAATCTAGATAAAGAAAGTTGTCCTTTAAGGTGTTAATCAACTCTCCTAGCTTGACAATTATCTGTACATTGGATTCCATTCCCCAAATGAGTTCCAATTCCCTTGAATAGAACAAGGCAGAAGAGAAGCCGCAGGGAACATCACCCGATACGCAACCATTTTATAAGAAGCCATTGGGTGAACTTGTTCAACCAGCTGTGAATGTATTGAATCACTCATGCCCATTTTATCCATGTTTTCACAATACTATCATGTGAGACTCTCTGGCCTTTTACTAAGGTTATACTATGTGCACAGCATTCCTGGTTTTTCTAATTAGTAACTCTGTCATAGAAGGATGCCTGATAATATGGGGCATTCTTTTCCCTGTGCTCATAGATAAAGGGCCTTAACAGTCCTTTCTGATGATTTGCCCAACACAGAAGTTAAATGGCCCCATCCTCCTTTCTGAACATCTGGTCTTAGGTTGATCTTTTATAGATTTGTGACAGTTCACTGGCATTTTTCAAAATGTATATAATTAGAATAGCACTTTCCACTAAATCTTTACAGGTTCTCAATTTACAACCATTCAATGATGGCTCAGAGTTACAACAGCATTGAAAAAAAATGAGTTAGAAGTAGAGAATGGAGGGACGAAGGAAAGGAAAGGAGTGGAGGGTAGAAGAGAGAGGAAGAGAAGGAGAGAAAGTAGGAGAGGAAGAAGAAGTGTGGTGGAGAGGTAAGGGAAGAAGAATGAGGTAAGGGAAGGTGGGGAGAGGGGAGAGAAAAAGAAGGAGGGAGGAAGAGAAAGAAAGAGAAGGAGAGAAGGTAGGAAGGAGAAGAAAAAGGGTAGGAGTAGGGAAGAGAAAAGGGAAAGAAGAAGGGGATGGAGACTAGGAAGGAAGGAAGTAGAGAAGGAAGGGAGGGAGAAAGGAAAAGAAAGAGAAAACAAGGTGGTGTCTTAGCAGGTGCGAAGGATGGTAAACAAAGCATTCTAAACTATACCTTATAACCTTCCAAATGGGATAATAATAATAATATAAGAATGGCAAAGAAAAAGACTAATTATGGGAATGTATATCTATAATCTGTATGTAAGAGAACAAATGACAGTAAAAAAATAAAGCATAATATAGGTAAATAATATCTGGTCATAAGTAGCTAAGTTTAAATAAATAAAGAAATGTACATACAAATGGATAACGAATAAGGAGATTATGAATGAAAGATAGAAAGATAGATAGTAGGGAAAACACTAACTGCAAAGAAACCGATTCGGAACTGCTGTATGATATACGATGGAACTTCTTGTTCCTATGTTGTTTTTAAGTTATGTGTTTGTTTTTGTTGATGTGCTTATGTGTTTAAAATAAAATAAAAATTTATCACCGGAAAAAAAAAAGTGAGTTAGGACCAGTTTTCACACAGATGACGGTTGCAGCAAACCTAAAGTCATGCGATCAAACTTCAGGAACTTGGCAACTGGCATGTTTTTACAACAATTGCAGTATCCCAGGTCATGTGATTCTCATTTGCAACCTCTCCAGCCAGCTTTCAACAAGTCAAGGGGGGAAGCCAAATTTGCTAACAAACACATGTTTTGCTTAACACCACATTTATTCACTTAACAACCATGGCAAAAAGATGGTAAAACAGGGCATGACTCACTTACCACCTTGCTTAGCAACCGAAATTTTAGGCTCAATTCTAGGCGTAACTCAAGGACTACCTGTATATGTTTTACTTCTCTCCTTCACATAGTATTTGAATCCATGCATCATAACTTGTTAGCAAATGAAGGCTAAAAACAAATACAATTCTTATTGTAGAATCTGAACCCAGCCAGTATTTCTAGTTATCACCTTACCTGTTACTATTCTCATCAAGTCCTTATGGAAACCCTCTTGTTTCGCTTTATCGCTCTGTGAAATTCCTAGTAAGTCACAGGGTGAACTGAATGGAAATTGCCAGCGATTGGTGGGTCCTGCTTGATTGCGGAAGAAACGTGGCTTCATGGGTCCTGAAATCTGATACAAAAGCATTTTTAGCCCATTACCCCCTCAGCATTTTATCTAAAGAGATTGATTGTCTGCTCTATCGAGAAAATAATTAGGCGAATTTCAGAGGCTACATGGTTAGGTCCTAGAAATAAAATAGTGTGTTGCTTCTTGCCTTTATTCTATTATTTTCTTTAGATAAACTAGTTGTCTGCCTTGGAAACAAGTTGCTGGATTAAGGCGTGACCTGACAAAAGCGCGAACGTCATAAGCGCGCCGACAACACCGCGGCGCTAAAACCACGATGTCAAAAGCGCGCCGACAACAGCGCGCCGACAACAGCGCGCCGACAGAAGCGCGATTTAATTTAAGGTAAGATTTACATTTAGGTTCAGGGTTAGGTTTAGGGTTAGGTTTAGGGTTAGGTTTAGGGTTAGGTTTAGGGTTAGGTTTAGGGTTAGGGTTAGGGTTAGGTTTAGGGTTAGGTTTAGGGTTAGGTTTAGGGTTAGGTTTAGGGTTACGTTACAGCGCGCTTCTGTCGGCGCGCTTTTGTGGGGGCGCTTTAGGGCTAATTAGTCGCTCATTCGTCGTGCGGTTTTGTCACCGCGCTTTAGACACCGCGGTTTAGTCAGGCGCGCTTTTGTTGTGCGCGCATTTGTGGTGGAACCTATTAAGGAGCATTCTGATATCACAGCCTACTTCCCCTGCCCCTCATGTTTCAGCCGCGACAGATGGAGAGAATGACAATTGTAGGGCAATTGTTCTTTCACTGAAGAATAATTGAAAGTGAATTCTTTAGAATATTGTTAAATACTGTTATGTAGAATGGCTTACATAATAACACATCCTCCCTCTCGCTCTAAAGCAAAAGGAAAATGAAATCTCAGCCAAAAATTCTCAGTGATAATTTTTGTGAAAATGGTCGGGTGAAAGGCATTGGGAGGCTTTTGTGAAGCAATAAAGATACATCTTGGCAATGTGGTTTAGTTGTAAAGATTTGCAGCATTTTCTGAAGTACCAGAGGTGGGTTCCTACCAGTTCGCACCTATTCGGTAGAACCGGTTCCTCAAATCTACCGAACCGGTTAGAAGAGGTTCCACCAGTGGACCCGGAAAGCAGGCCACACCCACAGAAGAGGTTCCAAAAGTTTTTGAAACCCACCACTGGTCCTTGGATATGATTATTCTACACTATCATGCTCCTATTTATAAAACTCAGTGCCTCTGTGAAAGGTAAGGATGACTACTGCGTTTGTGGTGCAATCAGAACATTGCGTGTGTTGAAGTTGTTTTAACACAAACCAAAGATGCCTTTTAAAAAACAAGTTGACATCATATTCTTATGCATGCCAGTGCTGTGTGTGAGGTAATTTAAGGTGGTTCTGATAAGTGTCGTCGGCATCTTCATATCCGGTCACATGGGCGGCAAGCCACTCCCATCTGGTCACATGGGCGGCAAGCCACTCCCACAAAGGAGGCCACACCCACAGAGAAGGTTCGAACAATTTTTGAAACCCACCACTGGAAGGTACCCAGTTTAGGTGATACCTTTTGGCATGATTATGTTTTCCCCCTAATCCATCAGACTGGAAATAGATCATATGAGGAATGAGGCTATAAAGGCTATTAACAGTTGTTAGAAGGTAGGTTGGCAATGCAACACAACATTCCAATAAATACCTCTAATTTCGAATGAGAAATCTATATATATAGCAATTTATGGCAGTAACACCCTTAACCATTTTCTTGAGCTTCTTTATCCAAAAGGCAAGAGGCTTGTCTCTTTTGTAAAATCAGGGCAGTTCCCATCTGTTTCATTATTATTTCTTTTGTCGGTGTGAAATATAATACTTGCAGGATTATCTTGGATGTTCATTTCAAACACATGCTGGTACCTTCCCTTATGTTGCTTGAGCTTTGCCTGCTATAATGGCAATGTGCATTCCAGTTCTTAACAGGGAAGAGTCAACTATAAAATATTACTAACCTATGCAGCTGTGTGTGGGAAGTTAACAAAAAGTTCATTTAGAAGGAGAAATAAATAGGGAGGAACCGTGACACGACAAAAGCGCGAACGTCAAAAGCGCGCCGACAAAACCGCAGCGCTAAAACCGCGATGTCAAAAGCGCGCCGACAGAAGCGCGATTTATGTTAAGGTTAGGTTTAGGGTTAGGTTTAGGGTTATTTTTAGGGTTAGGTTACAGCACGCTTCTGTCGGCGCGCTGTTGTTGGCGCGCTTCAGCGCTCATTCATCGGCGTGGTTTTGTCGGCGTGGTTTTGTCACTGCGGTTTAGTCAGGCGCGCTTTTGTCGTTCGCGCATTTGTGGTGGAACCTGGAGGAACAAAGTACAACTTGATAGAAGGCGAGATGAGAAAAACTGGTTCGTATATCATGCTAGCTATAATATGATTTATTTTTGGCTAAGCATATTGTCTGAACCCAGCAACTGTGATTTATTAAAGTAAAAATAGTTGGGCAACCATGGCTTAATATTATATCATTAACAGGGACGTGCAGTCAGGGGAGGCAGAGCCTCACTACTGTCATCATGAAAAGAAAAAGAAATGGAAAAGGAAAAAGGCTGAGCTAGTTGCCGCCAGAGTCACAGTGGATGACTCTGCTTAGTGCTTAACTGTTTAAAAAAGCCTCTTAAAAAGCGCCCTCTACAGGAGGAGGCGGGAGAACGAGGTGCCTCATCTAGTCCGAGAAGAAAAAGAATGAAGGAAAACTTTTTTGCAAAGGAAAAAAACAAATGCTGTCGCTTTAAATCGGAACTGAGCATGCCTCGCTGTGGAATTCTGGGAGTTGAAGTCCACAAGTCTAAAAAAATTTGAAACCAACCCCTGTGTCAGTGCCTCACCAGCCATAAACCTCACCGCATGTCACTGATCATTAATGTGGTCACTTATCTCAGTGACAAGAAACAAAGTCAAGGAATACAATGGACAAAACACACAAAAACTAAAGTTACAAGTGAAAGAAACAGGATTTCATGAATATCTCATCCTGAATGTAAAGCAAAAGGTTCCGTAATGTTGAAGGAATAGAGCTTGAAATGCAGGGGATGTATAAATCAAGGAATTGACAACTGGGAGCAAAAAGATGGTGTAATGAAGAAGTATGGCAAAACTCTACTTCCAATAGAGTAGTTAACTGAGGCACAGACACTTGCAGCTTAGCTTTTGCTAAGCTGCAAGTGTATCTTGTAAATCTTATACATACATAGAAATAATATAGTACAACCTTTAGTTCATGTAAAATGATTGTGCAAATATCAGTGACGTGTGATGAGGTTTATGGCTGGTGAGGCAGCAATTTTTTTAGACTTGTGGCCTTCAACTCTCAGAATTCCACAGCCAGGCATGCTCAGTTCCGATTTAAAGCGACAGCATTTGTTATTCTCCTTTGCTAAATGAGTTTCCTTCTTTCTTTTTCTTCTCCCTTCCCCTCCTTCCTCCCTCTCTCCCTCCCCCCCTTTCTCAAACACACACACGCACAAAACACACACACAAAGTTGCACCAGGAGGATGAAGTTTGAATTCCTCCCCCTCCCTCCGACCCACACGTACCTTTTCCAGCTGTTTCAGAGAGGATTTCAGCTCTGCTCTTGCCTGCCATCATGAAAAGAAAAAAAAATGTAAAAGGAAAAAGGCAAGAGCTGAAGTCAGGCTGAGCTAGTTGCTGCCAGAGTCTCCAATGGATGACTCTGCTTAACTGTTTAAAAAAGCCTCTAAAAATACGCCCTCTACAGGAGGAGGCAAGAGAACGACGTGCCTCATCTACGTCAGGAATTTTTCGGCTTTTAACCCTTGCTTAGCTCTGCTCGAGTGATCATAAAAAGTTAGACTAGATGAGGCACGTCGTTCTCCTTCCGCCTCCTGTAGAAGGTGCTTTTTAAGAGGCTTTTTAGGCACTAAGCAGAGTGATCCACTGTGACTCTGGCAGCAACTAGCTCAGCCTGATCTCAGCTCTTGCCTTTTTCCTTTTACATTTTTTTTTCATGATGACAGTGGTGAGGCTCTGCCCCCCCTGCCTCCCCTGACTGCACGTCCCTGCTAAATATGATAAGGTTTTAAAATCTGAACCAAGAAACCCAGATAACCTCTGGATGGTACCATATACACAATTGCCCTATGGCCTGTACAGTTTATAGCTCTAACGGAAGAATCTCAGGTAAGTAAGGGATCATGACTGTTTCTAACAGTCCAGGTAAGGTATTCCTAAGAAATGAGTAATTGGATTGGATTGGATTGGATTTATTACATTTATATGCCGCCCTTTTCCTCGAAGGGGACTCAGGGCGGCTCACAATTCAATCAGGGAAGGGGGTACAGACAGGGGGATAAAAAAGACAAGACATAACAATACAAAATTTAAAAACACACAACAACCAGACCATTCGAGAAGGGGGGCAAAAACTCTTTAGCCCCAGGCCTGTCGGAACAGCCAGGTTTTAAGGGCTTTGCAGAAGGCCTGGAGGGTGGTGAGGGTTTAAATCTCCACGGGGAGATCGTTCCAGAGGGTCGGAGCAGCCACAGAGAAGGCTCTCCTCCGGGTGGTCGCCAGCTGGCATTGGCCGGTGGATGGAATTTGGAGGAGGCCTAATCTGTGGGATCTAATCGGTCTAGTGGAGGTAATTGGCAGCAGGCGGTCTCTCAAGTACCCAGGTCCAATACCATGAAGGGCTTTATAAGTGACGACTAGCGCCTTGAAGCGTATCCGAAGACCAATAGGTAGCCAGTGCAGCTCGTGGAGGATAGGTGTTACGTGGGTGAACCGAAGTGCACCCACGATCGCTCGCGCGGCTGCATTCTGGACAAGCTGAAGTCTCCGAATACTCTTCAAGGGCTGCCCCATGTAGAGCACGTTGCAGTAGTCCAGTCTAGAGGACTTTAGGATTTTAAATTGGATTTTAGGAGGTTACAATGTCATTAACTTAATTTGGAGCAGGTATTCTATAACAGCCAGTGCCTCATTTTCTTTCCATAGCGTTGCTACCAGAAATTACACTTACCTTTGCCATTTCTTTCTCACATGGTGAAAGTCCTCCCAGAGATACAAAGGGAGCTGATAGCAAATTACTAAAGGTTAAAAAAAAAGGTATAATCAATGCCATACCAAGGAAAGCTGCACAGGTGAAACTCTGCTTCCCTCTCAAAAGAATACAATTCTTTTCTTTATATAACAAAGTACAGTAAAGTGAAGGTAAAAGTTCCCCTCGCACACATGTGCTAGTCATTCCCAACTGTAGGGGGTGCTGCTCATCCCTGTTTCAAAACCAAAGAGCCAGCGCTATCTGAAGACGTCTCCGTGGTCATGTGGTGGGCATGACTAAACGCCAAAGGCACACAGAACGCTGTTACCTTCCCACCAAAGGTGGTTCCTATTTTTCTACTTGCATTTTTACATGCTTTCGAACTGCTAGGTTGGCAGAAGCTGGGACAAGTAATGGGAGCTCATCCCGTACAAACGTATTAGGAATATATAATTCTGAGATTTTAAATTATATTACCAATTTCAGCAATGCTAAGACCTTTATGACATTCTGATTAATAGCTCTTCTAGAAAATGGAACAAGATTTGGGCATTTAACATGCAGAGGTTGGCAGAAGCTGGGACAAGTAACGGGAGATCACTCCTTTACGTGGCTCTAGGGATTTGAACCGCCAAACTGCCGACTTTTCTGATCGACAAGCTCAGTGTCTTAGCCACTGAGCCACTGTGTTGCAGAAAATAACAGGCTTTAGACTTCTCAGGATACTGGAAAAGTTTATTTGGCAGCCAGGTTCAGAAAGCTAGCCCATGGCTTAGCATTGCAAGTTCTGAACCACCTTCATTATCGAAGCACGCATTCTTATACATTCTCAAAAGCATCGCAACACATACTTAACACATTTCTTAGTGGTTACCTTGAGGAGAAAGCCTTATAAGGAGATGGGGTCTTACTTCTCCTTTTGTTTATGGAGTACGTGTCATTAAGGAACTTTAATTGAACCTTGGACTTTTGACATAGATTTTGACATAGGGACATCTTGTGGTTAGGCACTGGCTTCCTGTTTCTTTTGCAAGTTCCAACTCTCTCTATGTGGCTTTTAATATAGAAGTAAAGGGGCTCTAAGAGGCTATCCAGCCTGACCCAGTAGGTTTCACACTTAATGTCCAAATCTTACTTTACATCTGCTTTAACTGCATCCCTTAAAGTACAGTATCCCATGCAAAAACAAGTGAAAAATTTGTCCTCTGCTTTTTCACTACCCTGTACTTACCTGATAGTGGGACATTTGCTAAGTCGATGAAAACAGTATCTTGTGAGTTGTCCCAGGCATCATGACACATATCATGAGACCTCTTTGCCTTATTCATTCTGTTAAGATGCAAAAAAGCCCCCCCCCCATGGCATACAAAAGCCTCACCAAAATCTCCCCAAAGCTTGCTACCAAATTATAATTTTAACATGTACTGAATAATCACATTAACTGCACTGAATTGTAGGAAGTTAGTACCCACCCCTCTCCTAGAAAAATGAAATATCCTGGGGAAATATTGAAAAGGCAGAATATTATATTTCCCCGAATAAGAAATGGAGAAACATGTTTTTAGGCAGGAAACAGACTCACTCTTAATAGCCGCCCACTTGACCTTTGTCAATGGGCCATTTAAAAAAAAAGCCCTAGCTACTCTACATAACAAAGGTAGGATTAGCCTTCCACAGAAATTCACCACAGGGCATCTGGGAACTTAACCAAGCTTGGGATTCAAAAAGGCACACAACCTACAAAGTTAACTAAGAACCCCCCCCCACCCCCCTGGGGAGTCTGACAACCAACCAGAATACATTTCCTACACAGGAACAGGAAACAGAGAGGTGGGGCCAAACAGAGAGTATAAAAAACCCAGGAACTTTCAGCAAGCCCCTTCTTTCTCTTTCCTTCTTCACCCAACATCTGGAAGCATTTGAGCCCCCTTTTCTTTTCAGGAGCTCAAGCCATTAAACCATCTTTCCAAGCAGCCTCCATGTTTCCAGGGTCTTTTTCCCCATTTGGAACTGAACCCAGAACAATATTTCTTCCAACAGAATCATTAAGCACTAATTTAATTCATTAAACATCATTTGCATTTGCAATAAGTACAGTTTAAGTCCGGCCCTCCCTTAGTCCGGGAAGAACAAGTCTCAAACAGGAAGTTGGCCTCAGCCTTAAGAAGGAAAACTGAGGCAGTGTGCCCAAGGCTGGCTGGGGAATTCTGGGAGTTGAAGTCCACATATCTTAAAAGTTGCCAAGGCTCTACAGAGGTGGGACTTTATGGCCCCTTTATGACTTGTGGACTTCAACTCCCAGCATGGCTGGCTCAGGAATTCTGGGAGTTGAAGTCCACAAGTCATAAAAGGGCCATAGTTCCTCCACCCTTGCTCTAAAACAGTGTTTCTCAACCTTGGCAACTTGAAGACGTCTGGACTTCAACTCCCAGAATTCCCCAGCCAGCGAATGCTGGCTGGGGAATTCTGGGAGTTGAAGTCCAGACGTCTTCAAGTTGCCAAGGTTGAGAAACACTGCTCTAAAACATAATCCACATCCTATGAAATGCCTGGAATCCTGTATCACAGCCTGTCTCAACTTGGTTCTCTTCAGTGTGTTGGACTTCATTACCCATCAAAAAAAAAAAAAAAAAAAAAAAAAGCTTGTAGGTCTGCACCAGAGGTGGGTTCCTACCAGTTCGCACCAGTTCGGTAGAACCGGTTCGTCAAATGTACCGAACTGGTTAGAAGAGGTTCCACCAGTGGACCCGGAAAGCAGGCCACACCTACAGAAGAGGTTCCGAAAAATTTTGAAACCCATCACTCACACACACACACACACACACACACACACACTCATACACACACGGACTCACACAGAGACAGAAAGAGAAAGAGAAAGAAAGAAAGAAATAAAAAAAGAAAAAAAGAAAGAAAAAGTAAGAGATGAAAGAAAAAAAGGAAAAAGGGACAGAGAGACAAAAGGAAGGAAAGAGAGTGAGAGTGAGAGAGAGAGAGTTAGAAAGAGAGAGAGAGAGAGAACACATGACCGGCAAGCCACTCCCACCAGGTCACATGGCCGGCAAGCCACTCCCACAAAGGAGGCCACACCCACAGTGTAGGTTCGAAACTTTTTTGAAACCCACCACTGGTCTGCACATATTCTCCCCTTATTGGAGGGATTTCCAGGGAGGGCAGACAATTTTTATCTAGGCTTTCTCCTCCAGGACACTAACCCGGTTCCCACGTATGCAGTGGCAAAGTTCTGTGCTGCTGCAATGTCCATAAGAAAAAAACTGGCTACAGAAGTATAGTACCATCTTGTACCAATTATCTGGACATACCTCTAACAATCTTTGGACCATTATGTTATTATCCACTTTTAATGTAAATACTTTTTAATTATATTTTAATGTTAGTATTTTTTTAATATAGTGCAAAAACTAATGTGTATTGCTGTCTTTGACCGTAATAACAATAGCAATAGCAGTTAGACTTATATACCGCTTCATAGGGCTTTCAGCCCTCTCTAAGCGGTTTACAGAGTCAGCATATTGCCCCCAACAACAATCCGGGTCCTCATTTTACCCACCTCGTAAGGATGGAAGGCTGAGTCAACCCTGAGCCGGTAAGATTTGAACAGCCGAACTGCAGAACTGCAGTCAGCTGAAGTAGCCTGCAGTGCTGCATTTAACCACTGCGCCATCTCGGCTCTAATAAAGATTTTACTTACCTACTTACTCATTACCCATCATCCTTAGCAGTGGTGGGTTGCAGGTAGTACGCCCCGGTACAGATGTACCGGTGCCTGCCAGGAGCACTGGGTAGCATTCCAGTACAGTGCTCCGGAGGGCCCACCCACCCGCCCTCCTTACCTGTATTTAAACTCTTCGGCACTTTCGCGCATGGAACATACGGCGCCTGCGCAATGCTCCACCGAGCAGCTGGAGCGTTGTGGAGTGTGGCAGGAGGTAAGGACGCACGCACGTGCTGCGTGTGTGTGCGTGCATGCTGCGCACTTTCATGTGCTGGATGCCGGGCCCCATTGCACTGTACTGGTTGCACCGAGATCCAAAACCCACCACTGATCCTTAGTCACACCACCTAAAAGAGCCGAGGTGGCGCAGTGGTTAAATGCAGCACTGCAGGCTACTTCAGCTGACTGCAGTTCTGCAGTTCGACTGTTCAAATCTCACCCGCTCAGGGTTGACTCAGCCTTCCATCCTTCCGAGGTGGGTAAAATGAGGACCCGGATTGTTGTTGGGGGCGATATGCTGACTCTGTAAACCGCTTAGAGAGGGCTGAAAGCCCTGTGAAGCGGTATATAAGTCTAACTGCTATTGCTATAAAACTAACAGGGTTTACAGATGACCAATCTGGAATGGTATTAAGTTGGAGAGATGCTAGATAGATAGAAGCAAATACCGGAGTCCTCAATTGATGCAGTTCGTTTAGTAACCGTTCGAAGTTACAATGGCACTGAAAAAAGAGACTTACCATTTTTCCCTACTGATGTCCATTGCAACCTCCCCACGGTCACGTGATTTACATTCGGATGCTTGACAACTGACCAGGGGTGGGTTTCAACCGGTTCACGGCGGTCCCCGCGAACCGGTTGGTCGGCGAACCCGGAAGTAAGTAACTTCCGGGAACGGCGAAGGGCCCACCCGCCCGACCGCGCTCCTTATCGGTCTTTGAAGGCTTCTGCACTTCCACGCAGGTGCATGGCACATACAGCGCCTGCACGATTCTCCGCGAGCAGCTGGATGGCACATACAGCGCCTGCGTGAGTCTCCGCGAGCAGCTGGAGCATTGGGCAGGCGCTAAGACGCATGCGTAAACTGCCAGCGTGCATGAGGACGCCGCCGGTTGGAACGGGATTAGCAACTCACCACTGCAACTGACTCACATTTATGACAGTTGTAGCGTCCCGGGGTCACGTGATCACCTTTTGCAAAGGGCAGCTCCGGCCCTTTGGAACGAACTCCCCGCGGAGATTCGGACCCTCACCTCTCTCCAGGCCTTCCGGAAAGCCGTTAAAACCTGGCTGTGTCGGCAGGCCTGGGGTCGATGAGTTCCCCTCCCCCTCGACTTGTATGGTTGCATGATTCTTGTGTATTTTAATTACGTGTATCGTGTTTTATGTTCCCTTTTTTTCCCCTTTGGAGTTGTTCGCCGCCCTGAGTCCCTCCCGGAGAAGGGCGGCATACAAATAAACTAAACCTTAACCTTTTAACCTTAACTTTCTGACAAGCAAAGTCAATGGGGAAACCAGATTCCCCTAACCACTGTGCTACTAATTTAACAACTTCATGTGATTCACCACATATGTGGCAGGAAAAGTAGCAAAATGGGACAATTTACTTAACACATTTCTCACTCAGCCATCTAAAAGTTGGGCTCAGTTGTGGTAAGTCGAGAACTAGCTGTGCCAAGAAGTAATTCCCTTTGCCCTCCACTTGCCCCTTCCAAACTTATATTTGGATATATCTCAGCTTCTACTTACTGACATGCTATTTCATCTGAAGTCGGTGCTTCAGAAACAACGGAAGAGATATGAGACAAGTCTCCATGATTCTTCCTTTTCCCATAAACGTGCTTGTAGTTAGCCATTTGGCAAGAGGTTCAGAAATGCTAAACTAGTCTATTGTTAATACTTAGGTGGAATAACCAAGAACTGCTGAAGAAAAGCTTCCCAGCCACTTCCAATTTTCTTTTTAGCATGCTCCTTCAAAAGGAAAAGATGTCCAGCATCAATAAAATCAATGAATAAGAGGGTCTGCATATGCATAAGCCAGTATTGTGACATCTTACATCACTGTGGCATCACAATACCGCTTCAGCAGGTCTCTCATTTCTGGTTCAAAGCCAGGGACACAGTTACCATCACATAAAAGTTCCCTAAGAGCCGAGGTGGCGCAGTGGTTAAAGGCAGCACTGCAGGCTACTTCAGCTGACTGCAGTTCTGCAGTTTGGCTGTTCAAATCTCACCCGCTCAGGGTTGACTCAGCCTTCCATCCTTCCGAGGTGGGTAAAATGAGGACCCGGATTGTTGTTGGGGGCAATATGCTGACTCTGTAAACCGCTTAGAGAGGGCTGAAAGCCCTATGAAGCGGTATATAAGTCGAACTGCTATTGCTAATGCTATCTTAGAAAGATGGATGTTGTGAATATACAAATAGAGAAACGTACACCAATTATCTTCCTGTTGCCAACCAGCAAACAAATAAACAAATAAACAAAGCAAGGAAAATAGAAACCAATGGTATGTATTCTTTTTTAAAAACCCTCCCTCTCTTCCTCCCTCCCTCCCTCCCTCTCCCCCCCCCCAACTATGGTAGTTGCTCTACTCTCTATAACAGTGTTTCTCAACCTTGGCTACTTGAAGATGTCTGGACTTCAACTCCCAGAATTCCCCAGCCAGCGAATGCTGGCTGGGGAATTCTGGGAGTTGAAATCCAGACATCTTCAAGTGGCCAAGGTTGAGAAACACTGCTCTATAAGCATTAAGCAAACATGGGGACATCCCATATCCTTGATCCATTTCCTGTTCAGGGTTTAATCATTTGCTAAACATTCTTAGTTACATACCCTCATTTTAATCTCCCTTTATGCCTACCTGATCACATTCAGTAACCAAAGCTTTTGTGTATTTGTACAAAAGATCCCTAATTCAAAACTACTTTGTCTAAATTAACAAGTTTAATTCAGCTCCCTGCTAGAGCAGGGGGCTGGACTAGAAGACCTCCAAGGTCCCACTCTATTCTATTCTGTTCTGTTCTAAATGTGCAATAAAACTTTTTTTTCATACGTTTATTTATTTCCAGCGACCTGCTGAGGAAGAAAAATCTGGTCTGCACAATCCTCTCTGACTTAAAGCCATGCTGCACTTTCCAATTTTGCATATTGCCATTTCTGACCACTTTTAATCAGAATTCTGTCAAATGAATCCCACTGTGATTTTTGTGTTCACGCTTATTACCTTTCTCTTTCTAGAACAGAACAATAATGACATTAGTCTAGTTGTTAGGCACAGATCCAATGTTGCAGGGTTTATGCGCACATCTTATTTTCTTTGTATAATTCCAATTTTAATATTTGGGATACTATTCTAAAAGAAGACCATGACTTTTTTTTTTAAATTTTTCCAAATACCTTTTTCATCTTCAGGTTTACCATTTGTAAAACTTTCTTACAGCTTTTATGACTTCCCTTTCTGCTATCTTTTTCTTGCATATTTCCAGGAGCATACATTTGAGTTCAACTTTTCCGTGTATCATTCCTGTACAACTCTCTAAAATACTTTTTTCAGCATTGCATCATTTCAATTTCGTCCAGTGGTGGGTTTCAAAAATTCTTCGAACCTACTCTGTGGGTGTGGCCTCCTTTGTGGGAGTGGCTTGCTGCCCATGTGACCGGATGGGAGTGGCTTGCCGACCATGTGACCGGATATGAAAATGCCGACGACACTTGTCAGAACCACCTTAAATTACCCCACACACAGCACTGGCATGCATAAGAATCTGATGTCAACTTGTTTTTTGAAAGGCATCTTTGGTTTGCGTTAAAACAACTTCAACACACGCAATGTTCTGATTGCACCACAAACGCAGCAGTCATCCTTACCTTTCACAGAGGCACTGAGTTTTATAAATATGAGCATGATAGTGTAGAATAATCATATCCAAGGACCAGTGGTGGGTTTCAAAAAAATTTGGAACCTCTTCTGTAGGTGTGGCCTGCTTTCTGGGTCCACTGGTGGAACCTCTTCTAACCAGTTCGGTAGATTTGACGAACCGGTTCTACTGAATAGGTGCGAACTGGTAGGAACCCACCTCTGGTTTCGTCCCAAATAATTTCAGATTGTTTTATTTCATTCACTCTGTTGGAGGTGCCTTGTATGATGGCTCAGAATGCATGCATGTCCGCTACATAAATTTATTAAGAAAGCAACACTGAATCCAATGATATTTATATCTGAATACATGCAACCGTATTCAGGTGTAAGTATCACTGGATCCAGTGAAGCTGTGCACTTGCAGATAGATTGTGCCAGTGGTGGGATTCCAAATGTTTTACTACTGGTTCTGTGGGCATGGCTTTCGTGGGCATGACATGGCATGGCATGGCTTGGGAGGCATGGCAGGGAAAGGATACTGTGAAATCTTCATTCCCACCCCACTGCAGGGGAAGGTTATTGCAAGATCTCCATTCCCTCCCGATCAGCTGGGACTTGGGAGGCAGAGAATAGATGGGTGTGGGGCCAGTCAGAGGTGGTATTTACTGGTTCTCCGAACTACTTAAAATTTCCACTACTGGTTCTTCAGAACTGGTCATAACCTGCTAAATACCACCTCTGGATTGTACACTTCACCACTGCATGAGATTTAATTCACATACAGCTTTTTCCACATTTCCATTTTCTCTTACTGGTTTACAGTGGCAACAGATGAAAAAAGGAGCAATTGGCATATTCCCCCATAGACCTCCCATAGACCGATTAAATCTCACAGGTTAGGTCTCCTCCGGATCCCATCTGCCAGCCAATGTCGGCTGGCAACTCCCCGGGGGAGAGCCTTCTCTGTCGCAGCTCCAGCCCTCTGGAACGACCTCCCCGTGGAGATCCGGACCCTTACTACCCTCCTGGCCTTCCGCAAAGCCGTTAAGTCCTGGCTGCTCCAGCAGGCCGGGGGGCTTTCGAAATATCCAGCCTCACGGAAACTGTGACTGTTGTGTATTTTAAAGTGTTGTTTTGTTTATTTATCCCCTTCCCTTGTTTATTGTAAGCCGCCCGGAGTCCTTCGGGAGTGGGCGGCATACAAGACCAATAAACTCAACTCAACTCCTATCATCAATATGAATCTAATTTTTTCAGTCATTGGCCCAAAGAGCATGTCTTCATAAGAAACTAGTAATTGGGATTCAGTAAAGTCTCTGTCTACACTTCTAGGTGAGTGTAGAATATTTCAGCTCCTTTGTGCTGGAACTGACGAATGTTCTAAGTGAACTGTGATGGCATAAAGGTATCTGATCAATCTTTTCAATGAGCAATTGGAAAATGCTTCCAAAGCGGTAACCATGCCTTGTCTAAAGATCTAAGCGCTGATTGGCAAATACAAACAGGCTTAAGGGAACAGGCTTGCTTGGATCAACATTGACATATAGTATAGTACTTCCCTTTTCTTTTTCTGTTTTAATTCTTCTATTCTTTTTTTCTTTTATCCTAAAACAGCATTTACAAAAAAAACCCAATCCTAAATTCTTAGGTTTGAACTCAACTAAAAACTCTCAGACACATACAGTAATAGCACACAATTAGATAAGAATCTTTATTGCACCCGAGAAAGCAGCCACCCAAAAATCAATTGCCTTTAGTCAACATGAAAGTATAGTTTCCTTTTTATAGCCATTACAGTCCAATTCTCATGCTTCTTTCTCCTACCTCTCCCACCATTGTTTGATCGATTTTTGCCCTACATTTCTTGGACTTGTAGCTAGCTGACTATTGGTTGATGACCTAATTAACATCTCTGTCCTGAGGATATCTCTGGTTTGCAGCTTAAATTCCACAGAGGGGCCAAGATGTCAAAGAAGTTGATCGGTGATTATCTGCTCATCTCTTTTCTTGCTCCTATTAATGCTCTTAACCCAAGAAGAAACACAATGTTGCATATTGACTACATTTTATTTTGTCCATTCTTTCAAGTTAATAACATCATAACACAGCAGTTATAAGGTTAATGAAATGGGTGCAGATTTGTTGTTAAATATTTTGAACAAAGGCAAAAATAGATGCTAAATATATAGTACAATATAATTCAAGTATATCACTTGAGAGACCGCCTTCTGCCGATTACCTCCCACAGACCCATTCAATCCCACAGATTAGGCCTCCTCCGTATTCCATCTGCCGGCCAATGTCGGCTGGCGACTACTCAGAGGAGGGCCTTCTCTGTGGCTGCCCTGGCCCTTTGGAACGAGCTCCCCATGGAGATTCGGACCCTCTTCACCCTTCGGGCCTTCCGGATGGCCGTGAAGACCTGGCTGTCCCAGCAAGCCTGGGGTTGAGTTCCCCCCACCCTACTCAAATTTGCTGTGTCTGTTGTGCTTTTAAATTGTTCATATTGTCCAATTGTTTTTGTTTTACTTTTTGTAATTTCCCCTCCCTTGGCTTTTGTTCAGCCGCCCTGAGTCCCTTCGGGGAATAGGGCGGCCTACAAATTGAATAAACTCCAAATTCCAAACTCCAAAGGAATTATATATATATAAACATTCACGATTAAGAGCTGTGAACTAGTTTTGTGGATATACTTTAGATTAAATTCCCACAACTGGACTATTCTCTACTGTGGTTGACAGAAGTTGTAATTAAAGGCATCTGGCACCAATGCTCTTTCATCCAACCCAAAAATATCAGTTTTGTATTTAAGCATCATTGGAATTCTTAGGGCAACAATTTAAGAAACCCAGGTTAGCTTTGGAAGTGAAACTGAAGCTTTCATTCCATGGAAATTATTCTCACTGCTTTCAAATGGACTTAGGTTATAGATAGGTTACTTGATGGTTCCATAAGAGAGATTGTCAAAAATGTTCAAACTGCAGTTGTATTGGGATTCAAGTGATAATTCTGTAACTAAGATTTATGATAACTGGTTCTGCAGTGAGAAAATACCTTAGTAGAACCTAGGACATTCAACATGTACATTAGTAAGTGTAATTGGTTTAATTTCTTTTAATGGAAATAGTAAAGAAGTTTGGGGTGTTAGATTAGGATGGTGGGTGGGTGCAAGTTTCAATCCATTTGTCAGAAGTTTATTAGATGGCTTATGTCAGTCTCTTGTTTAACTTAATCTATTTTGCAGACCTATTTGGGGACATAAGCTCTTGAAAGAAACTTGTAATATACATCACTAGTGTCTCCTGTTTTCAGGATCATTTCACACTTTTTTAAATAATAGATATCAGGGGTTAGAAAAACACATTCCAGTGACAACAGAGTTAAGAATATCAATAAATGATACCCATGGATCTTTCTTAATACTGGCAAAAGTAAGTATAAAATGATCCAGGAATTCGTCCAAAAATAAGTACCCACATAAATACACTGAATTAACTTCTGCAGACTTTGAACTATTGGGATGATTCAGTGAAAGATGGATGTGGAATAGCTTCTGTTGGTAGAAAAACATGAGCATAGAATAATTCCTATTTTTCAATGGTGTAATGCTTGCTGCATATGCATAATATGAAGAGCCGAGGTGGCGCAGTGCAGTACTTCAGGCCACTTCAGCTGACTGTTATCTGCAGTTCAGCGGTTCTAATCTCACCGGCTCAAGGTTGACTCAGCCTTCCATCCTTCCGAGGTGGGTGAAATGAGGACCCAGACTGTGGGGGCGATATGCTGACTCTGTAAACCGCTTAGAGAGGGCTGAAAGCCCTATGAAGCGGTATATAAGTCTAACTGCTATTGCTATTGCTATAGTGTTATTTGAACCATACAGTTTTTAGGACATTGGGACCAACTCTTCCATTTGGTATTATTATAAAATTATTTTTAAGATAATAATAGCATAATCCCAAATGTCTGTTCTAAGTACTTTGAGGTCAATAAGATTCAGTCTTAGACAGGCAGATGGGACTGAGGTCTCATAAGCCTATTGATGGAAACTGTGTCTATTTATTTTTTCAATTTATCCTTAGTAATAATCCAAGATAAAGATCTCTTCCCTTCTTAGTCATGTTTTATTGTTGTATCCACTCAATGCCCCATGCCTTTAATTTTCTTCTTCAGAGTGAAGTATTTTTAAATATGCAAAGGATGCCAAAATAGTCCATCTATAAAATCAAGCACTATAACAAATTCTAATATTTTTTGTCTTATCTGGATCTTTTGATCACTTCTTCCTCGTTCAATGGGATTAGAATTTTCCTCTGGAGGATTACTATTAGGATTATATTTATCAAATTTCAAATGACATCAGGGTGGAATTTGTGGGATGCAGTTAAACCAAAACGCTGTTCATACCACAGCGGTTGATTGCTCTCTGCAAGCAGTTGCTTTTTTTATTAGATTAATAGAATAAATCCAAATGAAGAGAATAAACCTTATATAAAGCAGGCTGCCTGTGAAGGTATGAACCCTACTCACACACCAGTCATGGCACTTTGCCTTAATGTTCATACATATATTACAAAAGATAACTCTGGTGAGAAAATATCTCAGGACACAACTGCACATACAAAGACACCCAATCTAAAACCCTGACTCTGCAAATTCTAACTTGTAGACCACAAGCATTTAATTTTCTGACTGCAGATGCTTAAATGTATTGGGTGGAAAAAGGAAGACTAGTTTTTTTCCCCCTCTAATGTCTTGATTCAATGTATGCAGCAGTGGTGGGTTTCAAAAATTTTTCGAACCTACTCTGTGGTTTTGGCCTCCTTTGTGGGAGTGGCTTGCTGGCCATGTGAACTGGTAGGAGTGGCTTGCTGACCATGTCTCTCTCTCTCTCTCTCTCTCTCTCTCTTTCTCTCTTTCCTTCCTTTTGTCTCTCTGTCCCTTTTTCCTTTTTTTCTTTCATCTCTCTCTCTTTTTCTTTCTTTCTTCCTTTCTTTCTCTTTCTCTCTCTGTATGAGTCAGTCTCTCTCTCTCTCTCTCTCTCTCTCTCTCTCTCTCTCTCTCTCTGTATATGTGTGTGAGTGGTGGGTTTCAAAATTTTTTGGAACCTCTTCTGTAGGTGTGGCCTGCTTTCCGGGTCCACTGGTGGAACCTCTTCTAACCGGTTTGGTATATTTGACGAACCGTTTCTACCGAACTGGTGCGAACTGGTACGAACCCACCTCTGGTATGCAGGACCAGTTTTTAAACCACGTGTTTCTTCCAGTGATAATTCATATCATATTTGCAGATCAGTTCTGTACAATATTGTCATCTTCTAATTACACAGACTCTTCTATTTATAGCATTTTTCCTGAATCAAAGCACGGTGAGTTTCTCCCGGGGTGTCCATTGAATTAGATTATGGGATGTGTGCTGTGCTTCCAAGGATCCCTCCTATCCGTGGAACTTAAATCTTGCTTGGAAAGTTGGGTTTTGCAGTCTTCTATCTATCCCTTTTTCTGGCTTGAGTGTATCAGTTCAGATTAAACAGCAGGTGCCAGAAGACAGAAAAAACTAAGAGAGAGAAGTAACCCATCGAGAGAATGTTTCTGGAGCCCAGGCCTTTGGCATTGCAGTTATTCGAGTAGCAGCAGTAAACACTCACGCCAGAAACTTGGGAGCCTCCCCTCCGGGCTCGCTCACAGAATGACCTATATGAACAGGACTTCATAATGCCACCTAGAAGAGATTCAGAGACAAATCCAAGATATTATACCGTCTATGCTTATCTCCTCCTTTATCTTATTAGCCTGAATTAGAACATCTTGGCTCACCGAAGTGCTTATCTGAGGGATGGGCAGTTCAAGGAAGAAATAAATTTTACCCTTCCCTTGCATTACATCAAACAGATGCGTCTGTACAAAACTACAAATCTTTTTTTTTTATTTAGAAGAAAAGTAGAACCTTTTTAGGGTAGGACATGTGCCACTGGGCTACTTAAAAGTAGAAAACCCTTGTTTAACTGAAATTAAACACTTATTTATTATTCATCAATTTTAGCATCAGGTAAGTCATTTATTATTACAGAATTATTTTTTGTAAAAAGGGGAAAAGGGGAAATGTTCTATCCCCAGGCAGCCATACATCTATTGACAGTGCATATATCAACAATGCTAATGATAAAATATGGTGTCCAGTTTTTATATTGTATTCAAATTTTGATTTGCTTTCCTGCTCTTGAGCCAACAACAGCAATCCTGACAAAATTCTTCAAAATTCTTTGAATTTAATCAAGGTTAAACTTCGGATGGTTCTGATTATGGAACACTTACTTGATTGTCCTCTGATGATTGCACAAGCATCAGAATGTCCTGGACATTGCTCAGAGCCTTGTTGATTACACTCCTCATTACTTGCACCTGCACAGGTATAGCACTGCAGCCCTTCACCTGATATTATTATTATATACATAAAAAAGAATTGTGAAAACAAATCAGCTTTGTTTCTCTCTTTACCAGGAGGCAGTTTTGACTACAATAGAAGCATCCGATAACAAATAATGTAAATGGTTTCTATTATTTTACAGAAGGCGGTTATGGTTTCCACTTGATGGAAGAATAGCCTCATTATAAATATTTTAAAACTGGATATATTTCCAACATTAACTCTCAATAAATAAATAAAAACTTTCATGTTCTTGAAAAGTCAAAATTGTATCATGCAATTCTTTGTAAAGTTCAATCTAGGAAAAGAGCACAATACACTAAACTCTAATCGTGTAAATATCAAGATTTCAACAGGACAACTGAACATCTTTTCTCTTTTACGTCTGTAGTTATGAATTCTGAGGAAGGAAGCCACTACAGACCTTAAGTAACAAAGTCTTTCATTTACAAGTTTGTGTGCCACACATGTGTAAAACGGTAAATTAAGAAACAGGAGTTTGCTCCAAAAAGAAATGTTAATTTATGTTTAAAATAATTGAAGCAATCCAGCTAGACTCCTCTTGAATCTCAAAGACGGAAAAGAAAAGAGAGAGAAAATAATTGGTAATTAACTATTTTAAGCTACCTTAAAAGCATTATTATTATTATTATTATTATTATTATTATTATTATTATTATTTGTAAATCTGGAATATTTAGATCCTGAATTACGCTAAGTGAGAGAAGAAACATGGAGCAAAATTACTTACTTTCTATGGTGAAAAGAAAGATGAGAAGGACGAAGCTGATGAATGGCTTCATCATGGAGAGCCAACAAAACTATTGTTAGACAAAACAACTGATTGTCATTTACGCTCTAATGCTTATTCAGCATAGTTAATCCTCTCTAGAGGATCATGTAGGGGCTAAATGGTGCAGGGTATACTATAATCTGTTTTTTTTCCTGGCTATTCAAATCGGATGTATTCCTTCATTCACTCTAGCATTCTCAGGAAATACTTTTTATCAACTATTTAAAAGGGAACATCTCATCTGTCCAAACACCCATGTTTCAACATTTCCTAAAAACAATGGAGTACTAATTGGCGTTATGTGGGAATATATCCATCAATGTTTTCAGATACACAATTCTTAGCTGAGCTATTCAGTACTTAACCGGATTCTAATAGATTAGCCAATATATGAGAAGTCAGAAATGTTCCTGTTCATTTTCCACCAAATGTAAAGCTATTGTGACAAAATCAGCTGTTGAATTTATCATCCATTTTACTGCCTTATTGTAGAGAGTATTAAGCTCACATATATTCCACTCTAGTAAGAATGAATACTCCAGTTGTAAGCCATGTATCTAAGATCAAATTATGGGAGAAGTTGTAAGAAACATCAATCAATCGTAGGCTTCTTCAGTTAATTCAAGCCAAACATTAATACCACTTTCAAGGTCAGTTGCATTGTGCAAAAGTTTCTCTTGAAGCCAGTTAAAGCTCAGGAGATGAAACAAGGATTTTTGAAAACCCCCCCACTTTTCAATGTTTGTATCAATGATGTGGTGAGATGTCTAAACGGTTCCACCACAAAACCACGTTCGACTAAAGCACTCTCGACGAAACCGCGTAGCTGACGTCATCACAGCACGACGAAAAAAGCACGCTGTAAACGCTAAAGCTAAAATTAACCCCTAAACCTAAACCTAACCCCCCTAAACCTAATCCTAAACCTAACCCTAACCCTTAACCTAACCCTAACCCTTAACCTAATGCTAAACCTAATCGTAACCCTTAACCTAACCCTAAACCTAACCCTTAACCTAACCCTAACCCTTAACCTAACCCTAAATCTAACCCTAAACCTAACCCTTACCTTAACTTGAATCGGCTTGCTTTCAAAGCGCTATTTAAAGCGCCCTTTTTTTCCCGTGGTCGCTGTTGTCGCCCTGCTGATGACGTCAGCGACGCGGTTTAATCGGGCGCGCTTTAGTGGAGCGCGGTTTTTGTCGTGCCACGGTCTAAACAACCAAAATTTCCATCCCCCTAAACTAGGGGATCACAACATAGTCCTGTTGCTCCACACAAACAAAACTGAACTTCTTTTTAGGACACCAATTGGCCTTAAACGAGATTTGAGAACTGGTCCAATATTGCAACAATAATAACCTGGCAATAAACTATCATAAGCCAAGATTATGACTTTTGCCAAAAGGTTGAAGCTCTGGTTATAGAGCATTAATGGCCACAAAATAGAATGAGTGACTAGCTTTAAGTATTTAAGAGTAGTCAAACATACCTCTGGCTTGAGGGAAACCTCCCGTAAATATTCCCCTTCTATTGGTCAAAGATTCACCAATGCCGTTCTTAAAAATTTTTCCAATCCAAGAGAGGACATTATGTTCTAATGGTACTTAAGGTCTTTCAGGTAAGCTTCCAGTAAGGTCCTTTATGGACTCTGCTCCCCCACACATCCCCAACAGCCTTGTGTTTCACCTCTCTGGAGATGGTATCATTCAGAGAGGCTCTCCAGATCCCACACTGTATCCCAAATGGACATCTACGATTGGAAACAGGTCCGATCAAAGTTGAGTGAAGAGTGTGCCTAGCTTCTATATAACCTTTGGTTAAAGCTCAACTTCTGTCTTCAAGGCTTAGCACCATTAATTCTTCAGGACAATTTGCAATCCACATGGATCAAGGCTGTTGAATCTAATCTTTTAAATCTGGGCTGCTCTCCTTCCTCAAGAACTGAGCAGGCAGTTCTTAAGTTCTTCTTTTACATTTTTAAAAGATTATGGTGGGTGGAATCTAATGGGATATGATCAAGTGAAACAAATCCTGAAGCAAAGAACAAAGGATAAAGAGAGACAAGTGGATCTAGGAGAGACCTCAGCTTTCCTGTAATCAGGTATAGATATATTGTCACTGCTGAGTTATAAGAGCCGAGGTGGCGCAGTGGTTAGAGTGCTGTACTGCAGCCACTTCAGCTGACTATTATCTGCAGTTCGGCTGTTCAAATCTCACCGGCTCAGGGTTGACTCAGCCTTCCATCCTTCCGAGGTGGGTAAAATGAGGACCCAGGCTGTAGGGGTGATATGCTGACTCGATATTGCTAATATCGAAAATTTGAATGAATTATAGTTATAAAGAATGTACTGCAGAAGATTGGCCATCAAGATTCAACTCATCTTCCATATTACTGCACAAAACCTAGTTATAGGCATTAAAAGCCTATAACTATGAGCAGCATCTGGGCATAAACTGAATGTGAGCAACCAGGACCTCTAATCAGAGGCAGGTTGAATCTGGTTCATGTGTCTCTATGAAAGGAGCAGTGTACTAGAATATCTGTAATTCCCACCTGTCTGGAATAACAGAGGCAGAGTTTTTCACCCAAAGGTGAATCTACTGCAGAGAGGAGAGCAGGGCGTTGGGCAACATAGAAAGCTTTCCGACAGCTGGGTGCTTCTAGATGTGTGAGGTAGCAATAGCAGTTAGACTTATATACCGCTTCATAGGGCTTTCAGCCCTCTCTAAGCAGTTTACAGAGTTGGCATATTGCCCCCACAATCTGGGTCCTCATTTTACCCACCTCGGAAGGATGGAAGGCTGAGTCAACCCTGAGCCGGTGAGATTTGAACCGCCGAGCTGTAGAACTAGCAGTCAGCTGAAGTGGCTGCAGTACTGCACCCTAACCACGGCGCCACCTCGGCTCTATTACTTTGTGGGTACTAATAGTTTTATATACTGCTGCCTTGCTGTAATTTTAGAAGCTATCATATTTAATATAATGTTAGTGATAACATTGTAATTTAATGTAGGCTGTATCCTAGACTTCATATAGATATTAGTTAGATTGTTTTACAAATGTATTTAAATTCTGTCTTAAGCTTTTTTTAAAAAAAAATCTAAACTGGTCTATAGTCACAGTAAATTAAATTGAAATTGAAGCACATGAAAATTAAGCATTTAATGAGGAAAAGTGCTCCATGAACTTTCATTTGACACAGTACAAAGCTTGGCAAGTAAGGGATTAGGAATTTGATATCAAATGTTTCCTGAAAGGCACAACTTATAATGGTTAGTATAAGCTGTATAAAGAAGTGGCAAAAAATGAAGCATTCTACATCGATGTGTTCACTTTAAATTATATGATAAAGATACATGAGAATTACTTTAATATAGTTCCCCATTTTTGTGACTTACTCCAGAATCATGTTTCACCCTATTGCTGATTGTTTTTGTAGTAAAAGCTTTGTGATACTGAAAGCAATATATTGCTATGTCTATTTTTTGAAACTAATGCTGCAAATCCTTTTTAGTGACACAGTACTTGGAAAAAGCACCATTTATATACATTTCTACTCAGAATTTCTGGGATAAGCTAACACATCTCAAATAATTAATCAAAGTAGTATGAGTATGTTGAACCTCCAGTTCTCCACTATATTAAAAACTGGTCTATTATTTTACAATTATGAATGTGATGAATAAATATCCAATACTTCTTTTATTCATTTACTTGAATTTTACATTTTATATTTTAAAAGTGCTACTAAAAGTGCAGATTACTTGATGTTTCTGGCACTGTTTCAATAAATTTCAACTCTGTTGCAATCTAGAATTTTAGCATTAAAATAGGTCTGAGGTTTATCATTACAAATGATAGATTCTAGAATAGGATTGAATTTATCACTATACTAAGTAACCTTGTTGCTCAGAAAATGTCTGGGTGGATTTTAAAAAGCATTTATGTATTTCAATTCACCAGGACTTAGTTCCAAAACAACCATGGGCAATTCTCAATATAATAAACAAGAAGAACACAATATGAAAGAAAATAATAAGTTTATAAAAACTCAGATCTTTTAAAGTCAAATATTTCCAGGAGCTTGTATCGGCCCTAGCATCATTTGTAGAAGCATTCAGAAGTCACATATTTTATATAGTATATATTTAATATATATCATTTTCTCTTGGGAATTCTGTATACAGTATAACTGGGTGATTTCTATAGCATCCTGGTTGTATTGGTATTCTGAGAAATAATGTTTTCAACCAATGAAGTAACAGAATAATATATAAAAAAGCTGATGCTACTGAATATCAGATTTAGACTGATTTTCAATGTCCCAATTAATAATATGAAACCCATTTTCAAACTGGAAGGGAAAAATATTTGTGGTAAGTATAACAAGGCAAGTACCTTAATTTTTCAACTTTCTATTTTATTTTACAAATCAGAAAATGCAGATCAAATTTACACTCCTTAAGGCAAGAGTCCCCATGCATGTAATACACATATTAAATCCAAAAAAAGACATCCAACATGGGAACTCATGTACAAAGGGAAGGCTAGGATGAGCAACTGTAATTTATTAAAGAACTCGACAAATCTCCCTGATACAGGAACTTTTGAGATCAACTTGCTATGAATTATACAAAGGAAAGAATTGCAGGCAATAGCAAGGATTTCTGATAGTCTTTGTACTGCATACAATCAAATCAGCATTATTAAGAAAAAAATACAGTAGTGCATACAAAAAGTGAAAATAGAATACGTTCACATCGCTGACTGGATATCACTGTGCCAATGGTCATATTGCACTCAAGATTGTAATTTAGGGTTTTGGTTAAAAGTTAGCTTTTTCCCATTTTGGCAATCAGTTCATCACAAATCTTCGTCAACTCTTCTATTTCTTTATTCTAAAAGAAACACACATACACAGGAAGGAAAAAATAAATATATTTTGGTTAAAAGCTGTACTGCACTCTGTTTGAATTATGAAAATCACATTTGTTGTACGCGCTGGGGAAAGAGCAGTATCTGTCTGCAATTCAATTCTGCTTATACCGATCATCTTTCCTTAAGCACATCACTGCGGGACCTTTCAGGAAAGCTTTCATTTTATATTCTCTTACACCTAAATCTTTTCCTAGATTCAAATCATTCTAAAAGGATAAACTATTGTCTCCTAGAAGCCAGATTTCGGCTATCAATAGGCTAAGCCAGCGTTTTCAACCTCAACTTTAAGGGACTTTAATTCCCAGAATTCTCCCAGAATGATTGATTACACGATTGTCATTTCCAACACTCCCTGTCAATTTTCTACAAGGAAAGTAAGCTGGGACATTGCTCCATTTTCACTGCTCTTTTGGTCATTCTCTGTTTAGATCAGGAAATTATCTTTCAAAAGATAACCCAATTGGCCATGGGTGACATCTTAAAGTTGTTGAGGCTGAGAAACGTTGCAATAAGCCACAGTCACCCATCATTGAATTAAGGTTGGATTGCAGTACTTTAGTTTTGATCTACAAAAGGCCTTTGCACTGGGAAGGAAGGCCAACATGCTGCCTGCTTTGAAACCTCTGTGCTGAGATCCAGCTGCTTTGAAGCACTGCATAGAGGATGTTCTGTTAACACTTCCTCCCATTCCAATGTTTTTGGATTTCAAATATGAAATGCTGTATAGCCCTAATAAACAGTAAAATGAGATACTAAGTTTAGCAATAGCAATAGCAGTTAGACTTATATACCCGCTTCATAGGCTTTCAGCCCTCTCTAAGCGGTTTACAGAGTCAGCATATCGCCCCCACAGTCTGGGTCCTCATTTCACCCACTTCGGAAGGATGGAAGGCTGAGTCAACCTTGAGTCGGTGAGATTAGAACCGCTGAACTGCAGATAACAGTCAGCTGAAGTGGCCTGCAGTACTGCAACTCTAACCACTGCGCCACCTCGGTTCTAAGTTTACGCAATCCTTGAACTGCCTAAACACACAGTGAAATCTAACCTCCTCTCTCTGATATTACTACATCACCACCATAGATAAGTAGCCACCACCCATAGAGAACGTGGCCCAGGGTTACCCTGTGTGCCCAATAAATTTGATAAATAAATAGATGCTACTGAACTGTTGAGGCAAAGCCCCCAGCAGCCCAAACCAATTTAAAGACTTCTTGAAGTTTTAGGATAGCGTTTGACAGGAAAAAGATAGATGGTTTTACATTTTTCAAGTAAATTGCTGTATCTGCTTAGAAGCAGCTGCCAAACACAGAACTTCCTCTGCAAGCAGCTTTGTTTAGTTCAGAGCGAGTCACCTTTTGTTCCAGTGTTCTTTCCAATGCATCCACTTTTAATTGCTCTTTACGAAGGCTGGCTTGGTAAGCTGCTTGTTCTTGCTGAGCCTTTCCCCGAACTTGTGCAATTTCAGCATTGGCTCTGCAGAAACACAGGTATATTGAGTTTAGGTTTAGGTTTATTGGTATTTGTATGCCGCCCACTCCTAGGACTCTGGGTGGCTTACAGACAAGACAAAGGGACATATAAAAATTAAAATAAAATACAATTTTTAAAATTACACAACATACATACTGCTTAGAGTGGGGCTGGATACTAATCACAGCCCCAGGCCTGTTGGAACAGCCAGGTCTTAGTAGCTTTACGGAAGGCCGGAAGAGTAGTAAGGGTCCTGGATCTCTACGGGGAGATCGTTCCATAGGGCTGGGGCAGCAACAGAGAAGGCCCTTCCCCAGGGGGTCACCAGCCGACATTGACCAGCCGATGGCACCCGGAGGAGGCCCAATCTGTGTGATCTTATGGGTCTCTGGGAGGTAAATGGCAGGAGGCGGTCTCTCAGGTAGCCAGGTCCTAAACCATGTATGGCTTTAAAAAGTAACGACTAGCACCTTGAAGCGTGTCCGGAGACCAATGGGGAGCCAGTGCAGCTCGCGGAAGATAGGTGTATCTAGGTGCACCCACAATCACTCATGCGGCTGCATTCTGGACCAACTGCAGTCTTCGAACACTCTTCAGGGGCACCCCATGAATGCCAAGGAACCTCCATCCCGCCCCCACACTCTTATGCATTCATGTCAGGTTTGATTCCTGGCAACTGGCCAGACTAATTCCTAAAGTTTTCTTGGCAAGATTTTATATACATTTATAAAAAGCCTTATTATTGTAACTTGTGAAACACAGATATAATTCTTTATGAAATTCAGCACCATACTGGCATATCAGCTTTCCACATTTACCTTATACTGTATTATGTTAAGGTTTGATACTTGGGGCTTAATTGAACCTTTCCTGAATGTTTTAAAAAAGTAGGGGAGGGCTGGCTATAAAAATGAAGGGGAACCTTAAAGAATGACAGAATACATTTTATAGGAGTCAGATCAAAATTATAAGTACTGACAAGAATCAGACGGAAAAAGAAAACTCCAGAATTAGTTTACAACAGACTTCAGATCAGAAGTTCTTGGTTGAAATTCAGGGCTTCTCCCAAGCCCTATAAAATACATGTCCAGTTTTTCTTCTGCGTGAATCTTGAGGGCTTGATATCTCTGCTCTTCTTTTTTAACTCGTGATAAATATTCTTGTGCACATTTCTTTAACACTTCTTCATTCTTTAGTGGGAAACATAAAAATAGCTTAACAACAAACCATAAGGTTCACAGTAAGTTGCAGGCTTTTGACCATGGTCTACAATTGTAGGTAGCAGATCTTTTATTGAAAAGAAACATGAAAGTAGTAGATTTCCTTAAAACAAGGGAGGCAGAACTACAGGATATAAATGCTAAGCAGCCATCTTCTAAATGATTTTACAGGCCATGCATGGCATATGAAGCTCAAGGCTGTCTAAGAATCCCTTTTCTGCAAGGTCGTGTGTCCTACAGAAAATAGTTTGCCTTGGCTTTTTGGCAAAGTACACAGTTGCTTTTAAACACAGTGAATGAATCGAAAATCATTAAGGGTTATATATTTCGCATGAATCAGGGAATAACGTATAATTTTCACACCCACCACTTATGATAATAATGTATCTTCAGTATCCCCATTGGTGCTAAACTTTGCGTCTCCAGATTAGAATTGTAGAGCCATCTCTCTGCTTACAGATATATTGCAAAACAATATCACTTCACTGAATCCAAAGGCCTACCATAAACTGTTTATGGCGCGTTACTACTGTAACGCGCTCTACATGGGGGCTGCCCCTGAAAAGTGTTCGGAGACTACAACTGGTCCAGAATGCAGCCACGCGAGCGATATTGGGTGTACCGAGATACACCCACGTTACACCTATCCTCCACGAGCTGCACTGGCTCCCTATCGGTCTCCGAACGCACTTCAAGGTGCTGGTTATCACCTTTAAAGCCCTACATGGCTTAGGACTCGGATATCTACGAGACTGTCTTCTGTCACATACCTCCCAGCGTCCGATAAGATCACCAGGATGGGCCTTCTCCAGTGCTGTCGACTAGACAATGACGTCTGGCGGCTCCTCGGGGAGGGCCTTCTCTGTAGCTGCCCCAGCCCTATGGAAACGATCTACCCCCAGAGATCCGGACGCTCCCCACTCTCTCAGCCTTCCGTAAGTCTACTAAGACCTGGCTATTCCGGCAGGCCTGGGGCGGTTGACCTCATGAATGAGGTCCAGCCCCACTAAGATTGAGTGCATGATGTGTTTTTTAACTTGCTTTCCTCTCTATTTTAATTTTTTGTATTCTTTTTAGAGTTGTTTTTATGTAAGCCACCCGGAGTCCTTCGGGATTGGGCGGCATATAATTCATTAAATTTACAATTTATACATATCCTTGCAATAGTATAAACAGGTGTAAAAGGTTTCTTTGGCAGTTTCTTTTATTAGAGCTCAATGGCAACACTTTCAGGCTGATGCATCTCAGTTATTAGATTAAGGATGGTTGCTAGATAAAGACCTAACAATTGGGTTATAAATGTTTTATCAGAAGAAGCACTGAGGATGGAAAGGAAGCTTGTGAACTGTCACTTCCAAGCAGAATTCTTTTCCCCAAATCCCTGACTGCAAGGACCTGATCTTCAGCCAAAAGCCTCCTGGTGAATGTGGAAATCAGGAACACCCAACACCCTCCCAAAGGAATTAAAAAATGCAGCCATAGACAACTCCAGACCTATACGTGCACCTTAGTAAATGTGGGTGTTTTGATGGGAGCATTATTCACTGTGACCTACCTTCCTAAATCCTTCAGAACTTCTTTCATTTTTTCATATCTCCTGAAAAGATCTGCTAGAGATTTTTCCACAGAGTCAGGTCAGCCAATGCTTGCTCTTTTTCCATAATAAGTTGCTGGACAGTGTGATGGGACATGGATTTCTCTCTCTGCTCATCCTCTATAGGAAACAACAATCAAAAGGCTCAAAAACAATGAATAAGTTTTAAAAACCTAAAATTAAATTAAAGCATGAAAATGAGATCGTGCAAAGTAGAACGAGGGGCATGTTTTGCTTGGTAAAGTTAAGCATTTAAAACATTGTTTTATTATGGGTACAAATATTTTATCACATCACCTGAAACATTTAAAGAGGGCTGACATCATTCTTGTCCTTTACAAGTAATCAGAAGCAAATATTTAACAAAGAAAAGCGCCTTTATGGGAATCATATTGCCATAAATATGCAGCATAGTTTTAGCAAGAATGAAAAGTGTGAATCGATGTAAAATAATTTCTTTCTGCTGACTCAAAACCTCCCACTAGTCTGGAGAAACCTAGAATCATTTCAACTGAAAACCTTTAATATACGAAACCATATATTTCACTTTATGAAATGGCAGTTCAACCCTAAAATCAAAACATTCCTTAAATAAAGAGAGACAAATCTATACAAGTAGTTATGATAACTTCAAAAGAAACTGCCAGATGAAACCATTCATATTAGACATACTATTCTGATTCTGGAACAGAAAATTATGATAAGCTTGATTCTGCATTGATTTCTTTATCCTTACCTTTAAGCACATAATGTGTCTATGGCCCTTAGCAATCCTGTAAAAAGTGATTCTATTATTAGCTCTGACCCTGTAAATTTCCCCTCTGCTTTTCGCCTGAATTTCCTACTAGTCAATTTCATTGAAAGCTGAGAAGTTTCCATTCTCCATTTTCTCCCCAGCAAGCACTATTTATGTATTTCCACAATTCTGTCTCTTTTTTTCCCTCCCTGTTTTCCTAGAATTTTAATCCAGTTTTATCCACCTGCTTTGTTTGAGGCTGCAACTCCCTCAAATCTGAAGGTGAGCCAGATTTTTCATACATTCTACTTTAAAAGGTCACTACTTTTTACAACATTACAGTTATTATCAAGTGTCTATTTTTCTCAGACCTGTAGCAAATCGGAGCTTACACACTATGTGAACAAGGAACAGCTTTGATTATATGTTATTTTTAGATGCATGTGTATAATACTCATGCATGCAATAATTGCCATATATCATAAAAGAGTCTTAATTTTATGATGATCCAATTACTTTTCTTATTGCTTCTCTGAGAACAGTTCCATCAATAAAAACAATAAAGGTTCAGTGACTGCCTCATTGAGTTACTGTTTGCAGTCATGAAGTAACTTTTATTTCTTGCATTTACAACCTTCAACCAGTCCTGTATAGAAAGGGAAAAACAATTAAAAATTTCTTAGTTGACCATTTTGTTAAATGATCGAGTTGCTAGTCCCAATTCTGATCATTAAATCTGAGTTACCAATAGCGGCAACCTCAATTAAGAACTGGCTATTCTGTGATTGGTACTGGAGAAGACTCTTGCGAGTCCCTTGAACTACAAGGCGATCAAACCGGTCAGTCTTAAGAGGAGATCAACCCTGACTACTCTTTAGAAGGCCAGATCCTGAAGATCAAACTCAAATACTTTGGCCACCTAATGAGAAGGAAGGACTCAACCGGAAAAAGAGCCTAATGCTGGGAGTAATTGAGGGCAAAAGAAGAGGGGATGACAGAGCAATGAGTGGCTGATGGAGTCAACCGAAGCAGTAGGTGCGAACTTAAATTGACTTCAGAGGATGATAGAGGACAGGAAGGCCTGGAGAATGTTGTCCATGGGGTCATGATTGGTTAGACACAACTTCGTACTACAACAAATTCGTCGATTAGATAGGTTTGTTCTTATAGAAATGGCTCATTTTACTATTAGGTAAAAGTAAAAAGTTCAGGGCTTGATGTTATTTATTTTACTGTAGCAAAAGAGAGTAGACAGTCACACACCTTCTCCTTCCTCCCCACTTTCCCTACCCTTTCCCTTCCATTCTCCCTCCGCTATTTTCCCAGTATTTTCTTTGTATTTTATATTATAAACATATAATAAATCTGGTTATTCTTCTAATAAATTGGGTACATTTTCAAAGGGCAGTGAGTTATTCTCAGTTATTCGTAAATATAAAGATGCCTCTAGTATGTCCTTTTGCACATCTTTTACCCACAATGGTACAAAAATTATTGGAAAGATGAAGGAGAATGAAAAAAAACAGGTTATCTACGAACAGATAAGTTGTCTGTTACATTGCTATAAATTCAATGAATGAGGGAAAAGTAGAAAACTTGGCTAGAAGCAGTTATACAATTAAAGCAACAAAGACTTTGTCACTACCACCTGTTTATAATTTAGTATATTGAATATATTGAGTGCTTGCACATGAATATTTGCTCTTTCAGTTATAGCATCTACAGAATGTGTCATTCTTTAATGTATTACAGTATGCTCAGTATTGTATTGATTTGCACACAACATGCTAAATAGAACAGGGCAACGTCTAGACAAGAGTAACATATTGTAAACAATATGGTAATGGCCGCTGGGTCATAATTCAGAGGATCATTTTTCGGTCTTGTTTCTTTTTCCATTCTTTTGGTGAAATTTAGTTGACTCTGATAACTGCAGAAGGTGGTTTTGATTTTTTGCCAATCAAAAGAACTATGTTGCTTGATACATCAGTGAAACTAAGCCTAATGCAGACACTCCTGAAAACTAAACAAAATATGGAATTCTTAGAGGTCCTTCCAAAGTGTTTAATCTGAATAAAAAGCCTATGAGTTCCATAGAGGTTACTTTCAGATGAAAATAAAATGGAATTGGAAGTCACATTTCCATAGAATTATATTTTAAAGCTAAATACCCCCCTCCCATTTTTACATATATAAAGATTTACATTATTTGAGGGTTTGCAGTAGAAGACTTCCAAGCTTCTTCAACTCTGTTATTCTGATCAGGATTCTCTGAATAAAATCCTTAGATTATGAGTTTCATTGCTATTGATATTTAAACACGGAAGAAAAATAGTTTTCTAGGCAGCTTCGTTCTAATCCCACCCTGCCCAATAATGGGCTGCAGCAAAATTCAGCCAATACTGAAAAATTAACTTAATTTTCACATTTAATATGCACCTTGCTGATCACTTTTCAAAGGTGAATTTTCCTCTATGCCATTTAGCAAATATGTTTCCTAAATTCAAGCCAGTTCCAAATCCTAAAATGGAAAAGGCAATTTGGAGCAGATTTTTCATTTTGCCAGGGTATAACAGACACTGGTTGGGTTTTTCTACTGATTACTGGTCTTCACAGAAGTTGATCTGTTTATCCAGAGCTCCAATAAAAAACCATGGAATATGAAGAAAGAGAATGTAGGTTAAGTGACACATCGAAGCTTGCAGAATCAAACATCTTTTGGAGTATTCAGATCATGGGCAAGAAAATAAATTCTTTATATTATTATTTTCTCCACCAAGTGAGTCTGACATTTTGTTGGTTGTGTAGCCTTTTTTCCTGACCAAGTTGTGGTTATGAACTGATTTATGGGAAAAAACATCAATCCATCCATCTTCCCCACTGCAAACCTGACAGTCAGCATCATCTCATTGCAAAGAGTATCATCATTTATACTAAGATATTAATTATTTAAATTTCTTATGGGCTACTCCAATCAATAAACACTGAGCAACATACAACTCACTGAAACGGCAACTTGGGTTAAAAACAGATTCATGATAATGAAAAATTAAAACCCAAACATACAACATAAGCAATTATGTGCACCAAGAGGCAAACATTCCAAATGATACCAATCGAACAGATGTTCATCCACAGATAGCCCTATTCGCCCTGCCAAGATTGATAAAAGAAGCCAAATCTGCATTGAGCTTCTGAAGATACAAGGATGTCCTGGTGTCCAGGCCATACTATAATTGATGAGAGGCGTAGTAATTGAAAAGACAGGTTTTCTGCAACACTCTCTAGTCAGTGTTTTTCAACCACTGTGCGTGGCACACTAGTGTGCCGTGACATAGTGTAAGGTGTGGCCGTGGGAAAAACACTTTATATAGTCAATATAGGCACAGAGTTAAAATTTTTTAACATTTTCTAATGGTGGTGTGCCTCGTGATTTTTTTCATGAAAAAAGTGTGCCTTTGCACAAAAAAGGTTGAAAAACACTGCTCTAGGTAATAATCTCTGACTGAGGAAATATGTAAATATCCTGTTCTATTAGATCCTACTGGGCAGATAGATGACTCCCCCAAATGTTTAATTTAATTTCATTCATTAAATTTCTATGCCGCCCAATCCCGGAGGACTCCGGGCGGCTTACAGAAATGAAAAAAGATTAAAAAGAATTATTAAAAACAATTGGACACAAGGTTAAAAAGGGAAACACAACAAACACCCAGACAAAAGGGGGCTGGACCTCAATCAAGGGGTCAACAGCCCCAAGCCTGCCGGAAAAAGCCAGGTTTTAATGGCTTTGCGAAAGGCCATGAGAGTGGGTAGGGCCCGGATCTCAGGGGGGCAGCTCATTCCACAGGGCCGGAGCGGCAACAGAGAAGGCCCTACTCCTAGGCGTCGCCAGTCAGCATTGTCCCGCTGACGGCACCCGGACGAGGCCCATCCTGTCCGATCTTATTGGTCTGAGGGAGGTATGTGGCAGAAGACGGTCTCGCAGATACCCGATAATAAGACATAAATTTTTAATTTATCTTATTATCAAATAGTTTTGAAAAAGCCTATGAGTAATTATTTGCTGTATAATTACTAAAATCAGTATAAAGCATAGATTACATTTTCACAATTTCTGTTTAACCAGAAAAACAACTGAACATTGTGTTCCTTGTTCCTAAAACAATGAAGAGAGCTTTTGCTTAATGACACCATCTAGGACACGGTTGTCAAACTCCTGGGCCGGATGCGTCACATGTTGGCCGTACCCCCGCCTAGTTTTGCAAAGGGGGAAAAAGTCCTGACTCATCTTGTGACGCTGCGGGTTTGACATCCCTGATCTAGGATGATGTAGTCCAGCCTTTCTTAAGATAAATTTTCAAAGACATCACTTCTAATATGAAATTTAGAAGGGATCAAGTGTAACTAGCATCCAATACGGGAATGTATTTCTCCTCTTATGAAATATATGAGTTGACCCTACTACTGAAACTTGCACATCTTATTTCAAGTAGGGCAGGGGTTCCCAACCACCAGTCTGCAGCCGGTTCTGGGACACAACTCATTGGGAACTGGGCTTGGGACTGGTGAGCTACTGCATTCGTGTGAGGGAAGCTGTATTTGCTGACTGCCAACAGTTCAATTTCAATTGGCTTAAGGTTGACTCAGCCTTCCATCCTTCCGAGGTTGATAAAATGAGGACCCAGATTGTTAGGGCAATATGCCGACTTTGTAAACTGCTTAGAGAGGGCCGTAAAACTGTGGGAAGCAGTATATAAGCACCAGTGGTGGATTTCAAAATTTTTTGGAACCTCTTCTGTAGGTGTGGCCTGCTTTCCGGGTCTACTGGTGGAACATCTTCTAACCGGTTCGGTAGATTTGATGAACCGGTTCTACCGAATAGGTGCGAACTGGTAGGAACCCACCTCTGATAAGCACTATTGCCATTAGTGAAAGCAGCGCACACGAAACCATCTCCTTTCCCTCCGCCCCACTCCGCCGCCACCTCTACTGGTCCACTGAGCTGGAAAGGTTGGGGGATGCTGAGGTAAAAAATTCAGTAGATAGGATCTAAAATGGATTGCCTTGATTATTTTAAATTGTGTATTTAGATGGCCAAAATAATCATGTGAAATTGTCCAAGTGAAAAAAACAGTTTATTACATTTTTTACGATGCCATACTGCCACTGTAAGTATTGTGGAAACCTTTGTAATATAGCTAAGTGTTGTGGCTCAGCAGAAGTTTGCTGTGAGTTGAGTCGGGATGCAGGAATAATGAGCAGTTGTTGCTCGTTAGGGTTGTCTTCTGCAGATAAAAGACGGATGGTGCCACGCCTTAGTTGCAGAAGTCAACGTTTGTAGTTCGTCATTCGTCGTTTTGTGGTTCATTGTGGTTTGTTCATGAGGTCAGTTTCGTGATTTAAAGAGGCTCTTGGATAAGTGATTTGCTTTCTTTCTGCAAACCTGGTTTTGCTGTAAGAGCTTTTTGTTTTTGCTTTTGCAGTGTACCTTTTTGCCAAAGACTTTATCTACGTTTATTTTTGGGCTTGCAGCCAGCTTGAGCCAGGACTGATAAAGATATTTCCTTTGAAGTTCTGTAAGACGGTTCCACCACAAAACCACGTTCGACTAAAGCGCGCTCGACGAAACCGCGTAGCTGATGTCATCACAGCGCGACAACAGTGCGGAGAAAAAAGCACGCTGTAAACGCTAAACCTAAAATTAACCCCTAAACCTAACCCCCCTAAACCTAACCCTTAACCTAACCCTAAACCTAACCCTAAACCTAACCCTTAACCTAACGCTAAACCTAAACCTAATCCTAACCCTTAACCTAACCCTTAACCTAACCCTAAACCTAACCCTAACCCTAACCCTTACCTTAACTTGAATCGGCTTGCTTTCAAAGCGCTATTTAAAGCGCCCTTCTTTCTCCACGCTCGCTGTTGTCGCCCTGTTGATGACATCAGCGATGCGGTTTAATCGGGCGCACTTTAGTCGAGCGTGGTTTTGTCGTGCCACACTGTCTGACTGTCGTGTGTAATAGCGAAGAGGGGGGTCAGAACAGCTAATTAATAATAATATTGTTTTTGCTTCCTATTCCTGAAGTGCAATGGAACAAGGTTATCACTATTAAAAAACCCACCAATGCTTGCAGTATCTAATGGTTATTTAACCACTATTATTCTTAGAAATAACAATATTTATCTACATTCTCTGTAGATATGCAGAATGAGCTTCTGTAGAGTTCATTCACCAGAAGACAGTGCAAATACATAAAAGTAAATGCCAAAATGAAATAAAATAAATTTTAAAAAAAATGCAATATGCAGGTGCCAAATTTGGCAAAAGCAATACTCACCAGGCTTGCCTTTGTTTTGGGTTTGCAAGCAAAGAACAAGAAGCAACAAAAATGGAAGCAAAACAGGAAAAAAAAAAAGTCAAGGGATTTATTAAGAAAGCAGAAAAAACCGGGAGGCAACAATCTGTAATGCACAAAGCACAATATTCCTTTTAGTTCAGTTATGAAAAAGGAAGCAGCATAATAGTTCTAAGTGGATGAGTTTGCTTTCAGATTTCACACAAGCACGTACATGAATGAATGAATGAATGAATGAATGAATGAATGAATCACTCAAAAAGGTGGCAGCAGCTGTAGATAACGGAATTCCCTGAAAACGGAAATACTGCATATGAAATCCACCTTGACAAAACGCAGCAGAAATGGTTCAAAAAGCACTCATATAATCTGTAGACTGAATGCAATGGGAAACCCTTTATAAATAAACTTTTTTTTAAGGAGACAAACATGCAGTAGAGGCATAAGCTAAATGAAGACTGAGGATTTTAAAGGAAATTATATGAATGCAGATGCTACCTGAAAACATGCCAAGGAATTACCAGGAGCTCTACAAATTCTTTTATTTATTATTTATTTATATTTATTTATTTATTTATTTATTTTTATTATTTATTTTTATTATTTATTTGACTTATATACCGCTTCATAGGGCTTTCAGCCCTCTCTAAGCGGTTTACAGATTTTTAGCAAATTGAGTCAGCAAATTGCCCCCACAGTCTGGGTCCTCATTTCACTCACCTCGGAAGGATGGAAGGCTGAGTCAACCTTTGAGCCGGTGAGATTTGAACCGCTGAACTGCAGATAACAGTCAGCTGAAGTGGCCTGCAGTACTGCACCCTAACCCACTGCGCCACCTCGGCTCCTACCTGCTCAAGTGTCTGCCTCCCAATTATATCCTTAGGAGCTAATCCTTTTTAAATCTGCACTGGAACAATTGATTTTGCAAAACATTAGGGCACTTCTTTAAACCTTTTTTTCTTAACGCTCTGACCCCAATCAGCTTTCCCTAAAATGTATTAGTTTAGTTCAGATTTATAAAGTGTTCAGAAAGATCTCCCCAGCTACAAATCTAAGGTCCCCCCCTCCCATATTATTTCCCTTACAGGATACCAATACTTGTCACAGAACACACTTTAGTACATTTTCTCTGCATATATCAGATGCTCCTGCTATGATTCTAACTAGGACAAAGTCACATGCATAAAGATTAGTCAGAAATAACCACGTTAAATAACATTTCCTTTCCTTTTCTGTTAGCTTATAAAAATACTCCTGTGCACAACAATATTTAAAGCATTTAAACTGAACTTCTAGAAGAGGATGGGATTAGCCCAATTCTGAATGTTTTGCTAGATCTTAAAGCCACTATAGAATTAGCACTCAAACTGTACAAACCTTGTCTGGAAAATCAAAACACATTTTCTATATCTAGGTCACAGCTAGCTTTAGGCTGATGCTGAATAGGCACTGGCCAAGGATATCCAAACTTGAAGAGGGGGCACAAATCCTCCTTCTGAATCTTTCTAAAAGGCAAATCTTTACATCAATGGGAGATGGCACCTTTAGCCAATGTTGCTAAGGATGCATTTATCTAGGGGCATCTTTAATCTCTTGTGAGCTATCCATTTCTACTCTCAGACTCCAGGATGTGACGCAAATAATCACTTACTGAAATACAATTAGCAATGATAAACATCTTTCCCCCCCCTTTTATCTATTCTTTGGGACAAGCAGACAAATCTACAGACTCTTCACAACTCCCCAGTAAATTAAATCACAGAACAATCAGCCATTGTTTTAATGTCTGCACATGCTTAGTTCGTCCGTGTTACATCTAAAGAAGACCCTTCATGAGGGCGTTGATCAGCCAGCTAGTTAAGCTTCTGAACTTTTATCACCATCTAAGAATGTTGTTCGAAAGGACTGCTCAATTTTCACTAGGTGAATTTTATAACGGTTTAATCTTTGTTTGCATCTTTTACAAACCATATAAATCTCTATTAGCGCACTGAAATACTTGTACTGGAAATATATCCTAGTCTGCACAAGAGGGATTACTGGTATGTCTAGGTAAACACAAAGTTTCAGTATAAATTCAGTCTTTCACTGTAGTGTGATTAATTTAAATTGATTTTTTTTTTGAAAAAGTATAGATGGTTCAATTTAACATAACTGCTCTGATGGAGAATTAGTGTAGTTTCTCCAAAAATTAATTGTAAAAGACATATTTACCATCTGCACGATTAAAATGATCTCAGATGTTAATTTTTTTAATTAAAAAAATCAAAGTTTCCTCAACTAGGGGAAAACCAATACACAGAATTGAAATGCAAAAGATGAGCAAAATTTGTATCTCATATTCAGCATTTCTTTCACAAAAATCACCTACATTATACATTGGAAACCGTTCACCAGAACATAATCTAAAGATATGGAATTACAGAATAAAAATAAATATGATTTTAAATGAAAGAAAGGTCATGTAAATATAAAGCCTGACACAGACAATAGGACAAAATTATGTTGTCCCTAACTTTGCATGATTGTGATTTGCCTTCGACTCAAACCATATTATAAACTATTTAAAGATTTATTTAAGTTTAAAATATTTATGCCACTCTTCTAAATCACATTCTTCCAGGGAAATCTACCAAACAAAAATTCTCAACAATACATAATACGACAGAATAACTTTAAAATAGTAATTCTAAAAAACAGCAGCCCAAGTAATTGAAGTATTTCTACATTTATTTTGACGTGAGAAGCTTTTATGAAGCTTAATACTTTACACTTATTACGATTGATAGTCATATTTGATATCTTCTTGCAACAAGTACTAATAATTTAATTAATTGAATTAAATTAATAATTTAATTAAACTAAAATACAGTGACATTTGGCATAATAATGTGATTTGTTTGAGAGGCCAATGTTATCCAGAATTCTGCAATTTCCTAGGCCTAAATATTATATAACAGTACTTGTTTAATGTTTTGGTAGGTATCTGCCATCAAAGCAGTGAATATAATATATTTAAGTTTGTTTCGTAATTGGCTGATTTCAAATAAATATGTTTTTCCTGGCATTTACTTGTCTTTACTTTTTATATGAACAGTGTTACATACGTATGATGAGATGAAATTCTATATTGAATCAATGCATGCATGTAACATGAGACAGCTAGGAATTAGAGCTGTTTTCTCCAAAAGAAATATTGTAAGCAATGGAACAGGCTTAAGTAAACAAGTAAATAACAGTAATTTCCAAGGAGACTTCCAAACCTACAGATGTGTTTGATTCTCAAACCTGTTCCTTAAATAATCTTTGATCATTGCAGGACTAATTTTCTATTATTGTATATTCCCTGTAACAGAATAAGAAAAGAATATTTTCTTTTCATGAAAGTGAATACCTACCTATCATTTGAGCAATTGTCTTCTCATACTCTGAAACAATTTTCCTATTAAAAGACAAAAAGATATGAAAATGACATATATCCATAGAAATTGATTTCTCTAATGCCATCTCTATTAAAATCTTACAAATTGGCTCCAAAATGTATGACAGAATACAGTTGTTACAGTGTGGCATTTCTTTAATCAAAAGATTAATTCATAGACAGCTAGGATGCTGATAAATCCATATTTATGCTATAAAATAGGTGATCTATTATGCCTAGACTGTGACCTCCATATTGAGTTTCTCAGTTTGTTCAGTCCAAAGGTAGATCTGCCATTCTAGGTAGAAGGTTCTTACTGATCAAATTTTGAACTGATTTTGCCAGAAAGTGGTAGCAGAGGAGAAAGATGGATAGTTTCCACAGACCTATGTTAATTTAACTAGCAGTTACATTCTGAATTGCAGAAATGAGGGAAAAAACCTATTGCAATGTCCCAATTCTATGAAATAGCCATAAACATGATACTAAAACAATTCAAAAAGGTTGCCTTAAACTTTAAAATGATACCCTATTTTGAATTTGTTCTCCCAAAAAGTTAGATGATGAAATCTTACGTAAACAACTGAACTATTTATCTGAATTCTAAGCTATTGATAGATACCTTGACATTATTTGTGGGATTTTTTCAAACAGAAAGCAGTAGAATATGTATTTATTCTATTTTATTTATTTATTTAGTTGATTTATAACCTGTTTTTCTATTCAGTAAGTGCTGTCAAGGTAGTTCTTGAATACTAGAGTTTCTTGCTGTATCATATTCCTATGTTTAATTTATACATAAGTAAAGGAAAACTATTTCCATATTTATGGAAGATTATGTCTTATGAGCAAAACACACACACACAGAGGCACTTCTTTCAACAGATCTATTTTGGTAAGCTGAACAGTCTGGGATCAGGAGGATGATTAAAAAATAAGATTTTTTAACTGTTTCATAAACTTTGAAAGTATTGATTCATAGAAAATTAAACAAACCTCATTTCCATAACTTCCCTCCTACTTTCTTCATATTTCTCTTTCCATTCTGAAATCATCCTTTCCTTGCAATTATCTTTTTTAAAAAAGAGAAGAAATAAAGTTGTAAAAACTTTGCCACATAACATCCTAAAAATTGATAGAAAAATATAGCAAGATTATAATTAAGGCATCACGGGGAGGTAAGGAGAGCAACTGATGAAACTCACACAATGATTTATCACACAAATGCTATGGTGCACACATATTTGCATCAGAAATCAGGATGCAAGTACGTGATTGTGGCACATGTGATGTCACCATCTGCATGTCTTTCTATGTCATCACTTTTTGCTGCAGATGCCACTTTTATAAAATCAAAATGTGTTGGCATTTATCCCTCTTGCTAAGCTAAGACAAATACAAGCAAATTATACTTCTTCAAAAATCATAGTTTATTGCAGAGATTGGATATCTTTGGAATCCACAAGAAGCTCAAAAAATAGATCAGGGTTTTGTATGTCAAGTTTAGCTTGTTTAAGTCATATAAACTTCAATTCTCAGAATCCCTAGCCAGCCTAGGGATCCTGAAAGTTGAAATCCATGTGTCTTAAAATTTGCAAGGTAAGAATCCTGTGAACTCTATTCATGCCTTTATGTGAATTCTACTGTACGTACCTAAAGAACTACCTAAATATCTATGTTCCAAATACACAAACTGTATCTAGACCAGGGATTCAACTTGCGGCCCACAGACTGGATATGTCACATGCTAGCCACGCCCACCGCCATTTTAGCAAAAGGGGGGAAAGTTGCGATACGTCACATGACAACGTGTTGTTGCGTGTTTGACATCCCTGACCTAGACTATAAAAAGGTCTGATTTGTTTACTATATTAGTTCTAGGAAAAAAATTAACCTAGGCCTTGCCAAATATTTACCAAACTCTTTACCAACCCCCCCCCAAATGCTCTTATGTAGTCTTCTGTTTGGTAAACAAAGAAATCCTAACAGACAATTATAATAAATATCAACCATACATAGATTTTCTCAATAAATATTATGATCAAAATAGATGGGAGATGCACCAAATTTGCCCAATCAACTTTTCTGTAATGAATTCTTGCTTTCTGTTAACTATTATTAATATATATTACTATGTCCCCATATTATATATAATATAATATAATATAATATATATATAATAATATATATATATATAATATAATATAATATAATATAATATAATATATATAATTAAATAATATAAATATAATAATAATATAATATAATATAATATCTATATAATATAATATATATAATATAATATAATAGAAATAATAAAATAATACAATAAATAATAATAAATATAATAAATATACTATAATATCAATATAATAATAAATAAATAATAATATAATATAATATAATAATATATAATATATAATATAATATCATAAAATATAATTAATTAATAATATAATATAATATAATATAATAAATAAATAATATAATATATATAATATAATAAATAATTAATATAATATATATAATATAATCTAATAAATATAATAAATATAATAATATAATATAATAAATTAAATATATAATATATATAATAAATATAATATATAATATAATAATATATATAATAATATAATATCATATAATATATATACTTTCTTATTGGATGAGGAACCAGCAATCTAAAGAGATAGCTAGAACATTCACTGAATTATGTTTAATAGATAAGGACAACTTATTCTTTAAAAAGAATACACAATGTGGTATTGACATAACTGGAAAATCATTCATTCTTTAAATTTATTACTAGAAGAACAAACTTCCAAAAATGGCTGCATCAGTAAAATGCCTACCAATAAACAGGCAGGTTTCCTTGATTAAATTGCCATTACCCTTCCCTGTTAATTCTTAAGGCGGTCCAGGTCTTGCTGCTTATAAAGCAAAGTGGAGGCATTTTCTCCCTCTGAGCTGCTTATCGGAGTACATGCACTTTTAGAGATCGAAGCGTCAACTGCGGTGTCCTCTGTTCATTTGAAATAAGGACAAATAGTTAGTAATACGTTCCAGTCATGAACTATTTCAAATGAGAAAAGAATGCAATGTGAAAAAGATGGAATATTAATTAAAATATTCTTTGGTTTATCCTTAAGCTATTTCACAAGAGCTCCCGTTACGTAGCGATACACAGATATGGGAAATGCCAATCTTCTGCAAAGGACCATTTCTCTGAGCTTCAGAACCAAAAGTTATCATAAAGCAGTTGGGAAGAGTATGCTTTTGTCAGCGTCCAATCTGATGTTCCCAATATTTGGACTGTATCTTCTTTCAGGATTCCGAGTCACATAAAAATTATGAACATTGAATTTTTAAGATGCCTGATGAGCTCAGGATGGAAAAGTTTGGTTTATAGAGAACCTGCCTACTCGAGTGGGCAGGTTCTCTATAAGCCAGGAGTAGTCAACCTTTTTATACCTACCGCCCCACTTTTGTATTTCTAGTAGTAAAATGTTCTAACCGCCCCACCGGTTCCACAGTAATGGTGGTTTATAAAGTAGGGAAATAACTTTACTTTATAAAATTTATAAAGCAGAGCTACAGCAAAACTCTACCGCCCATCCTGAAAGCTGGAACACCCACAGTGGGTGGTAGGGACCAGGTTGACTACACTGCTATAAACCATCAGGGTCATCTATCACTGGAGGCTTTTAAGAGACGGAACAGTCGCTTGTCTGATGATATAGGTCTCCTGCTTGAGCGAGCTGGACTAGAAGATCTCCAAGGTCTATTCTATTCCATTCCATTCTAGTGCTTGAACGCTTTTTTGCTGCTATTCAATTCTTCCTAAAAACATTTTTTTTTTTTTTTGCTAAAATGAAATATCAAATTCTCAGTATAGAACATTTGGACAACTTCATACAGGATGCAGCCTGACATCTACTGAACTGTGTATTCTCACCATGGAACAACAGACACAACGATCAGCAAAAGCAAAATGATTTTATTTGAAGTCAAAAGCAAAAGAAAAGAGTAAAGTTTGTTGGAACAAAGTATTTCCAATAAATATCTCAAAACTTTCAGCCACCGTATCTAAATGTGTATAACATGGTTAGCTTTTGCTTATACTTTTTCACTTTTAATTGATATTAACCTTATTTCTAAAGCACTACACAGCAGTACCTAAATATAGTTCTGCAGATGGTAGAATATTTAGGATAAAATATGAAATTGTTGATGTGGATTTATTTTTGTAAGAGTGATCACAATATTAATGATGTATTTACTCAATATTCAAGTTATTGACAGATCTTATGAATATTTTTAATTAAAATGCAATTATATTAGAGTAATCATAACAATCATATTTGATTCAAGCACCTAATCAGTGACTAAATACATCTAAATTAATTAAGGCAAGTTTAAACAAGAAACTATAAATTACAATTCTTTCAACTGCAATATATAAAAGAAAGCTAAAAAATGTTAGAGATTGCTTCTGCTATTTTCTTACACAGAACTAATACAGTTCAGATTCTTGCTTTTGGTTTTTAGGAAGAAACAAAACTATTTTCCACTAACTACCTTCTATATTATGTATGAACAAATCGACTTTAGATACTTGGACTAAATAATCAGAAAAATATAATCTGACAAAGGAATTCTAATCGGTTTGCCTATTTATACAAGCAGTGAATAATCAGTATGTACTGGGTAAATATTTTATATATTTTTGTTAAGAGTATTGTTAAGAGTAATTTTGAGAGCTGCCACAACTGATAAAAACATAAAACTTCCTGTTTTATGTTATATTCAGAATTTCACAATTTATTAAAGAAGTATAAAACAAATCACTGAAGATTTGTTATAAATTCTTCATTATAAGATTAGTAAAGATACATAAGAGATTGGAGCAAACTGTTAAGAGTTATTCAGTAACACTAGCTATAGCCAGGCATATTATTCCATAATTTTAATGATAATATTAAAGTTAAATAATTAGATATCTATTATACACTATATGTTATCTACCTACCTACCTAACCTATCTATCTATCTATCTATCTTATATCTATCTATCTATCTATCTATCTATCTATCTATCTACTATCTATCTATCATCTATCTATCTATCTATCATCTAAAATTAAAGAATGGATTGAAGATTTCCTTTGTTTTACCTTTAGAAGAGAAGTGATTTGATTCATATTATTCTAGAGAATCATGTGAAGGAATTGATTTTTGATTGCTTGCAAGTTTTTACTTTTCTAAAATGAGATACTTCTTGGTTTCAAAAATAATATGTACAAAAACTGTCTACTTGAAATATTTATATAGACACACATAGACACTTTCTTTGTCTAAAAATAATAATAAAACCACCAATGCAATTATAAGAGCCAAGGTGGCACAGTGGTTAGGGTGCAGTACTTGCAGGCCACTTCAGGACTGCAGTTCTGCAGTTCGGCTGTTCAAATCTCACCGGCAGGGTTGACTCAGCCTTCCATCCTTCCGAGGTGGGTGAAATGAGGACCCGGATTGTTGTTGGGGGCAATATGCTGACTCTGTAAACCGCTTAGAGAGGGCTGAAAGCCCTATGAAGCGGTATATAAGTCTAACTGCAATGCTATTGCTAATTCATATATGTAACTGAAATGGCCCCAAACTAAAACTAATTAGGTATCCTAACATGCAGTTTGGACTACTTTCTATTCTATAAATGAGAAGTCAAATGTATCCTCTGAAACACATGGAAAATTAATTCAATATTATTCACGTATAAACATTATTATGAGAGCAAATATATGATTTTGTAGCTGGTATCAAGATTCTTGTGAAGATTAGTAGGTTCACTTTTGGAAATTTTATTATGCATTCAAGTAATTTGAATTGAGATCTCATTTGCATAGAATGCAAAGCACTTACCATAGCACAAAAATAATTATACAGATAAAAATAAAAAATAGAAATATTTTGGTGAAAAATTACAATTTGGTAGTAGTATGAATCAGAAATATGATCCTTTAAATGAAGCAATATAGCAACAAGATATTCAAAAGAAATTCAAATTTCACAAAATTCTATATACAATTTCAACTTACTTCTTGTCTACTGTAAATCAGTGATAACTCATCACTGATTTAACATGTTGACTATAATAATGATTGCTTAAAGAAATAAATCAAATTGTACTTCCCAATTGAACACGTTACCGGGGGAAGATGATTAATTTAATCAGGGCAACTTGCCCAAAAGCTTGTTTTTCAATTTGTCACAACAATCTCTTGAAAAATTTAATTAAGATAAATTACTTAACAAGCTATCATATAATTATATCACATCTTGTTGATTCATTCTGGGAAAATGCCCAGTAGTTTTGCGATATTTCATGGCTTCCAAATGATATTAAGTCATTTAGTACCTTTGACACTGAAAATTCAACAAGCCTAGAAAAGAACACATAAGCATTAGGCTGGGAGTATGCAAGAAGCAGCTATATAATCTGCTTCTTGTGATATTTTCCCAGTCACCGTGGCAGTCCCAGCTCAGCAGAAAATGTGTATTATCCTAGAGGTGGCTTACAATTTCTAAGAGGAATTAATTCTGGCTTTGAGAAGGAGATGTGTGAGGTAAACAGTTGCTCTCCCACTTGCGAGACCGCCTGCTGCCAATTACCTCCAATAGACCGATTAGATCCCACAGATTAGGCCTCCTCCGAATTCCATCCACTGGCCAATGCCGACTGGCGACCACCTGGAGGAGGGCCTCTCTGTGGCTGCCCCGGCTCTTTGGAATGAACTCCCGTGGAGATTCAAACCCTCACCACCCTCCAGGCCTTCCGCAAAGCCCTTAAAACCTGGCTGTTCCGACAGGCCTGGGGCTAATGAGCTTTTGTCCCCCCTCGAATGGTATGGTTGTTGTGTGTTTTAAATTGTGGTATTGTTTTTGTTAGTATTCTTTTTTTTCCTTATTTGTACCCCCCCCCTTGACTTGGGTGTGAGCCGCCCTGTGTCCCCTTCGGGGAAAAGGGCGGCATAGAAATATAATAAATTCAATTCAATTCATTCAATAAAACTAGAAGTATGAGAAGGAGACTTAGAACAACCCACTCCTATAGACCAGGGGTGTCAAACTCGCATCGTCACATTGTCATCAGTGACGTGTTGCAACTTTCCGCTTCACTAAACCGGGGGTGGCGTGGCCAGCGCGCGGTGCATCCGGCCCATGGGCCGCGGGTTTGACATTCCCGCTGTAGACTCCAGGAGTGGAAGGCAGCAGAGCTATTAATGCATTTTATAACATTAAAGTACCTTTCCTAGAATCCTTGGGGGTGTGTTTCTTGGCATGGAAAAGTGGACAAATTGTTTTATAACAGCAAAACAAAACAACTAGGCAGGCACTGTACTGGTAGTCTTCAACTTAAAACAGTTGTTTAGTGACTGTTTGAAGTTACACCGGCACTGAAAAAAGTCATTTTCACACTGTAGCATCCCAGTGGTCATGTGATCCAAATTTGGACACCTGGCAACTGGCATGTACTTATGATGGTTACAATGTTCCAGGGTCAGGAGAGCCACCTTGGTGATCTTCTGACTAGCAAAGTCAATGGGGAAGCCAGATTCACTTAACAAACATGTGACTAATTTAACAATGGCAGTGATTCACTTAACCGAGTGGTGCAGTGGCCTAGAGGTGGAACTCTCCCCTCAGGAGGCCGTAAGTTTGATCTTAGGTAGCGGCAGATATTTCTCTTCTGGCATAATGAGTAAATATCAGCTGTGAACTCTGCATTGGAGACAGGAAGGGCATCCAGCCAGTAAACACACAGCTCCATTAAGTTGCCCCAACTCCACCCAATGCAAGGGATTACAGGGCATTAAAATTTTTTTTTTTAAAAAAGTGATTCACTTAACCACTGTGGCAAGAAAGGTCATAGAACTCATTAAAAGTTCCTCCTCACTATAGCAATAGCAATAGCAGTTAGACTATATACCGCTTCATAGGGCTTTCAGCCCTCTCTAAGCGGTTTACAGAGTCAGCATATCACCCCCAACAACAATCCGGGTCCTCATTTTACCCACCTCGGAAGGATGGAAGGCTGAGTCAACCCTGAGCCGGTGAGATTTGAACAGCCGAACTGCAGAACTGCAGTCAGCTGAAGTAGCCTGCAGTGCTGCATTTAACCACTGCGCCACCTCGGCTCTAAGGAACAGAAATTTGGGCTGGATAATGATGGTTGTAAGTAGAGGACTACCTGGAGTTGCAGGCTTTAACGAGTAGAAGAAAATAACTCTTAGCATTATCTCCATTAAATCAAACCAGGGAACCAAACCTCTGACTTAAAAACGATCAAAATTTATTTGGGTGTGTGTGAGAAAGAGAGGGGGGGGGTTTGGGGATATATTAGTTATCATGCTCAGCACTGGAAACACAGAATAAAAAAATCTGAAGTATGAAAAAATTAAATATAAGAATGCTAGGGTGCTTAAATCAGCGTTTGCACTGATTCAAATGAAATACTATCCGATTTTTTTTTATTAAATGTTTTTAGTTTTAGTTTAAAATGGGTACAGCATCTTTCTTAATATATCAATCAATTACAGATAATACAAAAAAAAAGACAAAAACAACAATCAGAAAAACAAAACAAAACACAGGTGTCTATTATGAAAAAATAAGAAGTATCAACTGGTTACAACATGTTTTGGTGCTTCTCTTCCGTTAGCTCCTATTAATTCAGATATCTTAACTCGAATATTTACCATATCAACATCATTATACCTCCAGTTTTAATTATTATGGTTATTTAAACATCCTTCATCCTTAGCTATGCTAAGGAATTAGTCCATAACACATGCTGGCAGTTCATTTACTTATTTGTAAAATCCTCTATTATCATCAAATCCTCATATTCTATTTTAGCTAAACATCCATAATATTCAATTATATCATATATCATAACATTTTCCCAGTATTGATTAACATTGATTGTATGGATTTATTTAGTTTTTTAATAGTGCTAATATTATAGTTAATACTCTTTATGTATAATCTAAAGGTATTTTCTCATATCCAATTGTTAGTTATCATATCAATCCACATTATATACATTACTATCAATATCAATTATTATTCAGCAATATCTGTTACACGAAAAAGCAATTGGGTTTAACTAGTTTCAATTATATCATCAATCTATCAGCCAGTTCCAAATATATATATTGCTATCCATATCAGTCATTATTCAGCTATATCTATTACAAATTGAAGTAATCCGATCTAGCTAATTTTAAATTGTATTGTCCCATGTCAGCTGTGTCCCTCCAACGAGATTTCCTCGTCCGATAGCCATTCGTTGGATAAATTTACCAAATGTTTCCATAAGCAAATCCAAACAAAAATATTCGGCACCTTTGGATTCTGAATGTCGGTGATGAAGTAATAATGTTGTCCTAGGCTTAAAATTTCCCAAATTAACTTTAATTCTCAAGGGTGGATTCTCCATTCCTCCTGCACACTGTCTCTTTAAAGAATCGTCTTTATAGCTTCCCCCCTCCTTTTTCTCTGAGATAGACCAGACACCATTTCTCACATTTTCCATTTGTGTTTCAGGAACATTTAAGCATTCAACGATCTCAGTTTTAACTTCATATTTTAGAATCAATTGATCCAGTTTTCTTTCCAGTTTTTGGTAAGAATCAAAGAGTCCTCTACACGCAGAGAAAAGAGTCTGAAATGAAATCTTAGGGGTATTTTGGGACGCCATGATGTGTCGTAGTTAAAATAGAAGCTCTCTTTTTTTTCCTTACAGGCTTCTATGCACTTTTTTTTTTAGTCTCTTACAGGCTGTCAATCTTATCTAGTTGTAAACAGAACTAGATAGTAAAGTAATAAAAATGTCGAATCGTGAGGGCTAATTAGTAGGAGATAAGTTTACGATCCACTTAGGGAGATTCAGAGGGGGGAGGATGTCGCGGAGTTTCTTGAAGCATTTAAAAAGTAAAGTAACCACCAGTCATAAATCCATTAGAAAGAGCCAATTCGCCGCTAAATCTTCCTGTTCTTTGGATTCAGTTAGCTTAATTTTTTAACACGAACAGTCTCTCTTGGATAATAAAATCAGCTTACCAGATGACATCATTCTTCCATTCTTAGGGGCAACCTGCAGTTTCAGTTAGCACGCAGCTAATCCAAAAAGGAATTGGCACGAGGAGTTAATACTCCCCCCCCGGTCTGTGGTACAGCACCGGTCAGGTGGCATCAGTATTAAAAAAAAAATCAAGAAACACAAAGCACATATAACTTCCAATAAGGGAAACCCCAGGGGCTCCTTTCTATTGATATCACCATAAGGAGTCTTCCCGGGGAGCTGCACAGATCAAATGCATGATTTAAAAACTAACGTTTCACTCTTTAAGCTGCATGCACCACAGGCTCAACGCCACTCCAATATGTCAACAGCCAGCATGCTGTGGGCATAGCAGGGAAAAAAGAAACAAAACATTTTTGATCTTAATGAATAAAGTAAGATTAAGATTTAATTTATTTGTATGCCGCCCTTCTCCGGGAGGGACTCAGGGCGGCGAACAACTCGAAAGGGGAAAAGGGGATACAAACACAATACACGTAATTAAAATACACAAGAGTCATACAGCCACACAGATCGAGAGGGGAGGGGAACTCATCAACCCCAGGCCTGCCGGCACAGCCAGGTTTTGACAGCTTTCTGGAAGGTCTGGAGAGAGGTGAGGGTCCGAATCTCCGCAGGGAGTTCATTCCAAAGGGCCGGAGCTGCTACAGAGAAGGCCCTCCCCCGGGTGGTAGCCAGATGGCATTGGCTGGTAGACGGAACCCGGAGGAGGCCGACCCTGTGCGATCTAACGGGTCTGTGGGAGGTAATTGGCAGCAGGCGGTCTCTCAAGTACCCAGGTCCAATACCATGAAGGGCTTTTTAAGTTACAACTAGCCCTTTGAAGCATATCCGGAGACTGATCGGGCAATAAAGAAGAGATGAGGCCTCTTCTCCTCTTAGAATCTGTTTCTTCCCATTTTAAGATTTAAGATTTAATGAATTTGTATGCCGCCCAATCCCGAAGGACTCTGGGTGGCTTACAAAAAAACAATTTAAAAATATTAAAAAAATTAAAATACAAAGACAAAGCAAGTTAAAAGAACACAACATACACTCAATTCTTAGTGGGGCTGGAACTCAATCAAGGATCAGCAGCCCCAGGCCTGCCGGAACAGCCAGGTCTTAGTAGACTTTCGGAAGGCCGAGAGAGTGGGGAGGGTCCGGATCTCAGGGGGTAGATCGTTCCATAGGGCCGGGGCAGCTACAGAGAAGGCTCTCCCCCGAGACCACCAGACGACATTGTCTAGTCGATGGCACCCGGAGAAGGCTGATCCTGTGAGATCTTATCGGACGCTGGGAGGTATGTGGCAGGAGGCGGTCACGGAGATATCCAGGTCCTAGGCCATGTAGGGCTTTAAAGGTGATAACCGGCACCTTGAAGCGCATTCGGAGACCAATAGGGAGCCAGTGCAGCTCGCGGAGGATAGGTGTCACATGGGTGTACCTCGGTACACCAGTATCGCTTGCGCGGCTGCATTCTGGACCAATTGTAGTCTCCGAACACTTTTCAGGGGCAGCCCATGTAGAGCGTGTTACAGTGCGTTACCACTTCTTTGACAATTGAGATGTGGATTGTTGCTTAAAAAGAAAAACCGTCATCTACAGCAGTTTTTCAACCTTTTTTGTGCAAAGGCACACTTTTTTCATGAAAAAAATCACGAGGCACACCACCATTAGAAAATGTTAAAAATGTTAACTCTGTGCCTATATTGACTATAGGCAGGTGTTTTTCCCACGGCACACCTTACACTATGGCACGGCACACTAGTGTGCCGCGGCACAGTGGTTGAAAAACACTGATCTACAGACAAATCCTATCACACACATACACACATACACACGGATAGGAATCCTGGCATTCACAGTTTCTTGTATGCAATGTGCATTTCTGACCTCACAGAGATTATCAAAATTATCTAAATCAACAAAGGGATACCTGAGTTTTTCTGTTTCTGTTTGACTATATAGACACCATTTCCTTTCTTGATTATGATTAAAACTCTTGCAGTTTTGGACAATTTAGACAATGTTTAAAGTCCATCCCATCTCCCATGGCAACAATTCTAGATGCAGTTTCGTTTGTAGCAGCCAATGGGAAGAGATAGCAATAGCAATAGCAGTTAGACTTATATACCGCTTCATAGGGCTTTCAGCCTCTCTAAGCGGTTTACAGAGTCAGCATATCGCCCCCACAGTCTGGGTCCTCATTTCACCCACCTCGGAAGGATGGAAGGCTGAGTCAACCTTGAGCCGGTGAGATTTGAACCGCTAAACTGCAGATAACAGTCAGCTGAAGTGGCCTGCAGTACTGCACCCTAACCACTGCGCCACCTCGGCTTAGATAGATAGATGCAGCTTGCTTAATCTCCCATTCTTTTGCAAGATTACAGTATCTGTCACTGAGTTTATGTGGCCAACAACCATATAGGAAATATTTTGAAAGGACATGGGGGGTTACAAGAGGAAGGAAGAGCTTTCTAGATCAGAAATATTCTACAGATGGGAAAAGTTGGGAAGAAACTGTGGGAAGAAAATCCTGGATCCATACCCATCCATTTCTTAAACTGGGTGAGTACCAGTTTTCACTTCTCAAGATATTGATCCCGGCCTGCAGATAAAGCCAGTTTTCAAGCAATAACATGCTACAGCGAGTGTCCCCAATTTGGTGAATTATTGCATTTACAAAAGGATTAAAAAAAAAACACCCCACAGAACAGTTTTCTGAATTCTTGCCATACTGAACTTTTGGATATACAGTGATATACATCATACAACTGTGAATATTTCTCATATATTCACCCAATCCTTCTAAGATTGCATCTGTGTCTGCCACTCTCCAAATCTTGAGTATTCTCCATAAACACATAGTGACTTTTTCATGCCCTTCTAAAGAAATCACCAAACTCATTTACATTTCCAGTATGTATCAAAAGTTAAACTCTGAAAATCACAGGTCTGTATAAGAAAATGGTGGCCAAATGTATTCCTGTGATCAATAGCAATAGCGCTTAAGACTTATATACCGCTTCACAGTGCTTTTACAGCCCTCTCTAAGCGGTTTACAGTCAGCATATTGCCCCCAACAATCTGGCTGCTCATTTTACCGACCTCAGAAAGATGGAAGGCTGAGTCAACCTTCAACCAGTCAAAATCGAACTCCCAAACTGCCGGCAGTCAGCAGAATTAGCCCGCAATACTGCATCCTAATCATTGCGCCACCACATCATGTGATAAAGTCATTTTTGAAACATATCTGCAAAGTGGAATGTGACCACATCTGAGATTAGAGGAAAGAAACTCCCACATGCTCTTTCCTATCTTTCTACATAGCAATGGACCAAAATCATCCAGCATCACCACTCAGAAAAAACTTGTTGTTAAAGTGAAAGCAGCAACACGTTTTTTTAAGCGCACAAACCGCAGGCAGAGGAGATACCTCAGTATCTAAGGAGTTGAAAGAAGACAAGGTAATTTGTCTGGCTAGCTTCAGGGCTTCTATCCTCATTGCAGCAAATTCTAATTCCTCCTGCCAGTGAGATGGTTGTGACAATGTGCAGGTAAAATCCATTAGGCATGATGCAAAGAATTACAGAATACATTAGTACCATTGTTTTACGATATTGCATACATATCGCTGAGGTCCACCTACTCTACTAGGCCATGATGGGTTTTAACTACCTATGACGAAGAAACCACTATGGCTGATCTACCAACACAGATGCTAAGCCGAGAGAGTTACATTATAGGTCAATTTGATGCAAGATTTAAGGAGAAACGACATGAAATGTTTAACATGCAACCTGAAACCACCTCTCTTAATTTTTTTTCATTAAATTAATCATAAAACGTTTCTGATGTGCATTTATTCCCCAGGGAGCTCATCACACATACCTGGGCTGTAGCTATAAACTACATATTGAATGTTTACTTTCAGTGAAACGTTACCAAAACAATTTTTAGAAAGGGTGTTTATAGTTAAGCAGAGCTAAACACTGTTTAGTTATAGCTGACAAGGGGAGGGGGAGAATGTAAAAATCTGCAAGATGGCAGATGCAGCATCGCGACTGCGTTCATCTGGCATAACCAGAGAGCTGGATAGATGAAATGAATATAATGTAAAGATGTAGACCAACCATTCACATGGGAGATACTGAATTATTGGAAAGGAAGGAGTAAATATGTGAAACTATTTAAAATCAATATATACATCCTTTTTCTTTGTAAATAAACTAATTCAGTGTGTGTGTGTGTGTGTGTGTGTATGTAGGTAGGTAGGTATGTGTGTGTGTGTCAGAAGTGGGTTCCTACCAGTTCGCACCTATTCGGTAGAACTGGTTTGTCAAATCTACCGAACCGGTTAGAAGAGGTTCCACCAGTGGACCCGGAAAGCAGGCCACACCTACAGAAGAGGTTCCAAAATTTTTTGAAACCCACCACTGGTCCTTAGATATGATTATTCTACACTATCATGCTCATTTATAAAACTCAGCGCCTCTGTGAAAGGTAAGGATGACTACTGCGTTTGTGGTGCAATCAGAACATTGCGTGTGTGAAGTTGTTTTAACGCAAACCAAAGGTTCCTTTTAAAAAACAAGTTTACATATTCTATGCATGCCAGTGCTGTGTGTAATTTAAGGTGGTTCTGACAAGTGTCGTCGGCATCTTCATATCCGGTCACATGGGCGGCAAGCCACTCCCATCCAGTCACATGGGCAGCAAGCCACTCCCACAAAGGAGGCCACACCCACAGAGTAGGTTCGAACAATTTTGAAACCCACCACGGTGTGTGTGTGTGGTGTGTGTGGTGTGTGGTGTGTGTGTGTGTGTGTTGTGTGAGAGATAGAGAGACGAGAAGGAGGGTGGGAGGGAGATAGAGAGAGAGAACGAGAGAGAACGAGAGAGAACGAGAACAAATAATTTTAGGGGATTTTTTATGGCAGTTTTGCTACACTTTAGAAATCTGCCCTCATTACACCAGAACATTCATAAGGAGTACAAATAAACATGTATTACAAACCTGAAGTTTCTGAGCAAATACTGGAGGATTCTTTTCCGCTAAGTCAGGCTCCAGATACTGAAGCTGATCGCATACTGCAGGCGGGTGAGATATCCTACTAAGAAGAGCATCAGCGGAAACATAGGGATCTTCAGGACTGATCTGAAGAGCAAGAAAGATAAAGAAAATGAGACACACATTCATGATTAAAACTACTTATAAGCTCCAGTAAATATATGGCAAATGCCAACCAAATCTGAAGTAAAATATATATTTTTCAATTGGACCATAAAAACGTGAGGAAAAAAAAAAGAAATTGAATACCATGGAATAGTTCACATATACTGTAGGTTTTCTTTAAAAAAAAGATTTGAGACAATTATTTTCTGCTACATACTTTTTTTTTACTAGTGAAACAATTCCATTTCCAAAGAACTTTTGGCAGAACTGATAACACTAGATGTGTAAGAACCACAAATCTCAACTAGGTTTGGAGAAGTCAATCCATAGCACAGTTTCCCAAACTATAGCTAGGAAACTTTTGGGGGAACTAGTGTTGTATTATTTATTTGTTTGTTTGTTGTAGACATGCAGAAAAAAAGAGATGGGACTTGCACAAGTCTATCAAAGCAGGGAGAATAATTTACATATTTTCAAGAAATGGCCCTGTGCCATTTCTCCACTCTTGGGGAAATAATAATCTAGAGCAGAGAAGCATGTCATGAATAAGAGAGTAAAGCAACAATTTCTAATTGCTAATTTATATGTTGAAGATCCAGTTTGGGATTGCTAAGATGTTTGTGTAGAACAACAGAATCTGGGGGGCTGGGGAAGGGTGGAATGGCATTATTGAAAATTGGGAAAAGGGGTAATTAGGTCAAACAGTTTCAGATGATGATCTATAGTAAGCTTGATTTACAGTCAAGCTAGATGCACAATGAAGACATGTTCCAAAACCTTGACAACTTACTATGTTGTCTGAAGCACCTATGGACACAGATTCCAGTTCTTTGTTTCATCAGAGGACTGTACTGATGATTCCTGGTTAGCTACCAGGGATCGTGAAGCTGGGTGCTGTAGTTTTATACTACAAGAAAGCTGGCTTTCTGTTTCTTCCAGACTTGACCTAAGGGAAAGACGATAGTATGTTTCTGAACTGGTTAACAGAATACATTCACTGATTGCGGTTCACCGACAAATGCGCGCCCGACAAAAGCGCGCCGATGAAACCGCAGCAAGAAAACTGCAGCGTCAAAATTGCTCCGACGAATGCGCGCAAAAGCGCGCTGACAACAGCCCACTGACAAAAGTGCGCCTTCAACAAACAACTAATAACAACCTAATAACCCTAACCCTAATCCTAACCCTAACTCTAAACCTAACCCTGAACCTAACCTTACCTTAACTTAAATCACACTTTTGTGGGCATGGTTTTGTCGGCGCGTTGTGGGTGTGTTATGACGTTGCAGTTTTTGGCACGGTTTTGTCGGCGCGCTTTTGTGTGCGCACATTTGTGGGTCACGGCTGATTGCCAAACTTCCTACATGAGATGGAGAATCTATGGCAGTGTGCTGGAAGTGGCACACAGAGCCACCTCTCCAGGCATGCTAGCCGTCACTCTTCGGGTTCCGGCTGGTTTTCACACATGCATGTGCACCAGAAACCAGAAGACAAGCGCACATGTGCATGCTGGAAACTGAAAGTTCAGCTGGCGCGTGCATGTGCAGGAAAGTGCTCTTCCGGTTTCTAGTGTGTGCGCACCAGGGAGCTGCTCTTCCGGTTTCATGATGATGCTAAAAAGGTTCACCAACACTGGCCTACATATTCTTCTGTTACATCTCAGTCAAGTCTCAAGATTATGTTATTATTTCTGTTTAAAATTAGCATTTGTTTAAAATGACTGGCATAACACAGGGTCTTATTCTAGCACGTGAATGGCAGACTTTGAGTTAAGAGAACAATATGGTTCTATTCTACATTGTAACTATGATGGAATATCTTATTTTTAGTTCATTCTACTTCTAAATCTATATCTGCCAGCATTACTTTATAAATGAATACAGCTATTATTAGATGTTTAAAGTTGTGGATATCAAACTCTTTATGAATTATTTTAAGTTGTCATTTTCTCCTCTTGGACATTAATGGAGTAATGACATATTTATTTATATATTATTTATTTATTTTTTATTTTATATATATTAATTTTTATTTTAAACACAAACACATCAACAGAAACAAACACATGACTTAAAAACAACATAGGAACAATAAGTTCCATCGTATATCATACAGCAGTTTCTTTGCAGTTAGTTTTCCCTTCTATACATTTCTATCTTGCATTCATAATCTCCTTATTCGTTATCCATTTTTATATGCATTTCTTTTTTATTTATACTTAGCTACTTGTGATCAAGTATTATTTACCTATATTGTACAGTTATAGGTATACATTCACATAGTTATTCTTTTTCTTTGCCATTCTTACATAATTATTATTCCATTAAAAGGTTATAAGGTATAGTTTGGAATGCTTTGTTTCCATCCTTCACACCTACTATGAAACACTTTATTCTCTTTTTTCTCCCTCCCTCTCCTCTACCTTCCCCTCTCCCCTTCTTCTTCCCTTACTTCTCCCGGAGTAATGACATATTAAATGTTAACTGATTTTATTCTATGCCGTTCCAAAGCATGCTCAATTAAATAATGTACCACACTATCATGCAATATGTGGAACAATATAAAAGCTTCAAGAAAAAAAAACAATTTCTAGTTCTGATTATTCCATATTTTTTACAATTGGTTTAATAAATAATGCAAAAAAAGTACCCAGAACAAGGAGTTGTAGAATCTGATAAACGTGCTGGAGGAGACTTGATTGGACTCTCTTGCTGAGCTTTGAACATAAGGTACAAAGATTGCTTTGTCTGGCCATCATCATCCTTGTGTCAAAGAAATATAAGGTTACGGTTAAGATTTAATAAATTTATATGCCGCCCAATCCTGAAGGACTCTGGGCGGCTTACATAAAAACAATTTAAAAGAATACTAAAAAAATTAAAATAAAGAGATAAGGCAAGTTAAAAAGACACAACATGCACTCAACCTTAGTGGGGCTGGACCTCAATCAAGAGGTCAACAGCCCCAGGCCTGCCGGAACAGCCAGGTCTTAGTAGACTTTCGGAAAGCCGAGAGAGTGGGGAGGGTCCGGATCTCTGGGGGTAGATCATTCCATAGGCCTGGGGCAGCTACAGAGAAGGCCCTCCCCCGAGGAGCCGCCAGACGACATTGTCTAGTCAACGACACCCGAGAAGGCCCATCCTGTGAACAACGTTACTATATATCTTTACCTGGAATGTTCCATAACTATCATATCATATCATAGCATATCATATCATGAAACAAATGACAATGCTAAAAGAAATTCCCAAAATTCAGGTATACCAAAGTAATTACAGAATAAATTGGTAAACTCTTCAGCTGTTCTGCATGCAAATGAAGAGCTCAATTGGAAGCACTGTGACTTTCCTGTATATGTGTGTGTGTGTGTGTGTGTATAAATAAAGAAATACTGTAAGAGGAAACAACAAGAAATCCACAAGTAGAAACTTACAGCTATGGAGGAACCAATTTTTTCCATGTATTCTATTTCATATGTGTTGCCATATTCCAGGTCTGAAATATAAAGTAAAATGTCTTTAGTAAGGAAAGGAAACATGTTTTCTTATAGACAGAATACATTCCCTAGACATTATACATTATACATTAAAATCAGAGTAATAAATTATAACCCAGAATATGCTGAATAAAGATTTTTGGCCAGTTTGAAAGCATAAACTAGGACCAAAGTTGTGATTTTTTTAAAAAAAAAAACCCAAAACAAATAAATACTCAACAAATTTTAAACTATTCATATAGCTAAGTTAATTTTTAAGTGCTATTTGTTTGAATGGAGCATCTACTTATAAACTGCTGAATTGTCAAACTGTAGTACTTAATATGATAATGCAGCTTTTATTCATGAATGGGGTGTATATTTATATGCGAAAAGACTACTGCACTCTTTGATTATTACATGAAGTGTAGGAAAGTACTACCCCTCCAAAAATTTTTTAATAAATCTAATAGTGTTGATGCCTTTTCCACACTAATTTCTTTTTTCTCAACATGGATCTGCTCAAATTATTTAAACAATGTCTTTCCTTGAAAAAAAAGTAGCAACATCTGGGATTGCCAGACGGTATTTCCAGAAACAGTTATGAAAACATCCAGGAGCATTAAGGTAGGTTAAGATAAAGGTTTCCCTCGCACATATGTGCTAGTTATTCCCAACTCTAGGGGGCGGTGGTCATCTCCGTTTCAAAGCTGAAGAGCCAGCACTGTCCGAAGACGTCTCCATGGTCATATGGCCGGCATGACTCAATGCCAAAGGCTCACGAAACGCTGTTACCTTCCCACCAAAGATGGTTCCTATTTTTCTACTTGCATTTTTACATGCTTTGAACTGCTAGGTTGGCAGAAGCTAGGACAGTAACAGGAGCTCACTCCGTTACGTGACGCTAGGGATTTGAACCGCCAAACTGCTGACCTTTCTGATCGACAAGCTCAGCGTCTTAGCCACTGAGCCACCGTGCCCCAGCATTAAGTTCATTTGCTTAGAAAATTGACATTCAGCAGCAAGTGTCAGATCAGTGGTTTATGGTAGGAGAAATCTAGGCAACTTCGGCTGCTACTGAACACTTGAACAGGGTTAGGGTGAGGATTCAGAGGGCAAAAGGAGATGATGCTCTCTTTCTATGAGATCATTCTAGCCAACTGCTTTCTTCCATACAAAAGTACTTGTCTGCCCTACTAACTAACAAGCAAATATCCTCCCCCTCCCCCCAAAAATACCTGGCTAGGGAGATATTGTACACCTGGGGAAAGATTAAACCTTCCAGTTACGTGTCTGCTTTTTGATGGAAATTATACTCCCATTTTTCTAGTTTGAATTATCATGAACCAGCCTGGATGCTTTCTGTACTTCCATCCTTGATCTGAGTGTTTAAACTTTCTTGCTAAAAATAAGTAACTGCAGTTAAAAAGGATTTGATGTTTACAAGATAGGAAAAGAACACATTTTTTAGCAAAGGTAAATATCCTATGAGGCAGCTGACCATGTACATATAAAATGATTTCAACCAGTTTAAATCATGTTTGTAAATATATTTAGCTGAAATCATATGTCTCCATTTTAAATTTCCGTTTTAAAATGAAAAGTGTCGTGGAGGTAAGAAATGTCTTCATTTTTAAAAAGATGTGAAAAGAACAAATTGAAATCATTATTACATTTGTATTATGTAATGTTTTATGGCAGTATTTTAAGAATGGAGAATAAATATAATCTTACTCCTTATTATTTTACCCCAACCATGTATTTAATCACCAGTCGCATAAACCTGTTACAAGAAAATACTTGGGATTGGAATCTAATTAAAGTTTGCTTTTCAAATATGACCAATTCCTTATCTCTTTTGTTGAGGGAGAATATACTATAGATAAGATGACAAATCCTTCTATGTGTGGTTTATACTGTATGTAGGAGGAGTGAAATAGATTAGCATATAGAGCTCTGGATGATTCTGTTTCTACATATTCTGCCATAAAACTATTTGGTTAATTAAAAGAATTCTATAAGCAAATTCTGCCACAATCACAGAAAAATGTGTTAATTGTGGAATTCGTTAGTGTGAAAATGCACTGTTCCTTAATTTGCTTTTAATATGCCAGATGAAATATTTCGGAACTTTTAAATGCAAACATGGTATCGATTAAATATCTTACACCAATTGTTGCTAGTTAAATCCTGACTAATTTAGTAATAAAATAAAATAGCTGCTTTCTATTATTTAAATCAATTTAAAAATAAAAACAAAATCTGCTCTTCCAAACATATGGACATGTTCCTTATAGTAATGAAATAATAAAATTAACAATGAAAATTAATTAAAAACAAGAAAACTCTGGAGTAATTTGCCCACACCAATTTTTATAAAATAAAATTTCTACTGGCAACGTTTATCGGAAAAGACAAGTTTTTACAGCCTGGGGAATTGGGGGGGGCTCGAAATGGATTTCATTCTAAGTTATATATCCACTGTGTAGAAGAAATAATGGTAGAAGCTGGGGGTTGAGTTAATAGGGAGATCGACTTAGAATCCTTACATAGTCGCAATCACACTAATAACCCATCCTTGAATTCTGTGTACTCTTATCTAACTCCAAGCAGGTGCTAACCATTGTTTGAGATCATTCCTGTACAGAAATAATTCAGTTTGATTGGACCTTCATTTGTAGGCCTGGTCTTTCCCACCTGACAACTGAGAGCAGCTGATTGAGGATCATGGGAACTGATGTCCAGAAAACCTGCATAGCTTCAAGGCAGGAAAAGTTGACCATCGGAATATACCAATACCAGTTAAATTTATACCGCTTCATAGGGCTTTCAGCCCTCTCTAAGCGGTTTACAGAGTCAGCATATCGCCCCCATAGTCTGGGTCCTCATTTCACACACCCAGAAGTGGAAGGCTGAGTCAACCTTGAGCCGGTGAGATTTGAACCGCCGAACTGCAGATGACAGTCAGCTGAAGTGGCCTGCAGTACGGCATTCTAACCACTGCGCCACCTCGGCTCTATATGAGCTTGTATTACTTTCTGTTCTCTAAATATACTGAAATTTTTACTGCAAATATAATTGAGTTTTAAAAACTAGAGCTGATAACTGTTTAACCCTCGACAGTCCCAAATATTATACAAGCTAGCAATTCAGAACAAAATTAATATTCAGTTAATATATATATATATTAACTGAAATGATTAATTTCTATTAAATTTCTATTCTATTCTAATTATAGAGGAGCAAGGCAAGAAAGAATTCTAATGAATTAGCAAAGGTATAAATAGGACCTCTGGGATATTTGGGTGTTAGTTTCAATATTTAATTATAACATAGTCACCTTGAGCTAATTGGCATTCTTCCTTATCTCAGTATTCAGCTAACAGGAGAAAGTAATGCAAATTGTCAGAACACTTTAATTACTCTGAAGTCTCCAAATGAAGCCCATAGGAAATTCCAGGGGGAAGATATGATTATGTTTAAAAGCCTCCACAGAGGAAACACGACCATAATTAATAGGCAATCTGAGCCACAGGTAACCCTTAGACAAATTAGTATTTATATTGAGGTTAAATGCCAGCCTACATTGACCTTAAATCCTATGTTACCAATCTAATGATGTACCTTCGACAGCAAATCTTCTTTAAACATTGCAATCTTTACTTATGTTCCATAACTAACACACTTTATTTATTTCATTTTTATTCCAGCCTCTTTTCAGGAAGTTCAAGATAGAATACATATTCCTTTTTTCTTGTTGCAATATTATTCTTATAATAAGCTGCTATGGCAGGTATATCTATAAGGTAAAGGTAAAAACTCCCCTTGCACATATGTGCTAGTTGTTCCTGACTCTAGGGGGCGGTGCTCATCTCCATTTCAAAGCCGAAGACGTCTCCGTGGTCATGTGGCCGACATGACTAAACACCAAAGATGCATGGAACGCTGTTACCTTCCCACCAAAGGTGGCTCCTATTTTTCTATTTGCATTTTTTACGTGCTTTTGAACTGTTAGGTTGGCAAAAACTCAGACAAGTAACAGGAGCTCACTCCATTATTTGAACCACTGAACTGCTGACCTTTCTGATCGACAAGCTCAGTGTCTTAGCCAATAAGCCACTGCATCCCTTTAGGTAATCTATATTAAGGTGATTAGACTGAGGTCACTCTGTGATTCATAGATGAGTAGGTATTGAACCATAAGGTGCTAGCCTCAGATAGAAATTACATTTCTAAAAGGATGGTTCCCTCAAGAAAGGATCCCATTTCCTTTAAATATTAGCTGGTTGTCCTTTAACTAGTACTTTCACAAAAATCCCATCTAAAATCTCTTACTATATTTAATCCTTAATCAGAAACGATCTTTTTCCTCAAGATACTTGGTTCTTGTAGGTTCAACATTAAAATTAATGTTCTATTAGGAAGTTCAATGCTGTTTCATATGATTATTTTAAATGCTCTTCATTGTTTTTTACTACTACCTGGCACTTCTTCTCCTAGGTGTACCCTAAAGCCAAAGAGTTCGCTGGGACTGTAGGAAGTAAGAGCAAAACAGAGCCATTAGACTTAAGGAAACATTTAAACCTACATACGAAATCAAAAATGGCAGAAATGTTGATCTCAGAGAAAATGCAAATATTTGCTATTTGGTCACAAAATGCTTGCAGTCTATGCAGTATTATATCAATTATTACTTATGGCCCCATCTTCTCTGATAGTAAAGAGTACTTTCTTAGTAGTGACCATAACATTGTGGAATAGATTGATAGAGCATACCCAGAACCTTGAGTTTGGCATTCCCCTCAAAATATTGAAGACACTCCTTTTCCACCAGGCACTGAATTATTAATTTGAATTATTTCAATATTTTAATGGTAGGAAGGGAAGTTATTATTTCAAATTTCTTTGATTTTTTTTTACTTATACTAGTTTCTAAAGCCTGCTTAACTCAAAAAAAAACTCGTAGTTGATAAGTTAAAATTGTCAATGCAACACTAAATTAAATTACCCAGAAATATAGTGGATGATGATTTGATAAATAAATCAAATTAGCATCACTGCTAGTTACATCCATAATGCTGCATGAAGATAGCATTTGTTGACAATGAGATGTGGTGAAAGGTAAAGGTTCTGAGTTGATTCATTTATTTAATGATTACCCCCAATAAAAGTATCACAAAGTTAATAAATATTGAGAAGTAGCTCAGTTTATGCATAGCTAAAGTTTCTCTTGATTACATGCCTATTAGGATATATACTGAATGGGATAACCCAAAGATAAAATATTTTCAATCTTCTGAATACCACCTTTTTCCAACCTGAATCTTTATGATGTGGTTGGGACCACATCAGACACAACAGATTAAGAAATAAGCTCTACATATTCAAAATAAATCATGCAGTTCAATTATGAAGGTGAAATATCACATGTTTAACTGCCCTTCCTCTTTAGTAAATAAACAAACTTATCCTTATTCTAGCAAGCTCCTTTTCCTTTCTTTCCTGTTGGAATAGTTTTTTTAAATAGTTTCTGACAAATGACCACTTACTAGGACTTTATCAACAGCAGAGTCATTTAATGTAGCAATAAGATCAAAAGTAGAATTTGAATGTGTGCACTCCATAAGGATGTAATAATGCACAGAAATAATGAGGTTATTATCTCCACTTATGGCAATTAGAATTAACTTTTTTTAATATAATCAAGATAAAGCTAATTTGAAGGGCCATCTCACCTCACTGGGGTTCGGCCGTTCCACTCGTGCTGGAAAGAATGCTGAGGTCCTATCCACCCAATTATTCTATCTGGCAGGGTCCAGAAGAGCCTTCTCTGCTCTCTGGAACATCTTACACCCTGATGTGAGGTTGACCCCAACCCACCTAGAGACATGGCTCTGCCAGTTGGATTGGGGCCCTAGTTGAGGAACAGCACTGTGGAGGTGCTTGATCAAGTAATAATAAATCCCATTTCCCCTCACTCTGCCCCTGTCCTCCCCATGTGTCCTTAGGTTTAATGTCTGATTTTAATTATTATGTTTTAATTATATATGTGGCTGTGACCAGGGAGGCCTTTGCCCAGGTTCGCCTGGTGCACCAGTTGTGACCTTATCTGGACCGGGAGGCACTTGAAATGGTCACTCATGCCCTCGTCACCTCAAGGCTCGACTACTGCAATGCACTCTACATGGGGCTTGCCCTTGAAGAGTGTTTGGAGACTGCAGTTGGTCGAAAATGCAGCCGCGTGAGTGATATCAGGTATACTGGCTCCCTATTAGTCTCCGGACGCGCTACAAAGTGCTGGTGATTACCTTTAAAGCCCTACATGGCACTGGACCTGGATATCTGAGAGACCGCCCTCCTGCTACACACCTCTCAACGTCCGATAAGAACTCACAGGTTAGGTCTCCTCCGGGTGCCATCGGCTGGACAATGCCGACTGGCGACCACTCGGGGGAGAGCCTTTTCTGTAGCTGCTCCGGCTCTGTGGAATGAGTTACCAGCAGAGATCCAGACCCTTCCCACCCTTGCGGCCTGCCAAAAAGCCACCAAAACCTGGCTGTTCCGGCAGGCCTGGGGTTGCTGATTCAAATCAGGTTCAACCCCCAATTAAACCGGATGTATGTTGGGTTTTTAAACTATTTGTTAATGTTTGTATTCTCCCCCTGTATGTTATTTTTATTTCATTCGTATTTGTAAGCCGCCCTGAGTCCCCTGGGATTGGGCGGCATATAAACCCTTTAAATTACGAATTACAAAATTACGAATTACGAATTTTTATGACTGTAAGCAGCCCAGAGTTACCCTATGGAAAGATGGGTGGCCTACAAATTTTACAAAATAAATTTAAAAACAAACAAACAAACACACAAACAATAATGTCATTAAATGGACCAGTAAGTATATCATTATAGCAATGATATCCTTTGTTTCTTCGTCATTCTGGGCCAACATTTCCTTCCTCAAATAAATAAAACAGCGATTCTATCTTCTTTTCCCAGTTTACCTTCTGTAGGGGAGCTGAATTTTGTTTCATTTACAATGATGAGAGATCTGATGGCTGAGGATAATCCTGCTTATCATTATCGAGATCCACTGTCATACAAGTCCATTTCTGATTACCCACAGAAGGATGCCAGTTTTTCCTCATCTGTTGCATGTACCACAGTGGATACAACAGAGGGCGTTTTCAGTAGAAGGCAGTACCATAGATTCCTAGGAAGAAAATAAAGGTTAAAAAATTATTGTGCTACAAGAAAGAAGCAATTGTCTTCTTTCATGGATCCAGCTCTCTTTGCTTTCTTCTTAAGAGTTTGACTAAATCTAAACGGTTGTAGGTGCAGGAGAAGAATCCCTTTACAAATCCTCCACCTGGGCTCTGGAACTCTTTTTCACGCTATGCAAGTTATTTTAATTTATAATCACGTTCTTGGGATCTTCATTTTAAAATTGTAGAAAGATGACATTTGATCTATTTCAGAGATCTGAAAATCAGTGCCTTAAGTAGTATAGGTCTATTAATTGATTAAATCATGATTTTTTAAACGTTTATTAGTCCTAGTTTTCTAATGATTAGGTTACATAGATTTTATTGCAAAATTAAAAACACATTTGGTTTATAAGAACCCCAGACTGAGACTGAGCCTTGGAGTTCAGCCAAGATAAATATTAATATTACCATAGCATCAAACATTATCACCTTTTGTGGTAGTATAGATTGCATCACATACAGCTAAAATTCATTGTGTGCTCAACAAAAAAAGAAATAAGATCAGTTTCAAACTTCAACGACAATTTCAACATTTCTAAAAAAAAAAAAGGGTGGGGTTGAAATCCTCCTAACATTAGAGCCGAGGTGGCACAGTGGTTAGGGTGCAGTACTGCAGGCCACTTCAGCTGACTGTTATCTGCAGTTCAGCGGTTCTAATCTCACCGGCTCAAGGTTGACTCAGCCTTCCATCCTTCCAAGGTGGGTGAAATGAGGACCCAGGCTGTGGGGGTGATATGCTGACTCTGTAAACCGCTTAGAGAGGGCTGAAAGCCCTATGAAGCGGTATATAAGTCTAACTGCTATTGCAATTGCTATTGCTATTAGTTGAATGTGATCTAACATTTATTTGATGCTTGCCCATTTGATGCCTCCTTTTTCTGTCATGATTATTTTTCCTTTGTTGTGCTGGCTCTATAATTAACTGTGGGAAGATGATTTCCGATCTAGTCATCTGAGCTGCCTTTCTTTGTAGGATTTGAGGAAAGTGGATAATTAATTGCTACCTTTAAAAAAGAAATACTTTAAAAAAAAAACTTGTTGAAGCTCCTTACCTGTGAAGGTGCATCAGACAGTGGAGATCTTTTTGGTGACTTTTCACCCTAAAAGTGTCACTGGGGAAAAAAAAGGAAACTCTTGAGTATGCCAACAAATAAAATGACATAACAAGAAACAGCTAATGAATATATTATGATGAAGATTTCCTGTTTCAGAAACTTAGCATGTAAACATCAAAGAAGAGCATGCTATGTCCTTTGCTTATCATGCACTCTTAGACTCAAACTTGGCCAAATTAAAAATCAAGCATAAGATAATTACAAGAATTCAATTTAAGCTGAGTTTTATATTAAGGTAAAAAGTCAATCCAGACAATGAGACATAAATGTGGGTACTGTTGAAAATAACAAAACGGTTACAATGCTACTGCAGGATGGCCAACATAACATAATTCAGTAAATAAGAATCTTGATCAGGATAAGTTCTTGCCCTGAGATCTATCAGGATATCACTGCTCCTCAAATACAACACCAACATAGCTACTGATATGTAAGTGTTGTGAAAATGTTTCAATTTTATCTACCAAACTATTATCTCAGGTATCCTACTTCAACTGCCAAACAAATGACAAATGAATAAATGAATGCAAAATACCGATGAACAAGGCCACACAATTTGAGCAAGGCAGATATGGGACAAGGCTTCACGTCTTGATCTTATCTTCTAATTCTCGCTAGCTGCAAGTTTGCAGTTAACAATATACCGGAGAATTGATTAAATCTTATAATAAGTATTATCAGTTGCTGGTATTAAGGAGCCGAGGTGGCGCAGTGGTTAGGGTGCAGTACTGCAGGCCACTTCAACTGTTATCTGCAGTTTGGCGGTTCTAATCTCACCGGCTCAAGGTTGACTCAGCCTTCCATCCTTCCGAGGTGGCTGACTCTGTAAACCGCTTAGAGAGGGCTGAAAGCCCTATGAAGCGGTATATAAGTCTAACTGGTATTGCTATTGCTATTGCTCTCATTTGAGCATTGAAAAGATTCACTGTATTCACTTATCAGCCAGACAAAAATAGGTTAAGAAGGAAAATTCCTGGATAAAACACTCTTGAGGCGTTTAAATGTCTATGGATTATGAAGCAGTATATAAGTCTATACAAGGATATAGATAGCAATAGCTATTGCTATTGCTATCTATATCCTTGTTGTTTTCTTTAGGTCATATCATTAATATTTATACTCCAAAAGCATTAAACTATTTGAATAGGATATAAAAATGAAGTATAGGCATCAATATGCCAATAGATAATTAATTGGTTTCTTGCTTTCTCATTTCCCTAACTCATTTTTAAAAAAAAATAAATATGATTTAATTTAATTTAATTTAATTTAATTTATTGAATTTCTATGCCGCCCAATTCCAAAGGACTCCGGGCGGCTTACAGAAATGAAAAAAAGATTAAAAAGAATTTTTAAAAAAGAGAATGGGACACAACAAAGTTAAAAGAGGAACACAACAAACACCCAATCAGGAGGGGGCTGGATCTCACTCAAGGGGTCAACAGCCCCAGGCCTGCCGGAAAAGCCAGGTTTTAATGGCTTGCGAAAGGTCATGAGAGTGGACAGGGCCCGGATCTCTGGGGGCAGCTCATTCCATAGGGCCGGAGCGGCAACAGAGAAGGCCCTACTCCTAGGCGTCGCCAGCCGGCATTGTCCCGCTGAAGGCACCCGGAGAAGGCCCATCCTATGCGATCTTATTGGTCTAAGGGAGGTATGTGGCAGAAGACGGTCTCGCAGGTACAATGATGGCATTGATGATAGTAGTGATCTTAATATTAATATATAGAGTAAACTGCCGCATTGAAAAAAAATACCCAGGCCTTTAAAACTGTGTTTCCAAGAATGACTGCAGATTATTGATTGATTGATTGATTGATTGATTGATTGATTCAGTTTGTATGCTACCCTATTCCCGAGAGACTCAGGGCGGCTAACAATCAAAGAGGGAAGGGGGATACAAAATAGAAAATAAAAAGACAAACACATAGTAAAAAGAACAACAGTCATACCCTTAAGTGGGGCTAAGAGATTCAGAAGCCCCAGGCCTGCCGGAACAGCCAGGTCTTAATGGCTTTGCGGAAAGCCGGAAGGGTGGTGAGGGTCCGGATCTCAACGGGAAGATCGTTCCAAAGGGCCGAGCAGCCACAGAGAAGGCCCTCCCCCGGGGAGTTGCCAGCTGACACTGGCCGGCAGATGGAATTCGGAGGAGGCCTAGTCTGTGCGATCTAATTGGTCTATGAGAGGTAATTGGCAGGAGGCGGTCTCTCAAGTACCCAGGTCCGATACCATGTAGGGCTTTAAAAAGTAATGACTAGCACCTTGAAGCGTCATTAGATTGTTTTAGAAAATAAAAATGATGGGTTGCCACAATTGTGTTCTTTTGCTTGGCAAATAAGATCAAGAATTCAAAGAAAGAACAAAAATCAGTTGCAAGGTAGCAAGAAAATATGCTGAGCATGGCACAGCAAGAGTTCATTTGGGAAATTGCCAAAATGGGCATTTGTGAACAGACAACTTTTTCATGGCATCCATTATCTAACTGTCCCATCATAATATTCCCAAATGACTACCATCCCTCACTGCTTGGGGACTTCCAAGGTAGATTCAAATATCAGGTGGAAAAGAACTATAGAGTGAGATCTTAAAGAAATAAATGCTTTATATCAGAAACAGAGTGAGTGAAATAAACAGCTAAAGTTATTGGTATTATGTTTTGGTGGGAAGCAATTGCGTGAGAATAAGATTTTCAAATGTTATAGCTACGTCTCAACTAATTTCTGAGATGGCAAAAAAACAACCAAGGAGCCAAAGCCAAAAATGAGTTGATTTATGTAAAATATATCAGTACAGGTAGTCCTTGAGTTACAACCAAAACGGAGCCCTCTATCATGTTCATAACTCATAACAATCATAAACAAATCAGTCACATGGCCCACCCATTTTACCACCCTTTTTTGCAATGATCGCTCAGCAACTCACTATGGTTGTTAAATGAATCTAAAGTGGTTAAGTAAACCTTGGTTGTTAAGTGACAACCAATAGTTCACGAAGGGCGCAGTATTGCTGAAAACAAATGCCCAAACCATTGTAAAATGCAGACATGTAACCACAGGATGTTGCTAATGGCCATAGAGTTTATGTGCAGACACAAGACTGCAAAGGAGGATGGACCATCAGAATTTCAAATCCAGGTAATCTGATTTTGTAACTTCATCAGCATGTAAGTATACCCAGGTAGGTTTGTCTGGGTCACTGGATAGGTACCCCCAGATAGGTTTGTCTGGCAAGTATTTTTAAGTTAAGGACTACCTGTATCTAACCAGTTGCTAACACATTGAGAAACATGCGGGCTAGCCGTATCTTATTTAGAAAATAAACTACAATATCGCTATGTTGCGTATTATCAATGGAAAAGAGTTGTTTGATAGCTTATTAGTAATCTTGACTACCACTAAGTGTTGTATCTTTTTATTCTTGATTAATGTATTTTATTCTCCTTATGTACACTGAGACCATATGCACCAAAGACAAATTCCTTGTGTGTCCAATCAACACTTGGCCAATAAAGAATTCTATTCTATTCTATTCTATTCTATTCTATTCTATTTATTCTATTCTATTATGAAATGTTGCCAAACCCATGCTAAACGGAATAATGAAAAAAGAATTGGTGCTGTTATGGCTTCATGCTTCATCTCCTGGAAACTAGACTTTCTTTCTTTCTTTCTTTCTTTCTTTCTTTCTTTCTTTCTTTCTTTCTTCTTTCTTTCTTTCTTTCTTTCTTTATTTATTTATTTATTATTTATTTATTTATTTATTTATTTATTTATTTATTTATTTATTTATTTATTTATTTATTTATTTGTCTTGTATGCCGCCCACTCCCGGAGGACTCCGGGCGGCTCACAAAAAAACAAGGGAAAGGGGGAAACTAGACAAAGACAACATATTAAAAACAAAGCCAACATTCACAATTTCCGTGGAGGTAGATTTTTCTTTATGATACATGCATGTCACTCAAGCAGGCAGGGGCAATGACATGGAAAGTGAGAGCAGAAATTGCCAGAAGGCTTAATTGCAAAGGTATATCTGCCAAGTACATTGGCATTCCAAATAACATATACTTCAGCTGTGCAAACAGATAGACACACAGATAGACTGATGATAGATTGATCAAGAAGAAATAGTTTTGCTCAACTTTATGTAATGATCACCCTTTCCCCACCCACCCCGAAAATAGTGTTGATGAAAGTCAAAATAATCTTACTGCATATAGGCATCATGACCTACATTACTGGATATTACTGCAAACAAACTTGTAAAAAATAAACAACTAAACAAGACTGAAACAAGGCAAAACAATGCATAAACATTTAGACAGAAAAACGAAGAAACCATGAAGCATTTCTGCTGATAACAGGTATGTTTAGGATTAAAAGTTACTTACAACAGAGAACATAAGACATCACATCTTCAACCATCCTAAGACAAATAAGACAAAAGAGAGAGAGAGACAAGACAGAAGGAACTCACAGACACAAAGGAGAAATTCCATTTATTATGTTGCGTGGGGGATGGGGGAATCACACCCGATGTTTCTGCTGTTTTTAAAAACATGTCTCTAAATATTGGACACAATTTTTTTTACTGCTTTACCACAATGGTTTGTGTAGCCACCCATTTCACAATTGAGAGTGGGGGGAAAATAGGATTAAAAAGCCAACACACAAAAATAGAAGATGCTTAAAAATAATAACACAATGGTGCCAAGAACAATCTAACATGAAACGCATAAACACATTGATATGATACTGAACTGCCCATCCCATGCTTCAAGGATGTACAAAATTGTAGTAGGCACTAGGCAGAATAAATCTCAGGAAGGAGTGTGTTCACGAGACAAGAACAACACATGGAGTTACTGTTGAGTACAGGTAGTCCTCAACTTACAACAATTTTGACCAAAATTGTTGACCAAAGTTACAATGGCACTGAAACAAGTGAGTTATGCCTGTTTTCACGCATACGACCGTTGCAGTGTCCCGGGGGTCATGTGATCACCTTTTGCGACCTTTGGACAAGCAAAGTCAATGGAGAACCCAGATTCACTTAATGACTGTGTCACTAATTTAACCACTATACTGAATCGCTCAACAACGGTGGCAGGAAAGGTCATAAAATGGGGCAAAATTCACTTCAGAAACGTATTGCTTACTAACAAAAATTTTGGACTCTATTGTGGTCAAGGACTACCTATAGTTTCCTTATTGTACAGTATTTGCCTATAGCAGAGGTGGGTTCCTACCAGTTCGCACCTATTCGGTAGAACCGGTTTGTCAAACCTACCGAACCGGTTAGAAGAGGTTCCACCAGTGGACCCGGAAAGCAGGCCACACCTACAGAAGAGGTTCCAAAATGTTTTGAAACCCACCACTGGTCCTTGGATATGATTATTCTACACTATCATGCTCATATTTATAAAACTCAGTGCTTCTGTGAAAGTTAAGGATGACTACTGCGTTTGTGGTGCAATCAGAACATTGCGTGTGTTGAAGTTGTTTTAACGCAAACCAAAGATGCCTTTTAAAAAACAAGTTTACCTCATATTCGTATGCATGTCAGTGCTGTGTGTGAGGTAATTTAAGGTGGTTCTGACAAGTGTCGTCGGCATCTTCATATCCGGTCACATGGGCGGCAAGCCACTCCCATCCGGTCACATGGGCGGCAAGCCACTCCCACAAAGGATGCCACACCCACAGAGTAGGTTCGAACAATTTTTGAAACCCACCACTGCCCTATAGGCAAAAATCTTGACAGACTAAAGTAACTACCAGCGTAACTACTAGTTATACTCTATGAATTGCTGCGTAGACTGATCCACCTTCTCTTTTTTCTTGCATATCCAAAAACTCCAAGCGCTGCCTTCTCTTTGTTCTCTGAGAAAGAGCCCCCCCCTTCTCCATTCCATCACAGACACACTTCCTGGATCCTATCAGCTGGCACTTTTTATCAGATAGGAGCCAAAACCTGCACACCCTAATGGATCTACAGGGATGGATAGGAGGGTACTGCAAAATAACCTTGCCTCATGCCATGAAGGATTTTATAGGTGGTAACCAACATGTTGAATTTCATCCAGGAGCTATGGGAACCAGTGCAGTTTTGGTATAGTAGGGGTATACCAAGGTGTTGGTACTCACCAAGGTACATAATTGCCCATGCTACCATATTCGGGATCAGTTTCAGCTTCTGGAGGTGGCGCAGTGGTTAAATGCAGCACTGCAGGCTACTTCAGCTGACTGAAGTTCTGCAGTTCGGCTGTTCAAATCTCACCGGCTCAGGATTGACTCAGCCTTCCATCCTTCCGAGGTGGGTAAAATGAGGACCTGGATTGTTGTTGGGGGCAATAGGCTGACTCTATAAACCGCTTAGAGAGGGCTGAAAGCCCTATGAAGCGGTATATAAGTCTATATATATAGCTATTATGGGTGGCCACATGTAAAACACATTGGTGTAATCCATTTGGGAGATGGCCTCCCAACACATTGGTGTAATCCATTTGGGAGACAGCAAGCAATGCTTCATTCCAGGAAAGAGTATAATAGGGGCATATGGTGAAATGAGGTATGGGGTCTCCTAGCCGCAGCTACCACCTACTGTTTGAACATGAGTCCAGAAGGCGTCACAGATCCGGGGGGGAGGGAGTCTTCAACCTAAAACCACTCAGCTTTGCTAAGATTGAGTTCAAGCCTGTTCTTTCTCCATAGTCTAATGTATAACCTTATCCCAAGGTTTGATGTAGAAGTTAAGCAGGAGTGGGGGAGAGGACTGAGACAATCCTTATGGAACGGAAATTGGACCATGTCTCCCCCTGTCCACACTGACTGGAACAGGAGAAAGAAGAGCCAAGGTGGCGCAGTGGTTAGGGTGCAGTACTGCAGGCTACTTCAGCTGACTGTTATCTGCAGTTCAGCAGTTCTAATCTCACCGGCTCAAGGTTGACTCAGCCTCCCATCCTTCCGAGGTGGGTGAAATGAGGACCCAGACTATGGGGGCGATATGCTGACTCTGTAAACCGCTTAGAGAGGGCTGAAAGCCCTATGAAGCGGTATATACGTCTTATTGCTATTGTTAGAAGAGCCATTGTAGCATCATATCCCGCTTCCCTAACCCCTAAACTAGTCCAGAATAATACCACAATCAATGCAACTGAAAAGCTGCTGACAGGCTAAGATGGATGCTCTAACCCCATTTTTTTCGTGCCAGAGAGATCATGATGCTTGGGGAATTCCAGGAGTCAAAGTCTATGCATCTTAACGTTGCTAAGTTTGAAAATAAGGTATCCATGAGGCTGTATCCATGAGGCTGCATCCTTGATGTAGCTAAACAGGAATCAGTCTATATTGTCTTGCAGTGGTAATGGAAAATGGTGAAATATATATTAATGAAATATTATATAAAAAAAGAGGAGAATCTTCCCTTGCTTTAGGAAGCATGCCTCATATTTTTAACTTACAGTAAATTTTTATTCTCCATTTCAACAAAATCAATCAACATACCCCCAAAATAAAAGGAGTCATAAATATTGACAACTGAACTTTTTCTACTCAATTAAATTCCCAGTTAATTCTATATGGGATTTAAATTACCTAAATGTCATTTCATATTTATAGATGAATAAATGTTAAATAGTTAAGACTGCATACTTTCGAGTTTTTCTTGCATAATCTAGTGACCAAATTCCACCACGTTTCCACCCAAAGGATTCAACTGGACATTCAAAAAGAATAGGTGTGAGCAGTTTTGCTTCCTGTTTATGAATCACTCCAAGTAAGAGTATTGTTCTGATTTTATATTTTCACTTTTTATGAACATAAACAGGTTTCTAAATGCTTCAGTGCTGAATTTCATTTGATGCCTCAGTGATGTTATTCAGGGATTTATAATCACATTTTATTCTTTCAGTTATAACCTAGAGCAGTGGTTCTCAACCTGGGGGTCGGGACCCTTTGGGGGTCGAACGGCCCTTTCACAGGAGTCACCTAAGACCATCGGAAAACACACATTTTCGATGGTTTTAGGAATCGAAACACCAATTTTATGGTTGGTGGTCACTACAATATGAGAACTGTATTAAAGGGTCGCGGCATTGGGAAGGTTGAGAACCACTGACCTAGAGAATAAAAATTAATTGCTTATTATTTCATGTCTAATTTGTTGCATGAATTTAAGTACATTCATGTGCAGCTAACGGTAAACAGAATATTGCAGAATCATTCCAAAATACTACTATATGCGGAAATTAATAAGGAAATAAAAATAACACTAGTTATGCCCAATTTGATAATCCTGTTTTATTGTTCCACTGTTAACCCATAATTTGAAGGTTGAAAGTTCCAGATATCCAATTTAACTGGTAATTTGTTTAAAAAAATTTTTGGTTTTTAACTGGAAGTAGAACTAATATTTTATGAAATGTAGCAATAGTAACAACACTTAAACTTATATACCGCTTCTCAGTGCTTTACAGCCCTTTCTAAGCGGTTTACAGAGTCAACATATTGCCCCCAACAATCTGTATCCTCATTTTACCAACCTCGGAAGGATGGAAGGCTGACTCAACTTTGAGGCATTCAGAATCCAACTCCGGGAGTGAGCAGTAAATTAGCCTGCAGTACTGCATTCTAACCATTGTGCTACCATACTTTTGAACTTAATTGACAATGGTGTACAAGTGTATGTTTATATCATTTACTTCAGAGATGATATTTCAGCTCTGAATGTGTGCTAAGTTACAATCGACCTACTGCTGGTGGTTAGTATCTAATAATGTTATTTTACATTAATCCAAATCTATCCAAGTAAAGATTTACATTGAATAATTTTTAGAAAAAAAATCTAAGCTCTGCACAGAAAAACTGTAACAGTATTTTCAAGTTGAAAACTATACGAATTAGTGTTTTGAAAAGTGATTCTTAAGGAAATCAGAATGTCATTTTACAAATATCACAGGATATAATTAGAAGTGTGTACATTCACACATTCAAATCAGTGTTGACTCAACTGCCTGGGCAAGTCCTTCAGCTTTTTTGACAAGATTTCATAAATGTTCTGTTCAGGGGTGGGTTTCAACCGGTTCACGGCGGTCCCCGCGAACCGGTTGGTCGGCGAACCCGGAAGTAAGTAACTTCCGGGAACGGCGAAGGGCCCACCTGCCCGCCCACGCTCCTTACCGGTCTTTGAAGGCTTCTGTGCTTCCACGCAGGCACATGGCACATACAGTGCCTGCGCGATTCTCCGCGAGCAGCTGGATGGCACATACAGTGCCTGCGTGAGTCTCCGCGAGCAGCTGGATGGCACATACAGTGCCTGCGTGAGTCTCCGCGAGCAGCTGGAGCATCGCGCAGGCGCTAAGATGCATGCGTGAACTGCACGTGTGCACGAGGATGCCGCCGGCCCCGTTCCAACCGAACCAGTTGGAACGGGATTAGCAACCCACCACTGGTTCTGTTGGTCATTTCATAAACATTGTCAGCTTCCTAGGCCTGATAGCAACTGGCCCAGCTGGCTTTGTGCCTAAAACAGAACTAGAACTCATGGTTTCCTGGTTTCTAGCAGAGGTGGTATTCAGACAGTTCTGACAAGTTCTGGAGAACCGGTAGTAGAAATTTTGAGTAGTTCGGATAACCAGCAAATAGGCTGGCCCTGCTCCCGCTGCCTCCAAGCTGATCTTCTTTTGTTGCCCTGAACAGAAGGCCAGCTAGAAAGCAGGTTAGTGGGGTGGGGAGGGAATGGGGATTTTGCAGTATCCTTCCCCTGCCACGCCCACAAAGCCACCCCATGCTCACTAAGCCACCCCACAGAACCGGTAGTAAAAAAAATGGAATCCCACCACTGGTTTCTAGCCTGGTCCTTTAAATACTACATCAAACTGGCTTTCTGTCCGAGATGACTTACACCAAATTAATCAACAACAACAACAACAAAGTACCACTCCATCTTACCCCCAATCTATGGGCATAAATAACAAGTTCAATACAGGTAGTCCTCAACATACAACAGTTTGTTTAGTGACTGTTTGAAGTTACAATGGCACTGAAAAAAAGTGACATGGCAATTTTTCACATTTGCAACCGTTACAGCAGTGTTTTTCAACCTTTTTTGTGCAAAGGCACACTTTTTTCATGAAAAAAATCACGAGGCACACCACCATTAGAAAATGTTAAAAAAATTTAACTCTGTTCCTATATTGACTATATATAAAGTAATTTTCCCACGGCACACCTTACACTATGTCACGGCACACTAGTGTGCCGCGGCACAGTGGTTGAAAAACACTGCGTTACAGCATCCCCCATGGTAACATGATCAAAATTGAGAAACTTCGCAACTGATTCATATTTATGATGACTGCAATGTCACATATGTGATCCCCTTTTGTGACATTCTGACAAGCAAAGATAACAGGGAGCCAGATTCACTTCACAACGGTGGCAAGGAAGTCCCTAAAATAGGGCAAAACCACCTTAACTTCTCATTTAACAACATACATTTTGGGCTCAATTGTGGTCATAAGTCAAGGACTACCCATGTAGATTGGCCTTAAAAGAAAAAGGAATCTTTTATGGCGAAGTTGAGCAATATATTTTTCAAGAATCCACATTAATTGGAAATTATTAGTTTTATCTACTGGAAGAATATATATATATTTTCATTCTGGATACAGAAAAGGACTTGGAAGATAGCTGCGAATAGTTTCCCTTCAACTGTTCCCTTCAACTACAATATTGATATTGTATATATATATGTAAAAATATTTATTTTATATATTTTTTTAAACAAATTTATTTATTTGCCCAACTCTCTCCCTCATACAAACAAAGAAACTAAACTCAAGTAGCATTTGTGGCTTGTTCACAAACCAGCCAGTATAATGGACTAAAATACACTGAAGTCTATCTTTTAAGCATCTGGACAGCTTCTGTCATTTTGAACTCTGTATAAACTATAACCTCATGGTAAACACTCTGCAGAGTAGTCTCTTAATCCCGACGAGATGTTTGTTATTCTTTGACTGAATTAAAATGATCACTTGTATTATAAAATATATTTACATTTTCTATTAAAAAAACAACCTTGAAGACTTTTCCGTGTCATGATTGAATGCTGTTAAGAACCCCTACATTTTTCCAAAATACATTCCTTTTAACATGAGGGTCATATTGCTTCTCAATCTCCGAAACAGAAAAAACTTTTGCCAAATGTTTTAAATCTCACGTCCTAGGGATCAGCCAGATTCTTAAACTCTGAAGCAAAAATGAATGGTTTTTGCTGAATCATACATTCAGCAAAATTAAAGCTTACTTTCTAAATGTTGAGGATTAAAAAAAGGTTTGAAGTCCTAGTACACCTCACAGCCAAAAGGAAAATAATTTAATTCCAGCTGCGGTAATATGATTATTCTGGCATTACAATTCAGTTAGGTAGGATGTACTACAGCAAACCTATACAACAAACATAGCGCCAACACAGAAATTTAAGGGAGCTTGTCAATAAACATGTTTAGAGTACTGCACACACAGCTTGTCTACATGCTGACTTACGTCTTGAGTGGCGTCTTCTTCTTTTTTGCAGGTTTATTTAGGCCATCTCCTTCTGATCCGTTAATTTCATTGACGTTGGCTGAGATCTCAAAGGATGCTGGAGGTTGTGTGGGAGAACTGGCAACTTTTGGGGACGACTTGAATGGATCGAGAGAGTCTTCAGAGATTTCTTGATCAAAGCTGTACGTTGTGGTGGTTTGCTGAGGAAGTTTTGGAGAGTCTTGCATTTTACAAGTGGAAGAGAAAGGGTTGAAGTTGGGGTCGTCCCATTTGTCAATATCAAAAGTATATGAGCCCTTGGAAACAGGAATCTCACTGGGTTCAGAAGGAGTCTTGGTTGGGCTTGTGGGAGTATTGTCAAGTTTCTCTCCAGTCTTTTTAGTCTTTGGCCTTCGGAGGGGCATTTTGGCCCCCGACTTTTTGCCCACTTTTTGGGGCAGAAGAGGACTCTCTGTCTGTTCCTCACCACTGCCTTTTTCCTCAGAGTAATCAAATTCCAACCTGACCACTAAGCTTTTCACTGGAGGATCTTCTTGTCCCCCGGTGTCTGATGGTGTCACCTCCACAGCTTCTGGTGTTGTGGTAAGAGATACAGTTTCCTTGTTGGCAAGTGGAGAGTTCTCTCCTTGGCTATCTCCTGATACAGGAATTTCTTCTGAGTTGTTTGGATCAAATGGACTCAATGTCTCCAGTACAGGAGTCTCCTCGTCTTTGTTGACAGTACTTTGGTGCTGTTGGTTGGCGCACTCAGGTTCAGTGGGCTCCAAAGTTTCTTCAGAAACTTTTTCGTCACTTGAGACAGCAGAATCTTGCTTGAGGTCTGATATTCCTGGTTCTTTTACTGGAGAAACATCCAAGGGTTTTTTTGCTAATTGTTTTTTCTTTAAGGAAGCTGGCCTAGGCTTTTTTGTGCGCTTAAGAGTACTAGAAGCACTGCTTGAACCAGCACCAAAAGTATCTGTTGCAGAACCTGCTGTCTCGTTAGTCCCAGGAAAAGAGGCTCCATCAAATTCTCCAGCTTGCAAACTAAGGGAACGAGATAATGTAGATCTAGAAACTGGAACAGAATCTGTGGATTTTCTTCTAACGTGGGACTTGGAATCCCAACTTGGTGTGTCCAGGGAGCTTGGATCCAGACCTTGTGAGGAATCTACAACTTCAATGCTATCGAAGTCTAGGTTGTAAGCCCCGCTGCTAGCAATTGGCTTGTCTTCATCAAAAACTGTAGAAAATGAGTGGGATGGAGGGAGCAGTGGAGTTTCTTCAACTGGTTCACAATGAGGAACATCAGCTACTGTTATTGTTTCATCAGAAAAACCTATAAAAAGCAGAGGGAAAAAGTTATCAGTATTTAGGAATGTTGAAACTGAAATATCTAGAGAAAGAGCCGAGGTGGCGCAGTGGGTAGAGTGCAGTACTGCAGGCTACTTCAGCTGACTGCTAGTTGCAGTTCGGTGGTTCAAATCTCACTGGCTCAAGGTTGACTCAGCCTTCCATCCTTCTGAGGTGGGTAAAATGAGTACCCAGATTGTTGGGGGCGATATGCTGATTCTGTAAAACCGCTTAGAGAGGGCTGAAAACCCTATGAAGCGGTATATAAGTCTAACTGCTATTGCTAAAAGAAAGCAGGCTATATGCATCCCATAATTCAGGATACTTTTCTTTTCAAATGATCAGTTCCTTTAACCCTAACTATTTCTTTTTTCTCACCCTTCTCTCTCTCCCGCCACCCAATCTTTCTCAAGATAAGCATTCAAATCAGGAAACACAAGAGATAAACAAAAAATAAGAAGCAAGAAGTGCATCATTTTTTCGTTTACCAAAAGCAATTGTGGATTTTATTTTGAATTTATTTACTTTAAAAATAGAACACGGGTAAATTATATTTTATCATACGAAGTCTTTTATTACAATTGTAGATCAGAAAAAAATATTTTGGAATTGTGCAAGTCAACAGAATGCTTATCAAGAAATCACTATAGTGAAAATCAATATTGAGAGCAAATCGAATTCCTTTAACTTTTGAAGACTAAATAGGAAACATGTTGTAAACAAGAAAGAAGCTGCATGTATTTGTCCTTATCTGAACTTCAAACTACTCTAAGATTTGTTACATGAGGCAGGATAGGCCAGTTCAGAACTTAAGAAAGGAACAAGCAAACATTTTCAACTGATGACACATATTCATCAGTACTATCAGACACATATTCTGTAGTATTGTCTTTCATCCTATTAAGTCCTAATACTCTGTCAGCAGATTTTGGCTGATAATGCAGAGACAAGCTTTCAGAGAGTGACTGAGATTTATCTGATACTGTCTTGCAAGATGGTGAAAGCTGTGTTGTAGCAGTACAATGCAAAGCCTTCTCCTTTTATATGTTGTGATATCAGATGCATAAAAAGGATGGTGTTTGTAGTTACTTTTTTTTAACCTTCCAAGGTAGCTACTGGGTTAAAATAATTTAAAACTTGTAGAAACTGGCAGGCATGGTCCATCTCGAAAATTATAAACATGTTTACTACCTTAGTGCAGTAACTACAATTTTATGATGCCATCCCTTAAAATAAATCTGACCATTCTAAATTCTAAGATACTAAATAGGATTATTGAGTGCAAATGGTGATTTCATTTAATATGACTTCCCTACCAGAATACCAAATTGATTAATTTAAATTTAAATTACTAGACCACACTGCCCTTCCTTCAGCTAAACAATTACATTCTTATTATATTTCCAATTGATAAGGCACTAATGGTAAAGAATCAAAGTGGCAATAATTTACAGCATTATTACTGGCTGTCAATGTTGATGTATTCAGTAGATGAATTGTCATTTCCCCCTAGCAATTATTGTAGTAGTCATGTGATTTCATAAAGTGTCTCTTAAGAACAAAGCATATTCACAGTCTGTTTAATGATTCCAGTAGACAATTATTTGAGCTATTGCTATTAAGCCTACTTTATTTTGATGGAAAATTATTGCAAAATTCAATGATTTAATCATAGGAGTTTTACATGCTATTTAAAAAAGAAAGAAAACACTGAGCTTATGAATCTGACTGCTACAATATCTAAAATAGCTTCATTATATTCACAGTAAAAGAATGCACATTCACAATATATAATGTTTTGTCTGAATGTGAGGGGTTCCGTTATCGTCATATAAGCATCTAAACACAGTTGGCCCAAAAGATATCGTGACCCGACAAAAGGGCGAACGACAAAACCACGCCCAACTAAACCGCATCGCTAAAACCGTGACATCATCAACGTGCCGACAACAGCACGCCGACAACAGCGCGGAGGCAGAAGGGCGCTTTACAACAGCGCGTCAACAGAAAGCCGATTTAACTTAAGGTAAGGGTTAGGTTTAGGCTTAGGTTTAGGGTTAAGTTTAGGGTTAGGTTTAGGGTTAGGTTTAGTGTTACGTTTAGTGTTACGTTTAGGGTTAGGGTTAGCGTTACGTTTAGGGTTAGGGTTAGCGTTATGTTTTGGGTTAGGTTTAGGTTTACAGCGCGCTTCTGTCACCGCACTGTTGTTACCGCGATTCAGCCTCATTCGTCGGAGCGCTTTAGAATACGTGGTTTTGTCCCCGCGGTTTAGTCGGGCGTGGTTTTGTTGTTTGCCCTTTTGTCGGTGAACCAAAAGATATACCCATATTCTGCGGAGGTGGAATTATATCTACCAATGTTTTTTAGCATGTTAATTACATTTACAAAACTACCCATTGAATATTTATCTCAATGAAAGAGCAAAAACGCAAAGGAGAATCCAAAAATTGAGGTCGGGGGCCAGAGACATCTTTTTCTCAGCATGCATGCCCAGCATCGTTCATTAAGTCATCCTACTATAGAAGTGATTTCAAAATTACAATAAAAAGAAGGTTAATATCTGGTTTCAAGATTCGTAATGTCAGACAGATCCTTACCTCTAAAAAGGAAAAAACAGTACCAGCACATGGACGATTTCTTTCAAAGTAAACACCAATAAAGTATGGACTTTTGATGGAGGGCAACCTACATGCTCTCTGGATATGGATTTATTTTTATTGCCTGACTTTAATTACAACTGCTCTTGCCAGCTGAGCTGCTATACACTTTTCATCTAAGGAGTTCACTTTTACACGCTGATCAGATGGTAATCTTTGGCTGCAATCCCCTTCTTGGCAGTAAATGAGGTTAATTGGCTTACATTATGATTAGCCTTACATAATGTTGCCATACTGATAAGGCAACGCAAACTGACGTATCGGACACAACTATGATGATCTGCTATCATTGCAATTTACATGCGATTATTGGGGTCTTGATTGGATTTGAATTTGGATTTATGGGTTTGGATTTATGTAATATACTATTTCCAATTTTCACACAGTTTGTAATTCCTATAAAATGAATTCCAGAGCTAAAATGAATTTTTTCTTGAACAATACTAATCTCTTGTCCAAATGCCAATGCCATTTCAAATTCTGACATTCTATGCGATGCTCAAAATTGCTTTATTTTAGTCATATTTTATCTCATGTAACTTTATCCATCCAGCTTTCTTTGCACTCCATGTGATGTCATTATTAACTAGAATTATCCTTCTACATCACCATTTTCCAGCCTGATACTAGACCAGTGATTTATCTTGCATAGACATTAAGATAAATCATGTATCTAATTTCATGGATCCCAATTTTCTTTATAAAAACCAGTGTTAAGAGTGTCAATTTTTCAATTTTTGTATATAGGGGCTTTATTTAAGACCAAATTGCACCTAAGTTACAAACTGGCAGTAGGACATTCAAGCCCTCTACACTTTCTTTTTACCTTTTAATCAGGGGTGGGTTTCTCGCCCCGTTCCAACCGGTTCGGTTGGAACAGGGCCGGCGGCGTCCTCGTGCACGTGCGCGGTGCACGCATGCATACTAGCATCTGCGCGACGCTCCAGCTGCTCCTGGAGGATCGCGCAGGCACTGTATGCGTCCTGCGCATGCGTAGAAGCGCAGAACTCATCAAAACCAGGTAAGGACCGCGGGCGGGCGGGCGCGCCCTTCGCCGTTCCCGGAAGTTACTTACTTCCAGGTTCGCCGACCAACCGGTTCGCAGGGACCACCGCGAACCGGTTGAAACCCACCCCTGCTTTTAATCTTATTTTGATAGAGTGAGCTCTGTGACTTTACTAATTGGCCTTTGTTCTTTAGGAAATTCTCCAATTTTTCTCATATTTTGATCTTTCTCTCAAGATCTGGTGCTTCGATAAGAGACCACCAGAAAAAGTTTGATTCATGCTCCCAACACATATACATCCTCTATTGGGAGTCCTTTTTCGCAAATTCAGATTTGCTTGTAGACAAGTCCCACATTTTATGACTATTTATTTACTTATTTTATCACTGTATGTGAATGCCCATTGTTTTGGGTGAGTCTCAAGGACTAAACACCTCTAATCGAGATAAAACTAAAATAAAATATGATTAATGAAAAATAAAACCAATAAAATAAAAACATATTGTACCATAAACCAGATAACAGTATTAATATTGGGCAACAGGTTCATTTACTTCCACACTTAAATATCCTGGTCTTTTATATTAAGTATTCCTACAATGAATTTATTTGTTCCAACACATTATTTTTCTAATGAACTCACTACATTATCACTATTAGAAGTATTCAAAGACCTGCTTTTGCAGTTAATTTACTAGAGTAAACAATGTAGAATAATTCCCAGTACGGGAATAATTCCCAGTACGGGAATAATTCCCAGTACTGAGTATTTTCCTCGTTTTTCTATATTCTTAACTTCAAAAGTGCATACACATGTTACCCTAAAAACCCTGTTCAATGTATTAAAGAAAACAGAACAATCAAGTGGAAAAACCATTCCAGGAAGCTTTGAATAGTAGACAATGCAGCTTTGTGTCTGGAGAGTTTTTTTTTTTAATCCTGCCCTCTTGACACTAAAAACTGGTCAGAAATGAAAGGAATGTTGTCCTTTTACTTCAAAGCAGCCTCCACCGGGGAGTTTCACTATTCATGACATTTAATCACAGAGACTGGAGTTTTTCTGTTACATTAAGTCTGGCATGGCTTTGCCTTATGAGTAGAACTGGGCTTTGGATAATATCACACCAGAGATCTTTTGGGTTGGACTATAAATACATGTAGAACATAAGGAAGTAACCATGGATATAAATCATACATAAATAGGAAGTGTTTATTACATTTACATCCAGTCTTTCATTCAGAAACTCAACTAACTTAACTGATATGGAAAGTTGTTATAAAAAGAAAGGTAATCTTTCTTTTTACTTTGGACAGTTGCGCATATAGTCCTTTTTAGTACTTAAAACACAGAAGGAAGAAAAAGGATAACAGAAAGGGAGAGAAATAAACAGGAATAAAACTGGAAATTCAGAATGAGTTGGAATTTAATTTTGTAATTAACTACTTGTATGTATTATTTGTTGTTGTTATTATTATTACTGTTATTTTTTTAAAACTTTAGATATACTTTACTGTTATTTTTTTGAGGGTGGACTTCTCATTCACCATAGAATTCTAGATTTTTCACCTCTTATTATATTAACTTTGCATTCACTGCAAAGGGTTTCAAAGCAGAAGATCAGACCAGATATTCTAACTGTTACAGGCTGTCATGTATTTATTTACAATATTTTGCAACTTGCTTGATCCCAAACCTCTGAATTCTAACGGAAGCCAAGGTTCATCGTAAGCAAAGATGCATAAACTGAGAATTAAGCTTCCATTTCCCTCTGTGTACACAAACATAAACGCAGACATATATGTGGGGCGGGTGGATGGTTAGGGGAAGTTGGGAAACTAATGATGGGTTAATATTTTACTTACTTGGAGGCTCGGAGCTCTCTTGACCTTTGTCAGGTGTGCTGGGACTGTAACCTGAAAAATGCAAAAAAATCAAGAAGTGACTTAGGTCTGGACAAAAGCTTAGCATGGTTTAATGGGCTCCAGTTTTATTTAAATTGACTACAAACAACACAATTATACTAACAATTTTTAAAAGGGCTCCAGCAACTGCATCAGAGGTGGGTTCCTACCAGTTCGCACCTATTCGGTAAAACCGGTTCGTCAAATCTACCAAACCGGTTAGAAGAGGTTCTACCAGTGGACCCGGAAAGCAGGCCACACCTACAGAAGAGGTTCCAAAAATTTTTGAAACCCACCACTGGTCCTTGGATATGATTATTCTACACTATCATGCTCATATTTATAAAACTCAGTGCCTCTGTGAAAGGTAAGGATGACTACTGCGTTTGTGGTGCAATCAGAACATTGCGTGTGTTGAAGTTGTTTTAACACAAACCAAAGATGCCTTTTAAAAAACTAGTTTACATCCTATTCTTATGCATGCCAGTGCTGTGTGAGAGGTGATTTAAGGTGGTTCTGACAAGTGTCATCGGCATCTTCATATCCGGTCACATGGGTGGCAAGCCACTCCCACAAAGGAGGCCACACCCACAGAGTAGGTTCGAACAATTTTTGAAACCCACCACTGAACTGCATCCAGCACTTTATAGAGAGGGCAGGTAGAAGTTCCTACTCTGAGGTACACCATATCAGCTAGACAAGTAGTAAATGGTTTAGTCACTATTGGTGAGAGAAGCAAAACTGATTCCCAAACGCTGAATCCCATCAGTGAATTACTGTCAGATACAAGAAGTCAAAAAATATGGGGAAAGTTTCTAGTTACTAAGGAGGTCAGCTTGGATATAATTCTCATCTTCGCTGTTCATATACTTGTGTGAAATATGCAAAAGAAATGCCATCCAACAGGCATTTAATTGTTTGATCAGTGGTACAGGTGGTCCTCGAGATAAAACAGTTTACACAGTGGCCGTTCAAAGTTGCAACGGCACTGGAAAACTCTTTTCCTAAGAGTTCTAAGAGTTCATACTTAGAACTCTTGCAGCATCTCATGGTCACGTGATCAAAATTCAGACCCTTGGCAATGGACTCATATTTATGACAGTTGCAGGGTCCCGGGGTCACATGATTCCCTTTTGTGACTTTTTGATAAGCAAGGTCAATGAGGTAGCCACATTAATTTAACAACTGTGTCACTAATTTAACAACTATAGTGATTCACTTAACAACTGTGGCAGAAAAGCTTGTAAAATGGGGGGGAAATTCCCCTTAACAAATGTCTCGCTTAGCAACAACAATGTGGTGCTCTATTGTGGACGTAAGCTGAGGACTAGCTGTATTCCCTTTTCTGTGATATATGTTATTTTCTTTTAAATTTTTGTTAGTTCTAAATTCTATCTAGAGGAATCAGGAGGTCTCAAAACTTAAATATTAAATTTAAATGTGTTTATACAAGCTCTTACAGGTAATGAGATAATCTGTAATTTTAACTAACATATAAAGTTGAGTTTGAGTTTGAGTTTATTAGTCTTGTATGCCGCCCACTCCCGAAGGACTCCGGGCGGCTTACAATAAACAAGGGAAGGGGATAAATAAACAAAACAACACTTTAAAATACACAACATTCACAGTTACCGTGGGGCTGGATATTTCACAAGCCCCCCGGCCTGCTGGAGCAGCCAGGACTTGGTGGCTTTGCGGAAGGCCGGGAGGGTAGTAAGGGTCCGGATCTCCACGGAGAGGTCGTTTCAGAGGGCTGGAGCTGCAACAAGGAAGGTTCTCCCCCGGGGGGTCGCCAGCCGACATTGGCTGGCAGATGGAATCCGAAGGAGACCTAACCTGTGAGATCTAATCAGTCTATGGGAGGTAATCGGCAGGAGGCGGTCTCTCAGGTACCCAGGTCCGATGCCATGTAGGGCTTTATAGGTGACGACCAGCACCTTGAAGCGGGTCTGGAGACTAATGGGTAGCCAGTGCAGATCGCGGAGGATAGGTGTGACGTGGGTGTACCTGGGTGCACCCACAATCGCTCGTGCGGCTGCGTTCTGGACTAACTGAAGTCTTCGAACACTCTTCAAGGGCAGCCCCATGTAGAGCGCATTACAATAAAGCTTGATGTCTAATCAATGGTCACTTTGCAAGTTCTCAATCAGAATTATTGCTAATGGTTAAACCTTTCTACTACCAAGCGAAGAGTCTGTAGAGATTCTCAGTCATCCAGGTCATGGTTGTCCCAAAGGTTTTTTTTCAGGAGGCAACTGGACTTTCTTGTTTTTCCTTTTGAAGATATTTTGCATCTCATCCAAGAAGCTTCTTCAGCTCCGACAGGATAGCGGGGAATGGAAGGATTCATATTTCTTGCAGACAGCTGGTCATTTGCATCCTTTTAGAGGGTTGTTGGAGCACTTGGAGGTTTATTTGTGTCACCTGAGTAGTACTCCTAGTTCTTGTGGTCTGCAATTTTTCCTCTGGAAATCCATTCCTATTTCTGACTCTGACTATTCTGTCAGAGCTGAAGAAGCTTCTTGGATGAAAAGTAAAACATCTTCAAAACAAAAACAAAAAAGTCCAGTTGCCTCCTGAAAAAGCACCTTTGGGACAACCATTACAGAGATGACTGAGAATCTCTACAGACTTTTAGCTATACAGAGCGTGACCCGTCAAAACCGCACTCGACTAAACCGTGCCCGATTAAACTGCGTCGCTGACGTCATCAACAGGGTGACAAAAACCAGCGCAGAGAAAGAAGGGCGCTTTAAATAGCGCTTTGAAAGCAAGCCGATTCAACTTAAGGTAAGGGTTAGGTTTAGGGTTAGGTTAAGGGTTAGGATTAGGTTTAGGGTTAGGTTAAGGGTTAGGTTTAGGGTTAGGTTAAGGGTTAGGGTTAGGTTTAGGGGGGTTAGGTTTAGGGGTTAATTTTAGGTTTAGGGTTTACAGCGTGCTTCTGTCTCCGCGCTGTTGTCGCCCTGTTGATGATGTCAGCGACGCGGTTTAGTCAGGTGCGGTTTAGTCGAGCGCGGTTTTGTGGTGGAACCATACAATTTGGGATGAATTCCCTTTGAATGGTTTGAGAGTAGGAATGGATTTCCAGAGTAAAAATTGCAGACTACAGGAACCAGGAGTGGCCACCTACTCAGGTGACACAGATAAAACTTCAAGTGCTTCAACAACCCTCTAAAAGAATGCATTTTTTTTACAGATTAACAGAGTTGAAAGGGACCTTGTAGGTCATCTAGTTCAACCACCAGTCCAAGGAAGAGACCCTACACCATTTCTGACAGATGGCAGTCCAGTCTCTTCTTGAAAGCTTCCAGTGATGAAGCTCCCACAACTTCTGAAGGCAACTTCTGTTCCATTGCTTGATTGCTCTCACTGTCAGAAAATGTATCCTTATTTCCAGGTTAAACCTCTCCTTGTTCAGTTTCCATCCATTGTTCCTTGTCTGGCCTATAGGTTCTTTGGGAAATAGCTTGACCCCTTCCTCTCTGTGGCAGCCCCTCAAATATTGGAAGACTGCTATCATGTCTCCCCTGACCCTTCTCCTCACTAGAGCCAAGGTGGCGCAGTGGTTAAATGCAGCACTGCAGGCTACTGCTAGATCAGCAGGTCAGCGGTTCAAATCTCACCGGCTCAGGGTTGACTCAGCCTTCCATCCTTCCGAGGTGGGTAAAATGAGGACCCAGATTGTTGGGGGCAATATGCTGACTCTCTGTAAACCGCTTAGAGAGGCCTGAAAGGCCTATGAAGCGGTATATAAGTCTAAAAAAACAAAACAAACAAACAAACAAACAAAAAAACAAACAAAAACAAACAAACAAACACTAGACTAGCCATGCCCAGTTCCATTCTCCACTATCCTTCCAGAGCTGAAGAAGCTTCTTGGATGAGAAGCGAGATGTCTTCAAAAGAAAAAAAACAAGAAAGTCCAGTTGCTTCCTGAAAAAGCGCCTTTGGTACTACCAAGCTACCAAAATCCCTCAGGAATACGAAGCCTCTTGGGATTACCAATCCGTTCTGGGGCTGACCAAGGGCTCAAACTATACATGTGCAAAGTAGCCCATTCTATTCACTGTACAATTGTTACCTGGGTCTTCTGATGGAAGCTGAGGTGTTATTTCTTGTTCCTCTATGTCGAATGCTACAATTTCAGGTGGGAGTTGCGGTAGCGGAGATGCAGCCTTTACAGGAGTTGTAGATTCTGGTGTTTCAAATGCTTCTTCAGAGTCTGAACTCCTGAGCACACATAACAAACGAGGGAGGGAAAAGCAAGGTGTTACATGACTATTTTTTTCTCCCCGCCAAGAGCAAGTCAAACAAAAACAACTTTTGCAAAGTTCGCACAGCTCTCCTATCTAAGGAAGCAAGAATACCTCTGCTTTTTTTTTTTTTCAGAGCTCCTGAGAAACTATTCAGCTTTTTTTTTTTTCCGCAGCATGATTTCTGGAGCAGAATATCATGTTCTCAACTTTATTTGGAAGAAATCTTGATACTAAAAGATTTCAAGACATCACAGAAGCAGACATGCAGGCAGGATAAAGTGAAAGGCGCTGGAAAAAAAGCCTTCCTTTGTGGCATAAAGGAGGCTTCAGCACAGACAAACAAGAAAGCAATGTTAATGGAATCTGTTGATAGGATGTTGGATTTTTTTTTCCTTGGCACAAGCATAAAGCAAACCTAATAAGCAAAATCTTAATGAGAGTCTCATGATGCTCTCAAGTCTGAAGAGATCTACCTTGATGTGCAGCTGAATGAGAGTTCCTACAAAACAAGAAAACAGGGCCTTTAGGTGGACATTGGAGGCTGTCTCACCTTTTAGACTAAAGTACTGTTAATGGAGACAAGAGATTCATTTTTCACAGTTCACCCAAAACACAGACATTCCCGGTATATGGGAAAGCATCCTTGCTTTCTTCAGAATTGCTGGCTTTCAGTAAAGTCATTGATCCATTCATTCATTGATTCATTCATTCATTGATTCATTCATTCATTCATTCACACCTTCATTTCTTTTAATTTTTAAAGATTTTTATTAACAAACATGTAAAACACACCCACACGAAAATTAGACATACACCACATTTATACAATACAGTGCGAACAGGAACTTCCTGGTTTTTTATATTAGCAATCATCAATCGATATCGCTCACATTATATTATTTCCCCATCTATCGTATTTCATTTAGATTTCACCATTCTTAACCCTCTTATTTTACTCATAACTATTATTTTTGAGTGTCGTTATATTCTTTCACTGATTTTTGTTTCTTTCCTCCATCCACCTATACCATTTATCCCCTATCTGGTAGAATTCTGAATCTTCCTTTCCCTGTATTTCTTTAGTTAGTTTATCCATTTCGGCACAGTCCAAAATCTTTCTTATTATTTCATCTTCATTTGGGGTTAGTTTGTTTTTCCATTTCTGGGCAAAAGCTATCCTTGCCATTGTAAGTATATATAGTATTAAATATTTGATTTCTTTTTTGTATTTCACCGACATAATTCCTAATAAAAAAATTTCACACTTCATTTCATATATCCTGATTGTCCCATTCATCACATATGACATTTTTGACAACTTTATCACACCTATTGCCATAAAATTATTTAGACTACTTTAAAATAATATTTTAAACCATTTTCTGCATTTGAACTTAATTTTTAAAACTACTTCAAATAAATAAGCAGACACTGAAGAACAAGATAAACACCACCATAAATGAAGTATGCAAAGGTAGAAGTAATTAAATAACTAAAGATGGAACATTTTATCCTCCATAAGGCAATGTACAAATGTTCTGGATTATAACTTTTCCCATCAGTGGCTGACAGTGATACTGGGAATTATGGGTTTTGGTCTAGTGGTTAAGGGACTGGACTAGAAGAGGAGAGGTCTGAGTTCTACTCCTGAATTAGGTATGGAATCAGTTGGGCCAGTCACTTTTACCACTAAGCGTGACCAGACAAATGCTCACACGACAAAAGCGCGCCGACGAAACCGCGTCATGAAAACCGCGACATCATCAATGCACCCACAACAGTGCGCTGACAACAGCGTGCCGACAGAAGCGCGATTTAAGTTAAGGTAAGGGTTAGGTTCAGGGTTAGTTTTAGGGTTAGTTTTAGGGTTAGGTTCAGGGTTAGGTTCAGAGCACGCTTCTGTTGGCGCGCTGTTGTTGGCATGCTTCCTGCGCTCATTCGTCGGCGTGATTTAGAACTCGCGGTTTTGTTGCCGCGGTTTCATCGGGCGTGCTTTTGTTGAGCGCAGATTTGTCGGGGAACCACCACTAAGAAGACAGCAATAGCAAACCAGTTCTGAAAATGCCTAAAAAAACTCCATAAACTTGTCCATGCAGTCAAGAGAAATCAAAGCTCACTTGAAGGCATCACAGTGTCTAGTACATCTGTAGGATGCCAAATGGTGACAGGTTACTTTAGTAAAAATGATCTTGAAAGTAAATAGTATACAATGAATTTTAAGATCCACAAAGATGAAGTTAAAGCGAATTATCATTTGAGTTTATGGATATCATAGAGCTGAAAATAAACAAAGGTTTGTTTTTATGAATGAAATGGAAAAACACTAGTTACAGAGCCGAAGAAGCTTCTTGGATGAAAAGCGAAATATCTTCAAAGAAAAACCAGAAAGTCCAGTTGCCTCTTGAAAAAGCACCTTTGGGTCAACCATGACCTGGGTGCTATAAAGAATTCCTTTTCAATGACTATGGACAATTGCCTGAACTGGCATTTCGACAAGAATCATTTAAGTCGGGATTTTGGTAGGATGTCTAAAAAGGTGGTAGGTAACTATTTTTTGGTATTCTTCCTGATTTTGAGGGATTTCTCTCCTCTCTGTTATTTCTGCAGAATATCAGTGACGTTTTATCTGGCACTGGTAGACATTCAGCTGTCTAGAACCAGCCATCCTTTCCAAAACTACTTGCTTTATTAAATCTGTGCAAAACCAAAATATATTTGGTAAATTCTTCCAATTTCCTTTTTTTTTCCATTTTGCTTACATTTGTTTTAAGTAAAATTGCCAGCAGCTGACGTACTTTGGCTGTTTATTATAGCTCCTCAAAACACATTTTTTAAAAATAGTTTTGGGGTTCAGTCTATGTTTGTGCAAGGTGTAAACGTAAATCATCCCAACTTCCCAATATAGTACCACTCTGAATCAGCATAAATACATTTATTCCGTTGAAGAAAAATAAAAATTACACTACTATACCGAAAGACCTTCCCTGGACACATTAACCTTTGAAACTTTATGACCTCTTTGCTTAATCCCTTATCCTATTTAAATAAAGATGAAGGCATTTTTTTTAAAAAAAATCAACATACACTATTATTTTCAATAAGAGCTATTATCAGAATAAAAGCACAACCTATTTTTTTTTACAAAGGTTATCTTTGTTAGGTTTACATTATATATTACCTCACAGTAAACATATGTCAGACAAGTTCTGTTTCAAACACTTGCTGAAAACATATGGTTCAAAGATGGCATTCTTATCTGATGTACTATTGTTTTACATTTTGTCCATACTCTTAATAAATAACATTTTCTTCTGCTTATATATGCTACAGGCACTTCTTCGGGCTTATCTGGAAATTTTTAAGCAGTAGAAACAAAAAGAGAGGAAGACTGAAGATGACTTATCTCTCTTAACCAGACACAATCCCATTGACCATAATTCCCAAAAATAAAATTAAAATTAAGGGGTCCCATTCACATTCCACATAAATTAAGTAAGATTGTGCTATTTCATTTCAGTTAACCCTGCATTGTAAAACGTAGAGCAGCTTTTGTTTTTGAATCACAAATGTTACCTAGCTAATTTTTTTTTGTTTAAAGTTTAATTTAACCTTTCATACCACTCCTTCTCAGACTTCAGACCTATAGTTCCTTATCTATCTGCTAGCAACTTAAAATGTAAAGTTCAATAAAAATGGTAGGGTTGGTTTTTTTGCCTGGTATCTAGAAGATACTGATAACAGAATAAATCACTTAAGAATGAAGATATATAACTGGCTGAGTTAAGAAAGTCTTTTCCTTAGCTGATGAGATATACCTATACATCAGTGTTTCTCAACCTTGGCGACTTGAAGAGGTTTGCACTTCAATTCCCAGAATTCTCCCATGCTGGCTGGAGACTTCTGGGAGTTGAAGTTCAAACCTCTTCAAGTCGCCAAGGTTGACAAACACTGATGTACCGTATATGCTATGGGACCGGCATTCCTGCCAGAACATGGTTCCACATCACTTTGACCTGGGATGAGAAACCAACATGGAGACAGTAAAATCCTGGAGCTTATGAAACTTGTGGACTGTTATCATATATATATATACACACATACATACACACATACATACATACATACATACATATACACACACACACACAAACACACACATACATACATACATACATACATTTAGTGTCACAACCCCTGGTAAGCCCCAATTATGGGAGGAAGCTAACTGCTTCCATCATCTGTCAATCGGCTCGTCACAACGTGACGATGATGACAGATGATGGAAGCAGTTAGCTTCCTCCCATAATTGGGGCTTACCAGGGGTTGTGACACTAAATATATACCTTCTTCCCTGGCTTCAGCTGATAAGGAAGAGACCTGTGGCTTAATGGCTAAGACGTTTGCCTAAGATGCAATACAGCACAGGTTCTAATCCCAGTAAGGGTATGGCTAGCTGATTATAAATAAATAAATAAATAAATAAAATCTCTTGCTTGTGTCAGGATAGTTCCAGACAACAGCATTTTAAAATCTATCTCACATTGTGGTTACGACCATAGGAATCTCTGCAAAAATGTTCATCATTTTTATTGAAGAGATGTAACGTAGGAACGGTGTCAGAAAATAAAACTTTTCCACATGAAAGCAACAGAGGCAGATGAAATTTTAACATGGGTGGGAAGTTATTGTTTTTTTTAATGATTTTTGTATTGGATTTTTATCTTTGTAAGCCACCCGGAATCACTGAGGGTGAGTTGGGCAGCCATATAAATTTTCATAAATAAACAAATGTCTAAATACCCAAATGAATGACTGAATAATAAATAAATGTGTCTATAGAATACATGAGAAATCTTCAGAATAAGAATAAAAAACTGAACCAGCATACATCTACTATTGTAAAGCTATTAAGAGATGTTCCTACAATTAAAAATTAGACTTCTCAAGTTAGCTTTAGTTAACTATCACAATATTTGTGTTGCCTGATCATCTTGTTCACTTGCAGACTTTTCTGTATGTTATTGGTAAATGCTCCAAAACTGGTACAGTGCCCTACAGTTTATTACTGAAACTGCCTACTAATGATTCATTAGGATGTCTTGCTGAAACCCTATTTGGATATAGGAAAAACTAAAGCTGAGATGTTCTGAACACAATGAATATATTCTACTTTTAAGTTATAGATCTTTTTCCTCATTTTTTTTCCTCCCAAAAATGTCCCTTTAGATCTAAAAAGTTTCTCATACCAACTGTACTACTATTAAAACATCAGCCTATTAACCATAAAAAAAATAAATTCAGATATCCTGAATTTAAAAATAATTCCTTGAGCAGGACATACAGGTATTGGTCTTCTTCACTGCACATTCTATTTGCGGTACTATACTATTACGATTAAAAAAATAAACATTAAATATGCAATTTCCTGTACTTATCCAAGCCAAAGAAGATGGACCAATTATATGTTGTTCCAGACTACTGAAGATTGATAAAATGTAAAATTTTAAAATTTTGAAGGGTGCAATTTTTATAACCACAAAGGAAAAAGCTCTGAAAGTATAAAAATTAAATAGAAAATCAAGTTATAGTAAAATAAATCAAAACATGTTTTCAAGAACAATGATAATTTGAAACTGAATTTACTAGTAAATGTCATATAAGGTTTTTGAAAAGTTTTAACAATTCTTGCTATGGTACCTTATATAAAACTTTTGCTTTAAATCCTAATCCTCTTCTCTTAATCACATTTCCTTTTAAAGTATTTAGGTCAAGAATATTAGCATGAGGAGAGAGAGGGATTAATTTAGTACTGTAGTAAACGTTTTTAAATGAAGCCAAGCAGTATGCTGTATATAACAGCACACTGTTTAACTGCAATGATATTATTGTCTTTCATAGTTAAATAGAACTGCATATTTTATCAATAGAAAATAGAAGAAAATGTATGCTAATATTAAAGAATAATGTATTGCAACTCTATCTGCTAAACCTTCATGTATCTGACATAAATGAAAATTCTGAATTCAGTATACACTAGTGTCAGTGAACCAATTCTTTGAACCTTAAACAGCAGCCCATAAATATTCTGCAGAAACCAATATGAATATTGATTAAACAAAACCATTTACCATACTAACTATTATTATGCCATCACAGAAATACACTGTAAAGTAACCATATTCATTCTTTTTTCTTTGCATACTCTGAATACAAGGAATATTATGAGTCCTTCTTTTAAAATCTCAATTTCCAAAAACTGACAATGAATTTTATTTATAAAGCATACTCCTAATAAAATGTGTGCAAAAAGTATATAAAGGAGCCGAGGTGGCGCAGTGGTTAGGGTGCAGTACTGCAGGCCACTTTAGCTGACTGTTATCTGCAGTTCAGCGGTTCAAATCTCACCGGCTCAAGGTTGACTCAGCCTTCCATCCTTCCGAGGTGGGTGAAATGAGGACCCAGACTGTGGGGGCAATTTGCTGACTCAATTTGCTAAAAATCTGTAAACTGCTTAGAGAGGGCTGAAAGCCCTATGAAGCGGTATATAAGTCTAATAAATAAATAAATAAATAAATAAAACAAAAGAAACAATATAAGGAATATTGTGAGTCCTCCTTTTAAAATCTCAATTTCCAAAAACTAACAATGAATTTTATTTATAAAACATAGCCCTAATAAAATGTGTGCAAAAAGGACATAATATAACAAAAGACACAATACAGAAGGAAAAGTATCATACACATCAATCTATTTCTCTGCCTTTAAACTCATCTGTTATCAGACTACTTGAATGCTGCTTAACTTATAAAATTCTGGACATAATGTTTCCTCCCAAAGAAAAAAGTATTATAACACTCATCTTCATTAAACAAACTTTCCGTCATCTTGCCTTACTACCCAACTTTCGCTTTTAAAGTCACATGGCCAACCTCATTGTTTCTTGTAGGGCACATCTTCTGAAGTCCAATTTCTACAGTGGGATGCCACTGCAGGAGCCGAGGTGGCACAGTGGTTAGGGTGCAGTACTGCAGGCCACTTCAGCTGACTGTTATCTGCAGTTCAGCGGTTCTAATCTCACCGGCTCAAGGTTGACTCAGCCTTCCATCCTTCCGAGGTGAGTGAAATGAGGACCCAGACTGTGGGGGCGATATGCTGACTCTGTAAACCGCTTAGAGAGGACTGAAAGCCCTATGAAGCGGTATATAAGTCTAACTGCTATTGCTATTGCTATTGCTCTCATTTGAGCATTGAAAAAATTCGTTGTATTCACTTATCAGCCAGACAAAAATAGCTTAAGAAGGAAAATTCCTGGATAAAACACTCTTGAGGTGTTTAAATGCCTATAGATTATAATCATCCATCATGGAACTAATAGATTTATTAATATTTAGTAAGTTCATTTATATATCCCATTTTCCCAACCTGCAAATCAGTCTATGCAACAATTAACAACAGAATGAACAGCGACAGAAGCACAGAATTAAAACAACATACAATACAACTCAAATACCATAAAATCATCGAAAACATAAATACTTATCTCAAAAACCATTTTAAAGAATATTTTTAAGTGGATATCTCTGGGATATTTCGAATATGGACTAAAGAACTGGAATCTTCAATAATGTCCCAGAATGGATTCATGTTCTTAAAAATGTTTGAATAGTATCTATGGATCTGAGGTTAAGGCTGATTCATCAAAAAAAATGTATTTGGAGTGTATTGGGATCCACAAAGAATATATCTGAATGATTTTCTGGAGGTATAAAAACTTTGAGTTTCATTGATTCACATGATATGATTTAGTATACTTTTGGGATAGTTTAAAAATATATATTAAGTAGTTTTCAAAAAACCACAAAGTTCAAAGGTGGAGTACATAGCCTTCATAGACTGTGTCAACCTTCTAACCTCTCAGAACAGCTCTCTTAAGTAATTTTGAGTAATGGAGATCTTTATTATCATCAGTCTCACCATGCAGACTTTCCAATCCATTTTAAATAATGCTTATTCATAGTCTTAAATCACTGTCACTTTAGATACATGCCATAATTTTATGTAACTCCTCAGTACTGTAAACTGAAGAATTTTGGGGCTCAGTGGGCTGGGAAAATAATCAAGTGTATGATTAGAGGATATTCCACTAATTCAGCTTTGATTGGGATTTCAACATCACAGTACATTCACCCAGCAACAGATTCTGGATTTTTTTTTTTACAAATTCAGGATTGTTTCACTAATTCAGCTTTGATTAGGATTTCAACATCACAGTACATTCACCCAGCAACAGATTCTGGAATTGTTTCAGGTTCAGAAAATGATTCTCAAAACTGACTCTGCAGTTGAAAGAAAGAAGGTAGAAGCCAAATACTGCAATCTAACCAGGTGGTGATCCATCTGTTACAAAAGAATCTCTTCTGTCTCCCCATCATATATCACAAGTATCAGTGCAAAATACTAGGTACAGAGTATATTTGTAGTGTCAGCAAAATACTGAAACAGATCCCCAGAGGTTATGGAGATCATAAATGGCTGAGATGCTCTAAAAAGACTAAGCGTGGCATAAATATTGAGGTATCCAAGAATCTAAAGTCAGTTCTACTCCTAAGAACAGCTCAGGCAGGTAGATTTTTGGGTACATGGCATACAAGAGAATCCATCGGTAGATACTGAGCCTTTGGCAATGATGGTCACAACTCCCACCATACCTCATTCCAACTTTGCTCCTTAACCCAGAAATCCAATGAGAACAGCTGGGCCCAAATAGTCACTCAGTTCACCCAAATCATATTTTTGTCACACACAGTAGATAACTTCACCATTCTTAGCAATAGCAATAGCAGTTAGACTTATATACCGCTTCATAGGGCTTTCATCCCTCTCTAAGCGGTTTACAGAGTCGGCATATTGCCCCCCACAATCTGGGTCCTCATTTACCCACCTCGGAAGGATGGAAGGCTGAGTCAACCCTGAGCCGGTGAGATTTGAACCGCCGAACTGCAGAACTAGCAGTCAGCTGAAGTGGCTGCAGTACTGCACCCTAACCACTGCGCCACCTCGGCTCATTCTTAACGGAAAGCACATTCCATCACATTTGGCAACCCGAGCAGTGTACATTTACAACTTGACTTCCATCTCTATCTTTCTTTCCACTACAAACTCCCTTCCTAAGAGTCTGTCTGTTCTTTCCTGCAATTTCAGATATCCATGTATTCACCAGATAATAGATGAAATTTGAACAGAATATGGAAAATCCGAAGCACAGCAGCAAGCAATGAAGAATACTACTAATGTATAGGAGAAAATAATGAATAAAGATTAAGGGGTATTAACATGGTAGACTGCCTCTTGCTGTGCAAGACTATCAGTCCCTGGCTACATATAAAATCGCATTAACTTTATAGATTACATCCGCTTCTCATGAAGAAAATTATAACCAGGATCATGTAACATATCTTTGGTTATGAAGTGGCATGTTGAAAGAAAGGGGCAGGATAAATGCAGAAAAATGGGAGGCGCATGGAAACAGAAATACTTAAAATTCCAAATAATACTATAGCAGTAGCAATATCAATAGCAGTTAGACTTATATACCGCTTCATAGGGCTTTCAGCCCTCTCTAAGCGGTTTACAGAGTCAGCATATTGCCCCCAACAATCCGGGTCCTCATTTCACCCACCTCGGAAGGATGGAAGGCTGAGTCAACCTTGAGCCGGTGAGATTTGAACAGCCGAACTGCAGATAGCAGTCAGCTGAAGTAGCCTGCAGTGCTGCACCCTAACCACTGCACCACCTCGGCTCTAAATATTAACCCATTTCTGCTGTATCAAGCATTTCACAAAGTTATAATTTATCACTAAATTCAATCAGTGAGCTCTGGAGGAGAGGTGCATTTGATCATCATATGTAAGAAAAGTAATGAAAGAACCTGGGGGTAGAATGAATCAGCCTAAAATCTAAAGAAAGAAGGAAGCCAAAAAGAAACTGAATCCAATTCCCCTGCAGTTCTGTTGACCCTTATATAACTCTAACCAGGTAGTGTTAGTTTAGAACATGGGGCGTCAACCTGGTACCTACCACCCACTAGTGGGCGTTTTGGGATTCCAGGTGGGCGGTAGGGACTTTGGAGGTTAAAACCTCCTTTTGAGCGAGTGGGCAGGTGCGAGAGCACACATCAATAAATCAAAGTGCGCGTGCACGCAAACACGTGGGAAGAGGAAGGGGAGGAGTGGAAATTGATAGCAGGGACAGGCAGAGCTACCACATATCTTGTAGAATCAGGCTTTAGTGCTGTTAATCATATTATGAGCAAACAGAGAAACCGTCTGAATATCACCGAAAGAGGAGGCCTTCATTTGTTCCTTATGAAAATCGAACCAGATATCAAATATTTAGTCTCGCAGCATCAGCCTCAAAGATCTCACCACTAGTAAAGCCAATTTCAATTTACTTTATTGTTTTCTAATTAAACTTTATAAAGCTAAAAACATTATAAACATGCATAAAGTAGAAATAAAAAGATAAATGTACGTACATTTCTTTTTTTTAAAAAAAAACACACCCTCCTTTCTAAAAAATATTGCACAAAAACTGGTGGGCGGTAAGGAAATTTTTCCATCAAGAAAGATCCATTAGTGGGCGGTAGGTAGAAAAAGGTTGACTACCACTGGTTTAGAAGATTCCTGTGCATGGGCTTTCAGAAAAAACTCAGCTTAATTGAACCTTCATTTGTGGATCTGATCTTCTGCACCCGATATCAAAATACACCAGGGTCTGGCATAATATTTCTATATATACCAACGAAGTACTCCCACCGAATATGGTGTAAGACGCAAGATGTTTTTGCTACTATTTTTCTTGAGTTGTAGCATGATGTGCCATCTATAATTGAGAAACTGTGGCTAACATTGACAATTTTAAAGACATTCATTTTGAAGATGCATGTTGAAGCAACATACAGTTAATAATATCCATATGTAAGAGTCTGGCTAACATAACAAATTGTGGTTAAGGAACAGTAGACAGTTCTAAATTATGTGCAATAGAACACAAGAAGAAATAAAACTGGAAGCACAATCCAAAACACAATTCTCCTAAACCTTTTCTTAAAGATTTGCCGCAAATCCAACATAGTCAGCCAATCAAGCCTTAATCATTCTAGTTAATATATATATGGAATTTTTGGGAGTGTGTTTGTCTATATCTTAATTTTATTATGCTCTTTAGAATTGCAAGAAACAACAGCACATTACAGTCAATTCAGAGGTGGGTTCCTACCAGTTCGCACCAGTTCGGTAGAACCGGTTCGTCAAATCTACCGAACCGGTTAGAAGAGGTTCCACCAGAAAGCAGGCTACACCTACAGAAGAGGTTCCAAATTTTTTTGAAACCCACCACTGACACACACACACACACACACAGACAGACTCACACAGAGAGAGAAAGAGAAAGAAAGGAAGAAAGAAATAAAGAAATAAAGAAAAAAGAAAAAGTGAAAGAGAGATGAAAGAAAAAAAGGAAAAAGGGACAGAGACAAAAGGAAAGAGAGAGAGAGAGAGAAAGAGAGAGAGAGAGAGAGAGAGAGAGAGAGAGCACATGACTGACAGGCGACTCCCACCAGGTTACATGGCTGGCAAGCCACTCCCACAAAGGAGGTCACACCCACAGAGTAGGTTTCGAAAAAAATTTGAAACCCACCACTGAGTCAATTACAAAGTTTAATTATGGAGCAGGGCCTATTGCCCAGTTCTGATCTATCTATTCTATTTCCCACAGTACGGTACACTGTTCACAGTAGATGCATCACAGAATTAAACTATAAATTTAAGCCTGTGTTTATTGGATTTTGTTATCAGTCATAAAATAAGAAAAAAATGAATATTTTCAGTCATCCCACTGCTACTCAAATTGCATTAAAGTTGCTCTGGCCCTCAGCTCTAAAAAGACACAAATGATAAATGTAATAAATTCTGTGGCTTTATCTTCATTCATCATGCCAGAATCTATTCTCTTAAAACTCTCCAAGTATAAATTAAAACTATCTCTCCAAAATACAGTATGGAAAATGCTACATTTTTCATCACTTGATTCAGGTTTTCAGAGTTCCGATAGATACCTTACTCTGAAGGTAGGAATTAAATAGAAAAACTGCCTTGAAGCTTGCTTGTTCAAAAAAGTTTATTTTGCTACTCTTCTGAGGATCCCGCTGCTTTTGATAATAGCTTATTGAGGCACATGTCAGGTAAGTACATAAACATGATGAAGTTGTACTTGCAAACAACGAAAATATATTCTCCTTCTCTAGCACAAGAGTAACACATTTATTGAATAACAATCCTCCCATTTTTAACCGGTTACACTACTGCTTTCTCCCCTAAATAACACTGACTAATAGTATATAAATTGATGAATTAATAGATTACAGGATTTAAAATCCTAAACCATTCACTGTCTCCCCATTGGCAGCTGTCTAATGCCCTAACAATCAGGTGGATATTTTCTATTTACAGAATAAGCATTGTCAAGAATCCATTTCCTTGGAAGATCTTTCAGAGCGTTTTTAAAACTACAAATAGATTTATATAATAGCCCTTAAAAGATTTTCCAACGAGAACATCATCTATCTTTCGATTTGATCAACCACTGAAAATAGCAAAACTCATCACCGTCTAAGCCCAGTGTCTCTCAACCTTAGCAACTATAAAATAGTATGAGGACTTCAACTCCCAGAAATTCCCCAGCAAGCATGAGATGAATATAAAAGGTAACCAAAAAAAATGGGCAAAGATAATAGCAAAATTAAGATTACTTTTCCTGCATCATCTAAAAAAAAAAAAACACAGCCACAGATGTATGATTCTTTTGATTTCTATACATGTGGGAGCCTCTTTGCCTCTAGCTGTCTTTCAGAGGATATATATTTATTTATTTTTCTTGGCAGGTTACAACATTCTTCTGTGTTATATTTTTTAATTGTAGTTTTAACTTACCTGACAAACCTTTTTCATATTTGCTCAAGACAGACCCCATTTTGCCCAAGGGGATGTCACTTTAAGGTCGGACCTCCGATTAATGCTTAAAAGTTCCTGCCTTCCCACTTGGTGAAAAGTGTCTGTTGTCTGGAGAGCACAAGCCAAGTGTTGACAAAGACACTGTATTGTCACACAAAAAATACATCAAATGATTTCCCTCTACCCCCCCGCCCCAAGCAATACGTTGCAACATCCTATACCAACTCTGCAAGTCTGTTTAGAGAGGCCATCCTCATCATCATTTGCACCCTCATCACTATCTTCATTGTTATTATCGTCATCACTATGATTGTGATTCAACAAGAGAACGCTTTCATTACATTTCCATCTAGTCAGCGGAATGGTCTGTTCTTCCTAAGCATTGCTCTGTCAATGTTTCTTGACACATGCTTTCCTTGGCCTTGCAGCACTATCTGAGACAGGACACACACACCCTCATGAATTTCCTATTACTATCAAGTTAGATCTTTATAAGACATACAGTATAAGCAGTGGTAGGATTCAAATAAATTAACAACCGGTTCTCCGTGGCACGACATAACCGCGAACGTCAAAAGCGCGCCGACAACACTGCGGCGCTAAAACCGCGATGTCAAAAGCGCGCCGACAACAGCGCGCCGACAACAGCGCGCCAACAGAAGCGCAATTTAACTTAAGGTAAGGTTTAGGGTTAGGTTTAGGGTTAGGTTTAGGGTTAGGTTTAGGGTAGGTTTAGCTTTAGGTTTAGGATTAGGTTTAGGGTTATTTTTAGGGTTATGTTACAGCGCGCTTCTGTCGGCGCGCTGTTGTCGCGCGGTTTTGACGGTGCGGTTTTGTCACCGCGCTTTAGTCACACGCGCTTTAGTCACACGCGCTTTAGTCTACCGCGGTTTTGTGGTGGAACCCCGGTTCCCTGCCCTAATGATTTCTTCCAACAACCAGTTCAACTGCTCAGAAAGTTAACAACTGGTTCTCCCGAAGTGGTGCAAACTGGCTGAATACCACCACTGAGAGTATAAGCCAAAATACATAACACAGCAAACTATCCAGGTATACTTATTCTTTTCACTTCATATGCTTCTTTGCAGTTTTTAGATTACCAATACTTCTTTTTAAAATTGTTGCCATACTGAAACTAAATAATTGAAGGATATCCTTTCTGTTGTCCTCTCTCATGGTCCACTCAAAATAATAGCCAAGTGTGTACCAGTTGTTCAAACATTAAAACTAACATTACCCACACAAGACTCAAAAGTTTCCATCTGATAACACCAGCCTTATATATAGCATGATAATTTTTAAGAAGTACTACTCTCTCGCTTGCAATCTTACTCATTACCCTTTCCTGCTACTCTCTTATAACTATCCATTATGGTGCCATTCCAGCCCTGATCATTCATTTTACCACGGTAAGTATTATTACTACTTGGATTCAAACGCTGTACCTCTAAAGCCCAGATCAAACTCCATTGGACATAATATTTCTATAATCAATCAAAGATTATATTTTAAATAATTTAGCTACATAAAGAAATGCAAAAAATGGTATGAAAAATACAATAATTTATAATGACTTAATTACTTATAATTACTTAAATATTTACAAAGAACATTGCGCATTTCATTTTTAAAATTACACATTTTCTTAAGTCTTTTATGATCTCCCTTAATCATTTTATGCTAATTCTTCTCAAAAACCAGCAATTCGGTGTTGTTTTCTCACCATTTCAATGGAACATTGTACGTGTCTTCCATTTCCTTTTCAAATGTGAAGCTCTAACAGATGCCTCTTGATCTCATAATGCTAAAATAAATTATATTTCTGGAAATCAGAAACTGGAAAAACCTTCCTTCTTCTCTTTTTTGGAGATCTTCTGGGTAATGACAGTGTGTTTTGTAGAGAAACTAAAAGGAAAACCTTTTTAAAATGGTTTCTGGAGGTATTCGTCCTAGAAAGTCAGTTAATATATGGAGGTTTCCTATATCAGCTTTCTCCGACTGCCAGCTACACTGAATTATCTTTGCCAGAGTAGAAGCCAAGCAATTTGTTTATTTGAGATAAGCAGAACCAGTTACTTAAAAGCAGTCTTTCTCCCATTCGTCTGTTAATTCTTAGTGCCTAGCTCGTACCTGACACTAGTTAGCTAGTGTGCTATTGTACAACTGAGACTAACAATCAAAATGTGCAAAGCTTGTGATTTTGCTTTTTTCTGGGGAAAAGAAAAGACCCTCTAGAAATAAATCAAATGTTACTGAGATAAGAAAGGAGAGGTCTATTTTATTGAAATACCTTAGGAAAAGCATTAGTTTTCTTCAACCCTGCAAAAAAATACCCCGCAATTTTCTCTGGGGAAAATTGAGATTTCATTCTAACTATTCCAATATGATTCAGAATCTTACCTCTTCGCCCAGGGGATGGAAACCTGGACTAAATTGCAATAAGTTGCTTCCCAAACTTCAGATTGAGTCAGGTAATTTCCAAAATGTAAGAAAATAATGTAGCTCCATATGCCTCCAAAACATTTTTTTAATAACTATAGTTGCTCACAGTCAATTGCTACCATGCTGTATTACACATTTATGCATTATACACAGCTATTGTTCTTTTTTAAAAAATAACTGGCTTATTGCCTACCCATAACAGCTACATTATCGCAGCAAAACTGCCATGTCAAATCATAAATCAGGGCTTATAGACTACAATGTTTAGATTTTTCCATTGTGATCCAGTTTTCTGGAAAAGATCCTAATATCGAGAAATGTGGAGTGGTGATGGGGGCACTGTTGGAAGACCTGAAAGAACAGGTTAGGGAGATTATTATGGGGAAAAAAAATCTGTTTTTGTGATCGCTAGGAATTGAAAATAACTTGATAGCACATAACCAGTAAAAGTTGTATTAAGTAGAACGAGATGCAGTGCACATTCCTTACTTCAGATAGTTTGATTTGATTCTCCCTGCTTCTGGGATATTCAGAGTAATACCCCTACAGGACAATTTTGGAAAAATAGTAAAATTTAATCTGTGTCTTCAATTTTAACAAATATTTTACTAACCCAGCTAAACCACTAGATTTTGGTTGATGCACGCTTACCCATAGATCCATTTCCATGGGGGGTATAAATAAGGAAGACAAGTAGGGATGCCCTTTGTAGGAATTAAGTAGGAATTACCCTTTGTCCAGCACTTAATTTCTTTTAAATTTACATTTTAAAGACAAGATAAAAATCCTAGTCACATAGGTTCTTGAGATGAGCCAAAGTGATGTGGCTATTGAGGACTCGGAAAGTCCTCGAAGTACGACCTGGCAGCTAGCAACAGGCCAGGCAACGCCCTGATTGGCTGGGGCACAGCATCGCCTGTTGCTAGCCCCCTCGAGGCGCCCTGATTGGCTAGGGCGCAGCGTCATCCGTTGCTAGACGCTGAAAGCACGCCCATTGGCTATCCCTGCTTGACAACCCGTTTAAATAGCTGTCAAGCAGGGATGGTGCTGAATCGCCTGTATATAGTTCTATGTGAATAAACCTCTCGTTCTGGTAGTCCTGGCTCTAGTCTCGTCTTTCCATCGATCTTCAAAAGTGGCAATACAGAAGAAAGCAAATTTGGAATCCATTAAGTGAGCAGCAGCGGCTTCCATAGCTGGACATGTTGTCTGTCCATCCTTGGTCAGGTGAAAAGAATACTCTGCCCTGAATGAAGAGGGATTGCTGCAACGGTAGCATGGAAGAAGTAACCATCTGAGTATTTGCCTTCTTTTATGCTGCTCACCTCATAGCATGGTAGGGCTTTGTGCCTATCTTCTTCCACCACTGGTGGAGTCCATCTGAGATGCTTGCCCTGGGGCCCAGGGACGTCTATTTAGCCACTATGTGTTTCAGTTTAATTTATAGCAATAGCAATAGCAGTTAGACTTATATACTGCTTCATAGGGCTTTCAGCCCTCTCTAAGCAGTTTACAGAGTCAGCATATTGCCCCCAACAATCAGGGTCCTCATTTTACCCACCTCGGAAGGAAGGAAGGCTGAGTCAACCTTGAGCCTGGTGGGATTTGAACAGCCAAACTGCAGAATTGCAGTCAGCTGAAGTAGCCTGCAGTGCTACATTTAACCACTGCGCCACCTTGGCTCTCTCAAAAACTAGCCATGAAAGATACATCTTTTATTGATAATAATACACATTGTGTCTACATTTGCACAAGTTTACTAATATGGATTGCTTTATGTACATCTGCTCTATGAAAAAAAAGAGTTAGCTACAGCCAATGCAATCACTTTTATGTTTAATGAAACACCTATATGATCTATTCAGTAACTCTCTCATTGCCAGTATATGACACTGCCGTAAGAAAAACCACAGACGTAGAAACCTCCATCTACAGACACTCACCTTTATGACAGTATGGCAACAACTGCAACAATGGACATTGAATAATCGTTTCTCTTTAAGTTAGCTATGCAGCACATCTGGAGAACTCTCTCAAGAGAGTTGGAGGAAACAAGCAAGTTATATTTAGAGCACAGGCCGGTGTCCAAGCAAGAAAAGACCCATCAGAAAGACACTTAAAACTGCTTAACTCCTTCTTCCCTGTATTTCCATAAGGTCTGTAATCAAGGATAACTGGTTCATAGCTTCATTCTAAAAAAAAGCAAAGAGCAAATCTACAATTCTGAGTTTCTTTTTTACTGACTTTTAGGTCTTATATTTCCCAACCTATTCCTAAAATATGAATATTTTGAAGGTGTGTGTGTGTTGTGTGTTTGTGTGTGTGAGAGAGAGAGGGGTGGGGAGATGGTATTGGACCTGGGTACTTGAGAGACCGCCTGCTGCCAATTACCTCCCATAGACCCATTAGATCACACAGATTAGGCCTCCTCCGGGTTCCATTACCAGCCAATGTCATCTGGCTACTACCCGGGGGAGGGCCTTCTCTGTGGAGGCTCCGGCCCTTTGGAACAAACTCCCCGCAGAGATTCGGACCCTCACCTCTCTCCAGGCCTTCCGAAAAGCCATTAAAACCTGGCTGTGTCGGCAGGCCTGGGGTCAATGAGTTCCCTTCCCCTCTCGAATTGTGTGGCTGTTGGTTGTTTTTAAATGCCCTGTACTTTTGTAGTTTTTGTGTTTTTCCCTTCCCTTCCTTGGGTTTGTGCACCGCCCTGAGTCCTGCCAGGAATAGGGCGGCATATAAATAAAATGAAACTCGAAAAAACTCGAACTCGATATTTCTATCTGCCAATAGCAAGTTAATTTACTCAAAATGCTTCCTCCTTTGGACACTAGCTAATAGTGGTTCGGTAAATCTTAGATTTTGCAACTGAATTCATGAGAGAGCCAACAGCAGCCAGACTTATCCCTACTACTTACGTTTCTTTGACTATGGAAAAGGGTTCCTCAACTATTCTCATTTATATGTTTAGAGATCATCCATACGAGGAAGACATTGGCTGAGAATGGATCATCATCCTCTAGGGATGTTCGTAACCTTGATCCTGTCAATTTTAAAGGTTTAGTTGTCCACTTGGACTTTGGGGAAGCTAGACAACTTTCCTCTGTGTATGTACTTTGCAATTCATTTACATATTGTTCTAGAATAACAAAAAAGTACTCCATATATTATTTTTACTAACACAGATGAAAGCAAATGAGTACAATATTTCTTTAATCCCATTGATTTCTAAACCACTTGTCTTTACCATTAGCTGTTAGAAAAGTTTAAAAGTTTCTTATAATAGGGGAAAGCTCCAATTTTGGATTTTAATTTATATTTTTTAGAAGATAATAGTAAAAGATATTACTTGTTTTCAAGGTTGCGAAGGAATTCCTCATCATACATAATCTATAGAATGCATAAGTCTTGTCCATGTATGCCTATAGTTATTTGATTCTTTTTATAAACAAAATTAACATCCTCAGTAACAATACTTTATTTACTGTCATTGTTTAATAACTTATAATTCAGAATAGCTTTTATAATCCAAAAAGTAAAAATTATAATCCAGAAGATAAAAAATATGATATCGGACTCTGACTTCGGACTCTGATCGGAGGAGAGCCTTTTCAGTAGCAGCTCCGACCCTCTGGAACGATCTCCCCATGGAGATTCGTACCCTCACCACCCTTCAGACCTTCCGCACAGCCCTTAAGATCTGGCTATCCCGTCAGGCCTGGGGGTAAAGAATTAATCCGCCCCCACCCGAATGTTGAATGAATGTTGCTCTATTTTAATTATACATTGTGTTTATATGTCATTGTATGTTTCCCCCTCCCATACAAGTTGTTAGCCGCCCTGAGTCCCCTCAGGGAAAAGGGCGGCCTATAAATAAACTCAACTAACTAAATAAATTCAACTTGGAAATTTTTAAAAAGAGACCGGAGAATCATTTGTCTGAAATGATATAGGGTCTCCTACTTAGCAGTTAGCAGTTAGACTTATATACCGCTTCATAGGACTTTCAGCCTCTCTAAGCGGTTTACAGAGTCAGCATATTGCCCCAACAACAATCCGGCTCCTCATTTTACCCACCTCGGAAGGATGGAAGGCTGAGTCAACCCTGAGCCGGTGAAATTTGAACAGCTGAACTGCAGAACTGCAGTCAGCTGAAGTAGCCTGCAGTGCTGCATTTAACCACTGCGCCACCTCGGCTACTTGAGCAAGGGCTTGGACTATAAGATCTCCAAGGTCCCTTCCAGCTCTATTCTGATTGATTGATTGAACTGATGCACAGCCAAAATGTATCTGAAATCATGCAATTCGAAATAATTTTCTAAATCTTTCAAATCAACAATGTTATTATATAATTGTTTATGTAGATCAAACTGGAGTAGTGTGAAAAATGTGTACGCAGTGGCTAAGAGCATTCAATAGTAGCTTAACTAGAGTCATTCTGTGATTGATCATTTACATAGCTTATCTATCTTTGGATGCCTGTAATATTACCTCAAAAGTCGCATGCTTATCTAGGCATGGAAAGCACAAGAATTCAACATTTTATATGGCACTCAATCTTCAGTAGTTCTGGACGATTGCAAGGAAAAAAATGAAACTTAGAACTATATAATAAGCAATGTAGAAAGCATGAAACTAAAATACAAAATGTATACTTAAACTGGAGGAAAGAATGGAGCATTATGGAGTTTGTTTTGAAATTCTTTCCTGTCAGAGATATGCTTTTAGAGAAACTTATGCAAGAAATTTAGGTTCTTTTGGTCATCAGTATTCTTAAGAAGGGCCTAATGCCTCAATACCAAAAGTAAAAGTGGGACATAAATATCTTTATAAGATTATATGTCATGTGGGCAGAATATAAGGCTCAAAGCTACATGTATCTCTTAAAGCTTCGGATGCAGATTCCTAAGGCCCCCTTTAGTGTTGCTAGTATTATACTTTTCAGCTACTAACTTCTATTACACAGAAAGTTATCACGCTTTCTTTGATGCAGATTAAAATCGGATTAATTTAAGGCTCACTTCTAGACTCTTAGTTTCAGAATCATTCCATACAACATCTTGCTTCTTCACTGCTTCCTTGAGCTTCTTTTGATTTGTCTTAAAGTCTACCTTTGTCTACTTCTACAATAAGGTAGTAAGTAAATCACTACAGTGAAAAACACATCAAAGAAAAGCAGCTGTTCTCTAGGATAGCATTGGGAGAAAATGAAATAATTCTGTGATAAACTATATTTCTGTGAAGATAAGTGCCGAGGTGGCGCAGTGGTTAAATGCAGCACTGCAGGCTACTTCTGCAGTTCGGCTGTTCAAATCTCACCGGTTCAAGGTTGACTCAGCCTTCCATCCTTCCGAGGTGGGTAAAATGAGGACCCGGATTGTTGTTGGGGGCAATATGCTGACTCTGTAAACCGCTTAGAGAGGGCTGAAAGCCCTATGAAGCGGTATATAAGTCTAACTGCTATTGCTAAGTAATATACACATGTATTTTGTAGAGATTTCCTATAATGTACTGTGAAAAGGAAATGAAATGCGCTTAAAACGTGAAAGGTATATATGTATGCTAAGCTAGAACACACCCACACACACTCAATCTCACAATTGCCAAAATAATATGTCCAATAGATTATCAGCATCCATAATTACTTTTTGTTTTTTACCTATTGGATTTGTTATTAACATTTAATATTTCTGTTAATTGAGACAAAATGTTCTAAAAACTTTTCCCAAGTAGTTCCAATATCTTTTAATGAAATTCCTTTATTCAGAGTATCCCAGAAGACCAGGCCTCTTATTTAATCTACTTTGCGCTGTGCTGCATGTGTTGATAGAGTAAGATTGGACCACCCAGTTCTTATGCTAGGAGATTTGATGGCCACAGAAATATAGTACAGTTTTTAGCTAACCTTAGCTGAAAAACTTCATTTGAACTAGGAATCTCAACCTTATATGTTATCAACATTCTCTAAGGAAATGTTTCAAGCAAACAGACATAGAAAGGAGGAGAATTTTCTTCATGCATATGAGTTGACTGGAGAATCTGTTTCCATCACTCCACAGGAAATACTGACTTCTTTAATATAGATTTGTTACTTGTATAAAAAGTCATACAATATTTAATGCTAACAATAAAAGTACACATTTCATACTTTCTTTTTTTGTTCACAAGCTTTCCAGGGGAGAGTAAGTTCCTGCCATGAAAAATATGAAATGGAAGCTAGCTTAAAACTGCTGGATGAGCTGAATTAACTGCTTGTTAACCCAGAGAAATGTATTATATTACTATCCAAAAGGCATCATTTACTAGAATTATACAGGTATTTTGAAAAGAATTCACAAATAATTTTCATAATGAAAGAGATTAGATCCACCTACAAAGTTTTAGTATCATAAATTTAGGATTGGTTGAAAAATATAACAACCTCTGGGTTACAATATGATCCCTGTAGAGAGGCAGAGATGTCATGCCTATTGATGGTACCACTGCTAGCTAAACTACTTACTTGCACTGATGACACAGGATTTTTTCCAGAGATCTAGAGACTGATCCTCTTCTAAAAGGGGAAATAAACAAGTTACCCAAATTATTGATCAATTAGTCTTCTGGATAGTCTTGCTAAATGTAAGAGCAAGATGTTTTTTTATATATAAATTGGAAGATTGGAAGATGCTGATATAATAAATAACCAATAACAACTTGGTTTAGAAAGGCTCAAATCATCCTTGACTACTGCAGGTTCTTTTTTAAATCTTGCTTGTTAATGCATAAAGCAGCATTGTAAAATCTTTGTGCATAGTACTTGTGTATTTCACTATTCCTTTTACTTTGAACTAATAAGCAAGCTATTAAAAAAAAACTATCATTGTAGAAAAGTCCCTACTATAGCAATTATATTTTAATAGAGATACAAGGGGGAGGTGGGAATTATAGCAATGGTCTTTTCGCGTGAATTTTCATGTCAAACATTAGCACTTCTTACTGACTCCAGAGATATAACAAGTTTTTGCTTATTGAAAAGGGGAAGTATTGTACTCCAGGGCCTCTTCATAACATTAACCAAAGCAACGACACTTGAATTAATACTTGATTCGTGAAGTGTTGCTAGAAATCTTATTCATTCAATCCACTTGACATTGTTAGAGAAAACTGGACTTCCGTGTACGGATGTGCGAATGTGGCTATAAGTGTGAATCTGGCCATGTATGAAACATCGATACTTTCAAAAGAGTTTTCCACAAAAGAGCTACAATTCTTTATAAAGATGGAAAAAAGTATCTTACTATGTTTAACAATGGAACAGTGTTACAGAAAAGGATTAAAAAAAAACATAAGACTGACACATTTTGTGAAACATCGTTTTAATCTCATTTTGTCATCATACATTTTCCCAACCTGAAAAAAGTAGGTATGGAGGATTTTTAAAAAAGCATGGAATGCATTACTGAAATACATTTCCAGGAGCATCATACTTGTTAAACTGATTCCAAATACAGATCAGGATCTATGTCCTTACTATTAGGTTGCACAAATACAGTGTTTGGTATCATTCATTCTTAAAACTCGGGGGAGGGGGGGTGAAATCATATAGAAATTCAGGGGGAAAAAGAAAGTACTAACTGAAGCCATTTTGAAAAATATGCAATATAATACAGTAAATATGTATTTGGTTGGATTTCTATACTGGCATTTCTCCAGAAGCTCAAGGCAATTGGATTGCACTCCTTTACTCAATGAACTGCTTAAACCTGTCTTTGATATCAGGTAACATATAATAAACCACTCAATCTTATACATCTTTAACCCAGGCCTATAAAATCTGAAGGCCAATCAGATTGCAACTGGTTTTGTCTGTTTGGTTGCAATGATCCGGCCATCAGAAATCAGAGAATCATCTGAATAAATACAGTCACCAGCTAGCAGATGCCCAACTAAAGATGACAAATCATTTTTTTTTAAAAAAAAAAATCTAAGAAAGAGAATAATAACACAGTACTGCCTGAGGAACTGTCTGTTTCATCCTTTTTCAGATGGCATGTCATTTTGAAAGACAATTGGAAACGGCAGCTTGCTGTTTTGATCACAAACTGAAGAGTATTTTACATTAAAATGAGGAAAATGAGAACGGAGGGAAATGAATTGCTGGAGAGCAGACAGGATGAAAATCTCAGGAAACAAACCCAAGCAAAATCAACCTAGATGTACGCTATGCATTTTAAGCAGGAAGAGAGGCATTTTTTGCTGAAAATGGTGATGGGCTTGATTGATTATGTCTATAGAACGTGGAGAAACAAATGGCACACACAGCTTATTGCCCTGCATGATACAAAAGGAACCCCACTACCCTTTCTAAGGAAAATGCCTACATGCCTTGGCAGCATTTCTAAAAGCTGATCAGGGTTGAAAAAACTGCCAAAGGCTTGGGCATGGCTAGAACTCAACCTTCTCGGATCAACCAGCCTTTCCAAACAGACTTTCCAGAGCTTTCCCATTGCCATTTCAATCCTTGCCTTGTGTGGGAAGAAGAGGGAGGGAGGGAGAGACGGATAACGCGAGCTCATACTTACATTGCTTCTGATGGCTCCCGAATCAGGCTATTTGTCTGTGCCTGCTGCAGAGACTGCGACCCTCCCATCCTCAGGGCGCCCTTGTGTTGGGGTTCCCAGCAAGTGTAGCCAGACTCTGGGTAAATCCAGCACCAAAAAAGCCCAGAGAGATCGGGATGGTAAACGCTGCAAATACTGCAGTGCAGATGAAAACAGCTGCTTGCATCAGGGGGGGCAACAATCCAGAGACTTTAACAGCAGCTTCTCTCCTCTGAACTGTTGCCAGTTTCCTTCCTCAGTCTCCCCACTCGTGGGGGGGGGCTCCCTTTCTTTCCCTTCACTCAAATGAAAACTTGATTTCGAATAAATAAAATGTCCCGGCTATTGTCGCTATTGTGTCAGGCTACGTAACAGCCTGGGAGAATTGACGCTAAGTCCTGGGTAAGTGCCTTGCAAGGTCTGTTGGCTATTCCAAGTGGCTTTGGGGGGGAGGGGAAAAAAGGGAAAGAAAAATTAAGACCCTCCCTTTAAGCACACATTGTCAGCTACTGTGCATCCCTTAAGAATCTCCAGGCAGGATCATTACATTGTGTTGACTCAGCTGATTTGAAATGCAAATAGATTTGCATGCCACATCTTGCATGTGCTCTTTATTTTGGGGGGCAAGCACCGCATCTACTTTAAAGCGGCGAACAATGAAGACCAAAGTGTAGGATTTTTTAAAAAATTCACATTGCTTTTCCCTCCCTTTTCTTCAAACAAAAGACCCCATCCCTCTCACAGAAATGGAATCTTCCAGTGGAGAAGTAGGGGGAATGTCACAGAAGAGCTAAGATAAATAAGGCAACAGGGCACTGCTGTGTATAGATATATTAGTAAACATATTTCCTTAAAGGCAAGATGACAGGACAAAGCAGGATGACAAAAACATTTGGGGGGGGGTACATTCAGCCAATGTACCAATTAGTGCATTAGCTGGACAGTCAAGAGGCAGTGATGCTTGAGGGTATTAAGAAAATAGCTCCACTTCCTGGAGAATGAGATTCTTTGGTTATTGTTCCTAACTGAACATTTATATTACAGGTCACAGATCCACCACCACAGCAAGTATGAAAAAAACTATATGGGTAGTCCTCAATTTACAACAACTGGAGTCAAGATAGTCCGTTATTAAATGACTTTATTATTATTATTATTTGCATCCAAATTTACAATTTTTTGCTTTGATTCTTAAGCAAATCACTGAAAAAAATTGCTAATGCAAATGATTGTTAAGGGGAATCACACAGTCTTTAAGCTAATCTGGCTTCCCCCACTGACTTATTGGAATTTGGTCTGGTAAGAGTTGCAAATGGTGATCACATGGTTTTGGATTGCTGCCACTGCTGTAAATACAGTACATCTCAGTTGCCAAATGCCCATATTTTGATCCTGTGATTTTGGATATGCTATGACAGGTTTAAGTCCAAGGACCAGTCAGTCCCAAGTCACAATTTTCAGGGCTGTTGTACTTTTGAATAGTAGTTAAACAAATGGGATACGTCAAATATGTATCTGTGCTATGTAGTCTTTGTGGCTGGGAATAGAAAATACAGCCCTATGAATTTGTCAAAAGGCCCTATAAATGCAATTGATTTTCCGATACTTCAACATATCAAAGATTAGGTACACTGCGCAGTGTTCTAAAATGCAGGTCAAGGTTAGGGGATCTAGGAAGAATTCCCGAGGACCATTATTTCCAAGATCCACCATGTGCTAGCAAGACAAGCTAAGATTTCTCAGTCCAAAGGAGGAGTTAGTTACACACGGTAGTTTCGCAATAGAACCACGGATATCAACTAGGGCTTCATATCCTTTCCAACTGTCAAACCATGATTCTTAACTTTAAAAAAAAAATTAAAAGTAGAAAGTTTGGCTTTCAGATACCCCATTTTCCTCTGTTCCTTATTTAGGATGCTGCTGGGACCAAAGCATTCTTGGGAATGAAAATAGAAAGGGCAGGGCAAGGCAGAAGGAAATCAGAGCTCAGTCATCTGTTAGCCATCCAGTTCTCTCGCAAACTGAAACCAGAAAGATGTTAGAAACCTGGATCAGGGTGGTGATAGAAGAATACTGAAGGCTCGTGAGATTTTGTTATAATATATTTATAACAATACTGTATAAGGTGTTTCAAAGATTCCCATAGCAGCATAAAGGTAAATAAATCTGCCGGTATTGGTTTCACAAATATTGTCCACTGTATGATGTTTATAAATCTATTCAACATCTACATGAAAATACCAAGTGAAGTCACTTGCTGGTTGGGGTTCATATTTTTCAATGACAGCTGATAAAGCCATTGAAATTCTGTCCCAGGTCCTGAAAGCTGCATAGGCCTGGATGGTTTCTTTTTCTAGGTATATTTATGACCTACAAAGTCTATATGGCATATGGTCTCATTTAAGAGGCTGCCTAGCTCTTGGGGTGTCTGCCTGTTCAATAAGCACATCTATATACTACTAAAACTCATGATATTTAACTGGGCAAAATGTTGCATCATAGGGAAACAATTTTTGAATTAAGGTATCTCATATGGGCTAATTTATAGAATTTGTCCAAAAGGGAGATTTCTGGTGCTCCCCGAGGAAGTCAGAAATTGCTCCTGATCCCACTGCTATTTTGCTGACTCTTTCACTGTTGAAGTAAAGAAACATCTGAAATTATGTCCAAGCAGTTAGTTGCCTAGCATCAACTAAAAGTACATATACAAAGAACTGTGTATAGATATATTACGACAGAATTGTTCATCTTTATGGTGTAAGGCAGGGGTCTCCAAACTTGGCAACTTTAAGACTTGTGGATTTGATCTCCCAGAATTCTCTAGCCAGCATATTCCACAAGCCTTAAAGTTGCCAAGTTTGAAAACCTCTGGTTTAAGGCAATGGGCCATTGTCACAAAGCAAATATACCCCTAAAAGAAGTTTTTGTTTAAACAAGTATGGGTTAGCCGCTGAAATATTTAAATTAATAAAGCACTGTTTCAGGAAAGACTTTGTTAAACCTTGAGTTATATTTCTTATTTCATGGAAGACAAATGTAATATTTTCTTTGGTATGATCAACATTTTTAACAGAATAGGTACATGAATCGGACTGCATTAATGACTTGAATATAAATTCATAAAATTGCTAAGAAAATGGATGATGTCTTGGTCAAAGTCATCTTAGAATGCACAACTGACCATCTACTTCTGTTTCACCAAAGACATTTCTCAATTTGGTGAAAATCAACTAAATTACAAGTGCAAAAGGGACACCAAATGTCAACTCAGAATTTATCATTTACGTTTGTTGAGAAACTAATCGTAAAACCAGTTACCAGTTATTTCAAAACCCAGACAAATTCAGCAGATTCAATATAGTCATATTTCACTGTCAAATATTCACCTTTATACATGACGTCTGATACTAGAAGATATAGTGTATAAAATAGTCATTTTTCATCTATGTTATATATACTTGCAATGTTTAAATTTAGTCCAGAAACTAGACAAATTGGGCATTGTTCAGATACAAGGAATAACAAGGAAATCCGATTCTCATCTACTTTGATGTTCAATAATGTTTTGCATTTAAAATCTAGTTACCGTATTTTTCAGCGTATAAGATGCACTGGAGTATAAGACGCACCAAGATTTTGAAGAGGCAAATTAAAAAAAAAACTTTTGGTACTCTGCAGACCTCCCCAAAACAGCCTGTTTTTCACAAAAATGGGCTCATTTTCTTTATAAAAAAAAAAGGCATGAATAGCCTTTAGGAGTTTGTAGAGTGTTCCTGGGGAGTGGGGAGGCCCAAAAATGAGCAAAAAATGTCCCATTTTTCACAAAAATGGGCCCGTCTTTTGTAAAATGTGCAATTAAACTACAGCTCTCATTTTCTTTATTCACATTTCACTAATAGCTGATACTTGATTTTGAGCCTCTATTTCTTCACTGGTTCAGATACTGTCTCTATCCATCAACAATCCTTTGGAAATACCAACATAATTCACTAGGCAATTTTCTTATATCCAACCATGATCAATGGTTTGGACACTATTAATATTTAATGATAAACTCTCTTTCTGTAGAGAAAAGCTTTAGTTTAAACCTTTTATCTTTAATACCAAATAACAATGGTGTCTATTTTCATTGTAACAAAGTTTTAAATATTTGAACATGGTGATCATCAAAACAAAATTAGATGAAACAGCGGCAGACCTAATTCTAACCCAAACATATATGTTTTAAAGCAAACATCTCATTCCTGTAAAAAAAAAACAACAACGATACCTTCAAATTAAAAAGGACTATATTATTGAGATATATAGAATGGGATTTATAGTAAAGTATTAGAAATGTATCCTTCCTTTCCATAGTTATGCTCAATAGGGATGTTAAAATATATGATTTATCATGCCTCCAGATGTAGATTGCTAGATCAACTAATTAAAAAACAGCATATCACTCCTTCTTAGCTTTTAAATGTATTTTATGTATTTAAAAAGGACAGGAAAATTTCAAACAGACCCGTGTACAAAGTACTATAACTGAAATAATAAGGTTATACTGTACACAAGCAAAAAAATCAACAACTCAAAATGAAACAAAAGGATATAGGAGCTTCCTATGGCTTGAAAGTAGCAATAAGATTTAAGATAAAAGGTATGAAAAAGTCAATAATGGGTTACTATAGCTATGAGTGTTTAAATATAAGCTCTATCTCGCTAGCTTCACTTTGATGTTCAAAGCATGTACAATATATGTTCAAAATATCAGATTTTTTTTTCTTTTTAGGTTATGAATAGAACAATGGGAAGCACGTTAGAGGAAAAGGGGAACCAGGAATTAAACATGAGTTATGAGTTATGAAAGTTTATTTATATGCCGCCCTTTTCCCTGGGGGGACTCAGGGCGGCTTACAACTCAAGGGAAGGGGTAAACAAACATTTAACACATAAGAACAATACATAATTAAAAGCGCAACATTCATACCATTCGGGTGGGTTACAATCTTTAGCCCCAGGCCTGACGGGATAGCCAGATTTTAAGGGCTGTGCGGAAGGTCTGGAGGGTGGTGAGGGTACGAATCTCCACGGGGAGATCGTTCCAAAGGGTCGGAGCTACTACTGAGAAGGCTCTCCTCCGCGTAGTTGCCAGTCGACACTGACCGGCAGATGGAACTCGGAGGAGTTTCCCCAAAGAGCTCTTGAATATAATACATATTAGCCTTCCCTAACCTTATACCTCAGAAGTATCCCATCTTACTTAGTCTGAACCAAGCTAGTTACTGAAGGTTTTTCTTTCTTTTTCTTCTTTTTCTTCTTTTTAAATTTTTAAAATTGGTTTTCTATTAAATATATTTCTTAGTGCTTAATAAATATCGTGTTGTATGGGTAATTATTGCTTAATCATTATAAATTTGCATTCTTAATCTCTTTTGTCCAGCCACTGCTAACATAAATTCCACGTTAATCTTAATTCTCAAAGACCCAATATTTTAAAAGGGCATGATAGTTCAATTCCTTAAAAAATTGTGATTTTGACTGACATTAGTCCATTTTTTTTTTCAAACTGACAATTAAAACCCATTTTTACCTAATGTCTTTAGTATCAAATGCCAGGATTGTTGGCATTTCCCATGAATCTATTTCCAGGAAAAAAAAAAATCCTTTTTCAGACGCAAGTTTACACTTGGGAACCTATAATTAACTTGTTTATTTAGTGATAAACAAGATAAAATAGTGATGAAAATGTATAAAATAAGATGATTTACACTGAAGGACATCATGTTTTTTTTATTTCATGGCATGAAACAAGATATGTCCAGATACATCATCCATTATGCCTAATTGTGCCTAATGTATGTATAGTGAGAAAGAAGCATGCATTATCTATGCTTAAGTACAGGCAGTCCTCAGCTTAGGACCACAATTGAGCCAAAATTTATCTTACTAAGTGAGATAGTTGTTGTGAATTTTTCCCCACTTTATAACCTCTCTTGTCAACGTTGTTAAGTGTATCACTGTAATTGTTAAGTTAGTAATATGCTTGTTAAATGAATCTGGCTTCCCTATTGACTTTTCTTGCCAGAAGGTCACAAAAAGTGATCACATGACCCTGGGACACTGAAACTGTCATAAATATGAGTTAGTTGCCAATCATCTGAATTTTAATCACATGACCCTGGGGATGCTGCAGTGGGTATAAATGTGGAAAAAAAGTCACAAATCACTTTTTTCAGTTTCACTGTAACTTCAAACAGTTACTAAATGAATTGTTATAAGTCAAGGATTACCTGTATATAGGTTCTAGAGCAGGGGTGTCAAACTCAAGGGCCCGCAGGATGGATCCGGCCCACAGGGTGCTTAATCTGGCCCACGTGGCTGCCCTGCAGAGGTGAGTTTCAAAAATTGTTCGAACCTACTCTTAAATATTAAATATTAAAACAGCAACAACTGGTGGGAACATCAGCCTGAAAAAGTCACCAAAAATCAGATGGTCAAGATCTTGTGGGATTTTCGCATACAAACGGACAAAATACTGGCGCATAATACACCAGACATCACACTGGTTGAGAAAAATAAGGTCACAATCATAGACATCGCAATACCAGGTGATAGCAGGGTCGCCGAGAAGGAACATGAAAAAATCGCAAGATACCAGGACTTAAAAATCGAAATTCAACGACTATGGCACAAACCAGCAGTGGTAATTCCAGTGGTAATTGGCACACTGGGTGCTATTCCAAAAGCACTGGAATTACATTTAAAACAGTTAAAAATTGACAAAATCACCATCAGTCAAATGCAAAAAGCTGCACTGCTTGGATCTGCACGCATATTACGAAAATACGTTACGACGTCCTAGGCCCCTGGGTGGGGCCCGACTAGTAACCAATGCCAAATCCGGCGAAACAACTGGCCGCTGTGATACAATTGTATAATAATAATAATATCATCCAACCGGCACTACTTCATGCTACTTTTTGTTTATGGATTAAATACCCATCACAAATAATGTTAAATCAGAATTTAGCGACCCTAGTAATTGGAAATGGCTTCATTTAACACTAAGCAATCATGCCAAAATTTTAAAAAAGTAAATTTCATAAAAGTTGAGCACAATGTGCAAACCAGGCCATACTCATCTATACAGAACTTTGAAATTCACATCATGAGACTCAGACCTCCGAAATATCAATTTAAAAAGGGCTGATAATATCAGGCTGTAATCGTTTCCTGCCACCCATTGTTGATACACTTACAATAGATGTATTTCCTTCTTACAATTGTTTCTACCTATGCTCTTTGAATCAACGGTGATTATTAGAACCCAAGGGCACAGGAAAACAAAGAAACAACTCTCACAAAGTCAGAAAGATTTAGTTACACTATAATAAAAGATAAAGCTGGGATTTAATTATTCAATTGATATAATTCTGTACTTACGGAGTGCTATCTACAGACGACTAAATCAAGCTCTTGGAAAAGATCTACTCATTGCAGTGCAATTTTATATTTCAGTATTCCTCAACCTGGACATCCCCAGAGGTATACATCAACTCCCAGTTTTCCCAACAATTGCAGTGCTTGTTTGGGAAAATAGGGGCTAAAGTGAACATATCTGAGGGCTTTCCAAGTTGAAGAAAGCCACTAGCAGCATTTTAAATAATAATAATAAAAGTATCCTGAATAGACTCAAAACAGTCTAATATTTATCACTATATAAATGTTATATGGAATTGCTTCTTCCAATTCACCTTTAAAGTACATTGCTTAAAATGTAACAACGAATTGCGATAAGGATCTTCTTTGTATAATACAAATGGTTTGGCAAAGGTTACCCTTTTCACATAGGAAACTTTCCGAGCTCTAAATGTAAAACATATAGCTGGTATGTGATTCATATTGCTTATTTGGCATACATTCACATTTTTCTTGGAACTCTAGAACATTTTTCAGGACAAGCTTGATCACAATGGCAAACAGTCATTAAATAATAATGTATTTGCTTTTCCTGAAAATGTACAAGAATAAGTGTTATTGGATACTCTTGCCCTACAGAAAAGCCCCACTAGGAATATTGAAATTCTTGCCTATTTTTTCTCATGCACGTACAGAATTTTGCTATTATTGCTAGAAATTTAGCTCAAGGAGAAGTATAAAATATAACTTTCTTCATTCAATGGTGCACTTTAATACAATACAATACAATAGCAGAGTTGGAAGGGATCTTGGAAGTCTTCTAGTGCAACTCCCTGCATAGGCAGGAAACGGTTTATTGCATTTATTGCATTTATATGCCGCCCTATTCCCAGAGGGACTCAGGGCGGCTAACAAACCCAGGGGAGGGGGGTAATACAACAAGGTAACACAACAAACAAGATACAGAGAGAAATTTAAAAACAATCAACAGTCACCCAATTCGAGCGGGGAAGGGAACTCGTCAACCCCAGGCCTGCCGGAACAGCCAGGTTTTAACGGCTTTACGGAAAGCCTGAAGGGAGGTGAGGGTCCGAATCTCCGCGGGGAGTTCGTTCGAAACCCTATACCATTTCAGACAAATGGCTATCCAACATCTTCTTAAAGACTTCTAGTGTTGGGGCATTCACAACTTCTGGAGACAAGCTGTTCCACTGATTAATTGTTCTAACTGTCAGGAAATTTCTCCTCAGTTCTAAGTTGCTTCTCTCCTTGATTAGTTTCCACCCATTGCTTCTTGTTCTACCCTCAGGTGCCTTGGAAAATAGTTTGACTCCCTCTTCTTTGTGGCAACCCCTGAGATATTGGAACACTGCTATCATGTCTCTCCTAGTCCTTCTTTCTATTAAACTAGACATACCCAGTTCCTGCAACCGTTCTTCATATGTTTTAGTCTCCAGTCCCCTAATCATCTTTGTTGCTCTTCTCTGCACTCTTTCTAGAGTCTCCACATCTTTTCTACCTCGTGGTGACCAAAACTGAATGCAATATTCCAAGTGTGGCCTTACCAAGGCATTATAAAGTGGTATTAACACTTCACGTGATCTTGATTCTATCCCTCTGTTTATGCAGCCTAGAACTGTGTTGGCTTTTTTGGCAGCTGCTGCACATTGCTGGTTCATATTTAAATGGTTGTGCACTAGGACTCCAAGATCCCTCTCACAGTTACTACTGTTGAGCAAGGTACCACCTATATTGTACCTGTGCATTTCGTTTCTGTTGCCTAAATGTAGAACCTTACTCTTCACCATTGAATTTCATTTTATTAGATAGTACCCAATGTTCAAGTTTGTCAAGATCCTTCTGTATCTTTAGCCTGTCTTCTGGAGTGTTGGCTATTCCTGCCAGCTTGGTGTCATCTGCAAATTTGATGAGTTCCCCATTTATTCCCTCATCCAAATCATTGATGAAGATGTTGAAGAGTACTGGGCCCAAAACAAAGCCTTGGGGTACTCCACTGCATACTTCCCTCCATGAAGATGCAGTTCCATTGAGGACTACACGTTGAGTGCGGTTGGTCAGCCAGTTACGAATCCATCTGGTGGTGATGCTGTCTAACCCACATTCTTCTACTTTATCTAGTAGTAGGTTATGGTCTACATTATCAAATGCCTTACTGAAGTCCAAGTAAACTATATCGACAACATTCCTCTGGTCCACTACTTTTGTCACATTATCAAAGAATGCAATAAGATTAGCCTGGCATCCTTCACTGATACATGTTTGTTTTCCACTGAAACCTAGATTACCTTGCTTTGCAATACATATATTTCACAGAGGGAAAATGACAATGTATCCTTTGTACAGAGAACCATAGAAATATCTTAGCCCTCAATGCATTTATGCAGGTGGATCCAGGCAAATTTGGAAGACAAGCTGCTTAAATAGGCTGAAAAACACTGTCTTGCTTGCAAAGAAATGAAAGTTAAGCCTCTTTTGGCATAATCCTTTATTTATCAGCAACTGAAAGTTGCAAAGACAGTGTAAAAATGCCACAAGGGACTTCCATGAACTTGAAAAAATATGTAGAGTCCATTTGTTGGTACATTGAAATATTTCTTACTGTTGGGTGATTTATTTTTCATCTTGTTCTATTCCTCAAATCAATGAACATCAAAAAGGATGGGATTTTCTTGATGATTAAAAGGCCTCATCACCTCGAAGAACTAGGTGAATCTTGCCATTGTCAGCATATTTCACCTCTTTCTCCATTATTTTTTCTTTAGCATCTCATGATGTCTTAAATAATTGCTCAGCTGTTTCTCTTAGCTCTTTATCTGAGTCAGATTTTCAAAGTCCAGATGCTCTTTAAAGCACTCTTTGTGATCAACCTGATCTCAGTTATAGCTTCTCAATGGGTCTTCATCAATCCATGGGCCTATGCACATATCAAAACAAAACAGTTTCTGCTTGCTTTGCTAGTAAACCACTGATGACAAGTTTATATTCTGATGAGAAATAATTATCCCTGGAGAGAGAGGGATGACAGAGATGCAAGATGGCAAAGAACAGAGGTCTTGGAAACACCCAGCAGAATTCTGAGAAGAAGCTTGGAAATGGAAATGGTGCTTGACAGCTAAAATTAATAACATGGACTTACAACACCTCCAATAGCAATTGAGAATGGACTTTTTATTTTAATACAAAAGAGAATGGTTAGTGATCCTAGAATGGATTATGCAAGAGCCGAGGTAGCGCAGTGGTTAGAGTGCAGTACTGCAGGCCACTTCAGCTGACTGCTATCTGCAGTTCGGCGGTTCAAATCTCACCGGCTCAAGGTTGACTCAGCCTTCCATCCTTCCGAGGTGGGTGAAATGAGGACCCAGACTGTGGGGGCGATATGCTGACTCTGTAAACCGCTTAGAGAAGGCTGAAAGCCCTATGAAGCGGTATATAAATCTAACTGCTATTGCTATTGCTATGCACCTTTTCACTGCTAAAGGCTCCATCATTGGCTATATCACCAGAGGATGTGCATATGTAGTGCCCAATCATCAAATATATGGCTGTTGTTTTATTTGATTGATAACTGTATGCCTCTTGTTAGGCTTAATTATTTAAAATCCCTACTTCAAAGACCAGCCTACTGGGACTTGAGTCATAGACTGTCCTATGTCATCCTGGGCTCTAAGATGTTAGTAAAACTGGTAAGTTTACAGGCAAGGCAATTCAGCTAAGAATCTATTATACTGAACAAATCAGAATATTGTGTAAAGACAAAGAACATTATTTCTATTCAGCAAGTATTTTATTATTGTATTTTCTTTTATGTACTTAAACTCTTAAAATAGACCTTGTATTTTACCTTCATTGCTAAAGGCTTAATAGTTACTGAATAGCCCAGAGAGAGAAAAGAAAAGAGAAAATAAGGTGATGTCATAACAGACGTTTGGGATGGTAAACAATCCAATCCAAACTGTACTCTATAATCTCTTAAATGGAATAACAATAGTGTAAGATTGGCAAAGAAAAAGAATAACCATGTGAATGTATACCTAGAATTGTATGTAAGAGAATAAATGATAGTAAGAATATATAGCACATTATCGATAAACAATATTTGGTTATAAATAGCCAAGTATAAATAAATATAGAATTATACATAAAAATGGATAACGAATAAAGAGACCATGAATGTAAGATAGAAAGGTATAGAAAGGGAAAACACTAACTGCAAAGAAACCGATACGGAACTGCTGTATGATATATGATGGAACTTTTCGTTCCTATGTTGTCTTAAGTCATGTGTTTGTTCTTGTTGATGTGTAAAATAAAAACTTAAAAAAAATAGTTAGTGAATAGCCCAAAGTCTATTAAGTTTTTAAGGGAAGTATCTGAAGGAAAGTAGTATAGATAAAGAGGGGGACTTATATTATTTATTGTAGACAAGTCTTGGTAGAGTTGGGTGACAGATGAGAGAAGATCAAAAGTTTTACTTGTCAAAGGGTCTCATCAACTAGATCAAAGCCATCTGACTGAACCAGAGGAAGGGAGAAATCTTGTCATTAATATCTACAAGCCCTTCCTTAACTGTAGAACTAGGAAGAGTAGGCAGAGGTAGGATTAGAACAAAGTACACATATGCCAAAATTATATAATAATTTGCATCTATTCGTGCTTACATTTAACTAGGGATGAAAGCTGAGGATTCATAAAAATGCTCACTGTACTTTTGGAGCCCTGTCTTATCAGCAAAGGAGGCAAATAGTTTTGCATTGGCCTGAACAACAATCAGAAGCTATAAATCAGAAGATCTAGCTGGAAATGAAACTGCTTTTTCTATTAGTTTCAATAAAATAGAGAAAAAATAATAAAGAATGATGCTTTTGCATTATTTCAATCAAATCCTTCAACTCCTTAAGTATATCCAATAACACAGTTAAAACATTTATTTTGTATTGTTGTTCTCATCTGCTGTTCATTAATACTTGCCTTGTTCAGACTTTCCCAACATTTCATCCTTCCAATGTGATGAGACTGTATTCCGGTAATTAAAATCCCAACGAACATAGAGAACATCACATTGAAAAGCTCATCTTAACATTTTTCTAATTTCTTTTAAGAAGCATTCTTAAAAGCTATTTTTACCAGTACTGCACAAATTTAGTCTGAAGCAAATTCTTCTGAATTTTATTAGAAGCCTCTACAAGCTTGCAACTTTGATAATCCATTCACTGATAAAGGATTTTTTTTTCAGTCTCAATATGATCTGAATGGTCTGGTTTATTTAGAGCATGCAAATAAAGGTAGGAATAGCAAATCATGATTTTAAAACATGATACTTCATAACACAGTAAGTCAATACAGATAATTTCTTTAACCTAAGGCTGGAACTATCTACAAAAACAATGAATGTTAAATTCTATCGCTTGCTTGCTCTAGCTTGAATGCGTTGAATCCAGAGGTGGGGTCTTATCAGTTCGCACCTATTCGGTAGAACCGGTTCGTCAAATCTACCGAACCGGTTAGAAGAGGTTCCACCAGTGGACCTGGAAAGCAGGCCACACCTACAGAAGAGATTCCAAAAATGTTTGAAACCCACCACTGGTCCTTGGATATGATTATTCTACACTATCATGCTCATATTTATAAAACTCAGTGCTTCTGTGAAAGGTAAGGATACTGCGTTTGTGGTGCAATCAGAACATTGCGTGTGTTGAAGTTGTTTTAACACAAACCAAAGATGCCTTTTGAAAAACAAGTTTACATCATATTCTTATGCATGCAAGTACTGTGTGTGAGGTAATTTAAGGTGGTTCTGACAAGTGTCATTGGCATTTTCATATCCGGTCACATGGGCGGCAAGCCGCTCCCATCCGGTCACATGGGTGGCAGGCCACTCCCACAAAGGAGGCCACACCCACAGAGTAGGTTCCAACAATTTTTGAAACCCTCCACTGCGTTGAATCATAAAGAAAAAATAACACTGAACTGAATACTCTCAGAACAAAACAAACAGGATGACAAAACAAACTGAGTTTATGGTTTTTCTAATCAATTCTCATTAAAATGCTATGCCGGCAATCAATTACAATTCCCGTAATGATGTAATATGTTTTATACTGCTTATGTGCAGCATTAGGCAAAATGCCAAGAAGAAAGTACTGATGTGCTGGTTTTTCAGTGATGCATTTGCAGGGACGTGTTTCCTGCAGTATGCATCGCATAAGTAGACTTCTTACCCCTCCTCTCCCCCACTTTTATTTGCTGATGTGGAAAGAAAGACAACATATCACTTGTCGTACAACTTCCCCTTCTGTTAATCGGTGCGTGTTAAATTAATATATTTCTTTGGGATTCAGGTAATGCAGTTGCCCTAAGCTGCTAACTTAGAACAATTGGGTGGAAGAAATCATGGTCCCCGGGGAAGGTGTGGTTCAATGAGCTCAATTCCATACCACGACCTTTTCGTGAACAAGAATATAAGCGTATAAAGCCACATACAGCAGCTGTTCTTTTTTTTTGCACCTGATACCTACGTGAGCATGTGTCTCATTTCACTGGGGAGGGAATAGGATGGTTACATGTGAAGTAAAGTTCAACCAAATGATTGAAAATTAGATATTTCACCAGAACGTAGTTCATAGCAGGATTTAATAATTACATGGTTAAGAAACTTGGTTAAGACTCTCATTCAAATGAATCAAACAATCACTTCTATATCTAATGAGCTACATTACAAAGAACATACATATGCTGGTCATATCTGTTCTTCAATCTGCTTTGCTAAGAGATTTGATGAGGTTGGAAGTCCTCTGAGATGAACTCAAGATTTCAGATAATCTGCAATCTTGTCAAAAACCATTAACCCACTTTCAGATTTTTGGGAAAGTTTGCATGTTTCTTCCCAAAGCTGGGACATACATACATACATACAGTATATCACAGAAGGGACTACACCCCCTCACGTTTTGTAAATATTTAAGTATATCTTTTCATGTGACAACACTGAAGAAATGACACTTGGCTACAATGTAAAGTAGTGAGTATACAGCTTGTGTAACAGTGTAAATGTGCTGTCTCCTCAAAATAATGCAACACACAGCCAGTAATATCTAAACTTCTGGCAACAAAAGTGAGTACACCCATAAGTGATAATGTCCAAGACAAGATATACTTAGAGAGCCGAGGTGGCGCAGTGGTTAAATGCAGCACTGCAGGCTACTTCAGCTGACTGCAGTTCTGCAGTTCGGCTGTTCAAATCTCACCGGCTCAGGGTTGACTCAGCCTTCCATCCTTCCAAGGTGGGTAAAATGAGGACCCGGATTGTTGTTGGGGGCAATATGCTGACTCTGTAAACCGCTTCCATCCTTCCGAGGTGGGTAAAATGAGGACCCGGATTGTTGTTGGGGGCAATATGCTGACTCTGTAAACCGCTTAGAGAGGGCTGAAAGTCCTATGAAGCTATATATAAGTCTAACTGCTATTGCTAAATATTTACAACATGTGAGGGGCTGTACTCACTTCTGTGATATACTGTATGTATGTACATACATACATATGTACGTACGTACATACATACATACATACATACATACAGTACATGCACAAATAATTTCCAAAAGATGGCAAAAACTCTTTCTTAAAATTATATATTATATTGTGAGCATATTCCCACTAAATAAAAATGTTTTAGCTTGCCAAGTTAATATATATATATATAACAGCATATTAGCACAAATATACGCAGTATTTTTTATGAGTATATTAAAAGGACATATTTTGTTTTTAAAAAGAAATCTTGGTTTATTTTCAGGATGTTGCTAAATAATACACTATCCATATTACATCAACTGAGTATTATAAAATCAATACCAAACAACAATATTTGTGCGTTCAAATTAGGTATCATAAATTATGTATGTAATCTATGGACTACAAATGATACGCCCTATGACCTTCAGCTGTTTTTTTTTATTCTTGTTGTTAAAAGGAAATAGTATCATGAATGTATTAGTACACAATAGTGTCTCCCAATTTTGGGATGTAAAACAGTAGTATGTTGCCCTGAAAAACAGTCTTCAGAATAGAGAACATGGTTGAAACAGAACAATGTAAAACTGGGTTTAGAATCTATACCGTGTACGGGCTCTGGGAAGTCGGGAGGGGAGGGAGGTGGGGTGTTGGGGGGGGGGAGGGTGGGGGGAGGGAGGGATATATACTAGGTTAGAGACGATGTGTTAGATTTCAATGTAATGTGACTTCACATGTATACTGTTTTTCTTTAATTTCTCTGTAAAAATAGGATAAGTTAAGTACATTGACATATAGTGGAAATACACCAAGGGGAGGAGGAGTGGGATAGAAGAAAGATGGGTGGAGAGGGTGGGAGAGAGGATGGGAGGGAGGGTGAGAAGGAAGGGAGGGAGTGGATCGGGAGAGAGGAGTGGTAGAGGGGGAGGGGAAGTAGGGTAGAGGGGGATGATGGAGGGAAGATAGAAAGTTGGAGGGGGGTGGAAAAAAGAGGTGTACGGAGAGTGGAAGAGGTATATTGGGTTTCTATTTTGGGGGGTATTGTTGACAAGAGGAATTGCTGCGATTATTGTTTAATGTTGTATGGCTCCGGCTATGCACAGTATATATGTGAGTGTATGAAAATGAAAAAAATGGAAAATAAAAACCTTTTCGTAAAACTGGGTTTAGGGTGGGCTTGTGGCATTCTGCCAAAATAAGCCCAAACTGACCAGTATTGTATTTTTATAATGCTATGTGAAGGAACAGCTGGCAATCTAATCTACCCTTTATCTCACTAAAAAGCATGATGTGAAACCTTGATTAACTGGAGCCACAAAGGGAAGTGGAAGGTTAGTGTTCACGGGTCAATTGTTGACGTCAATGGCATATGGGTTTGTAATCTAGGATGAGTATTATAGTAAAGAGCATGAATTAATGAATGAAATCTTTTTTTAAAAAAAATAGATACGGCGTGCACCAGAGAAAAGGAAAGGATGGAATAAATCTAAATGAATATGATCTGATCTTGTCGAGTTGACTTGGTGAATACATTCATGGAGGTTTAAAATTGAATGAAAAGGGATGAAATGTCTATCAAAAAGTATTAGTAGTAATTGTGGGTGCACATCAAGTATTCCTAGCTCATAGGTTAGTCATAGCTGTAAGTTACTGTAACTGTATGTGGAAGGGTGCTAATGAAAGAAATAGGGATGGGTCAGACCTGTCACAGCTTGGGCATTTAGGAAAGAACTTTGACTCTGTAGCAAAAGCCTATACTTTTACTTTTCTCGCCTGGACTACTGTAACGCTCTCTACATGGGGCTGCCCTTGAAGTGCACCTGGAGGCTTCAACTGGTCCAGAATGCGGCTGCGCGGGTTATCATGGGGGCACCTAGGTGCACCCATGTTACACCCCTTTTAAGCAGCCTGCACTGGTTGCCGGTTGTCTTCCGGGTGCGATTCAAGGTACTTATTATGACCTTTAAAGCGCTCCATGGCTTAGGCCCAGGGTACCTGCGAGCCACTGGTAGCCTCCAACCGTCCAATGCGATCCCACAGAGTTGGCCTCCTCAGGGTGCTGTCGGCCAGACAGTGTCGGCTAGCGACCCCCAGAGGGAAAGCCTTCTCTGTGGGAGCCCCTTCCCTCTGGAATGAGCTGCCCCTGGAGCTTTTTATAATCCCTGACCTCCGGTCCTTCTGACGCGCCCTAAAAAGTTGGCTTTTCCAGCAAGCCAGCCTGGCCTGAACAAAACATTGTTAATTTTAATTCTGATTTTTTTAAAAAAATGTTATTGTCAATTCTAATTGGATTTGTTTGGGATATTCTATTTAATTTTTTTTTAACTTTTGTATTATGTGTTTCTTTTAATGTTGTACACCGCCCTGAGTCCTTGGGAGAATGGTGGCATATAAATCTAATAAACCTAAACCTTGATGGAAATGAGATGAAAGGATACAGAAACAGTGATTAGGGTTTTCAGAGACCAAAGATTACTGAATATTTATTTAGAAGTTTGTTCAAATGCATGTTTTAAATGTAAGTTTGTTCATGTCTCTATCAGCATTTTTGACTTACTGTTTGTAATCAAATGTTGAGAAAATTGTTGAAGAATATTAGAGACTATGAATGTGAGACAGATATTATTTGGTAGTGTCAAGAATGGATTATGGAAAAATAGAGATAAAAAAGGAAAGAAATAAAAGAAAAAGAGGAGATAAAGAATGACGAGAGGAAAGGAACATATGCATCCTATATGAAAAAAATTTTAGAAGATACAATTATCTCCCTATAAGATGAATAAAAATATAGAAAGATGATGTGAAAACCGTTTGGAATAAAGTGGAAAGAATTATGTTTTAAAGTGCCACAAAAATATGTAGGTTATGCTAATGGCATATTCTTGGGTCAAAAAAAAAATGCTTCCAAGAATGTGGATGAATTATAGTATTTACTGTGTTTAGACATAAAAAATTAACTGTAAATCTTCAAGGGCTTAATGGAAAATAAATATTAAAATAATTGTTTCAAAACTTATATACATTCTTAGACGATTCGTATAATAATTTATGTAAACACAACAGATGCTGAGAAAATGTTTAAAGGATCGTCAGAAGTATTTGGAATATATTGGGGGGAAATTAAATTTTCAAGTAATTCATTAGAATCTGATTTTATAGAATAATTCAGTTAAGATTTTAGCAAATCACTTTTAGACATTCATGGACAAATTATTATTTTATACAAATTTATTATTAATCAGTTTTCCAAACTTTCTGAAAAGAAGAGTTGGATTACCTAAGACCATTAAAGTATTTCTTCACTTCATTTTTGATGGAATGTTTAAAAAATGAAAAAAAAAAAAAAACTAAATAAAAAGGACTAAATAAGCAGTGTCCAGAAGGTGCAACAGAATTGATATAATGCTGCTGAAATAATTTAGGATAGAACTGCAGTAAGATAATTATAGAATAATTAAAGTTTTTGTATAGAAATGACAGGGATATAACAAAAATTGAAACAAAAATCAATGCCTACGGTTGCTAATGTTCAAGACTGCACAATAAAAATCAAGAAAAAAATTCAAAATTGAGAGAATGTTGAAAAATGATAAGACTTGCAAATACTGGTAGTAATGAAGATGTTGATTAAATGAGATTAAGTCAAGAGTGATTAAAAAGTGAATAAAATATAAAACAATAACAATAAAAAGTGAACAAAAGTGCAACATATTTTAATATGGTTTTATAACAGAGAAAATGAATGTAGATCATCAATTTTCAAAACAAATGTTATATATGAAGGAAGAGTTGATAGAGTAATAATGGAAAGGAAAAATTGAGGAATGGTTGGATATAATGGTTAAGATCCTCAAAAAGTCAGATGAGAATTTTAAGAACAAAAGGCAGAGTATTAATTTTTGTTTAGATACTTAGAAGAAAGGATGGCATCGAAACAGAAAAATATGGAGATGTATACCAAATAGTCTTCAAGTAAACCAGAGATTTTTCTTAACTATATTTATTTACTTCATAAATTTGTCCACCATCCAGTCAATAGATTCTAGGCAGCTTACACTAAGAAAGTCATTAGAAAACATCATATTTTCTCAAACCTAATACATCATGCCCCAAAAGATGCCTCTAATTTAATGACATCTTTCACTTGAAGACTTACTAAAAGAGACCAATTGTTAGCACTCCTTCATTGGATAATCAGGAAAGAAGACCACAAGACTCCATTGATAGAAATCAAGTGTACTTTTACTAATTATAAATGAATAGAAGCGTAGCAAAGCGAAGACTGATTATTTAGGTGCGAAAGTGATTGATATATAGAATAACCCATTCCCCACCCCTTGGCATCCCAGTCACAGTCCAATCATAATTCTCCCAAGTGTCAGGTGCAAGATAACTTCGAAAGGCATCACCAAGATGGAATGTCGGTGCCGTTGGCCTTGGCGGGAAACCTCCTCCGCATGCACAGTAAGACAGGCAGCAGAAACTCCAGAATCTTCCTCCAGCACAATTAGTAGTCCCCTCCCAAATACCATGCCCCCGCTCCCCGTTTCAATGGCAGCCGAAGCAGCAGCAAACCAGAGGCTGACACCAATTTTCACTTCTTACAATTATTCTCTTTTTATAACACTACTTTCTCCAACAGCATGGTGTATATTTGCACGCAAAAAAGAAAATCCACGGTGATTTTATATCCACATGCAAACCATCTGCTTAATCTGAACACATACAGGGTGGAAACCATTTTTTCCTTCAAGTTTAGCAGGAAAAGTGTGTTTGTGAAATTATAAAAAATGCACCTTCAATTTTAGCCACTTGGGTTGTTAATTTATAGCATTAAGCTGATTACTGTGTTAATTACACTAAACAAAATATGTTGTTGCCATGCCATACATCACTTATAAAATAGCGATATTCTAATAAAGGGCTCACATGGCGCTGGAATTTTCTTCTGCCCAATGAAATCAACATACCTCTTGGTTTCAGGAATGGGTTTTCCAGTCTCCTGGTCACACTGCTTTATCTCAATAGGGAATTCAGGAGCCAATGATCCTGAGCCAGGAAGAGATGCAATTGTGCTATCTGGCTGCTGGCTATCACACAGCTGGGAAGTACTGCAAAATAATGGACAGTTATAAAAAAACTAATATTAATAAAGCACGGGAACTGCACATATGTTTTAAACTGTATTCAGAGACTATATTAACTGCACATTTATCTCATGCTTGGCTCCTAGTGGGAAATCTAGTCTTCTACAGCCCACTTGAAATTAAACAGATGTAAACCTGACCTAGACATTTCAGAAGAGCTCAATGTATGAGATCATTTTTAAAAACCAAACTAGGAATCCAACTGTTTGACAACTGCACTCTAAATTTCTATTTCATTGTTGGAGTAAATCGAATCAATTTACAATAAAGCACAATTATAAAAGTACACATGCACATTAATGCTCATAATTAGCAACACACGTACCCACACAAATATTCAGCATTACTAAGATGTGTAAAATTAACAGAATGTTGAAACAGTAGAAATCCAACACCAAAACGTTATGCCAATACATTTTGGAAAGATGTTGAAATGCAAGAAGGTAGGGCGTTACTGAATCTCACCAAGAAAAGAATAAGGGCAGGGTCAGTGGTATCTGCCAATCAAAGAGAGCCGAGGTGGCGCAGTGGTTAAAAGCAGCACTGCAGGCTACTTCAGCTGACTGCAGTTCTGCAGTTCGGCTGTTCAAATCTCAGCGGCTCAGGGTTGACTCAGCCTTCCATCCTTCCGAGGTGGATAAAATGAGAACCCGGATTGTTGTTGGGGGCAATATGCTGACTCTGCAAACCGCTTAGAGAGGGCTGAAAGCCCTATGAAGCGGTATATAAGTCTAACTGCTATTGCTATTGCTAAATACCCATTATGGAGCTGTAAGAAAACAGATTATCTAAAAGTGATCTTCAATCCTGGCAGAATCAAATGAAAAAAAACAACAACTAACCATTGGATATGGCTTTTTCTGATCAATTAAAAACCAGTGCTAGGGTATTACACTTAGCCCAGAAAGAAACTGATGACCAAAGCAGATAGCGCAGTAATATCTAAGCCATTCTAACCATTCTTGTCTTAAGCATCTGATGACTGCATATTGTATCAATTAGAGGATCTGAGGGATTATTAAAGTTATTCAGCATTCCACTCAGGATATTATTAACGTAACATTAATGAAACCTCATCGAACCTTCATCAAATAGTTGAGCCAGGCAAGGGTTATACAGGATGTTTCTAATGCCAATTGGACATGCAAAGGCATCATAACAGTTGGTATCTCTTCTAACTGCATATTTCTTTATTCAATTGAGGTGTTTCATCATCTAAGGGTTCCTGTACACTAAAATAACATGTGCTTTTTCCATGCATTGTGCCAGTTTGTCGACCATCGTCCAGACCACGACAGAATTCACACACAGTGTAAAAACATGGGCAGCACAACCTTTTAATGATACTTAATTTTTGAGGACTTTCTCAAGGACTAAATGACTACAGCAGACAGAAACAGTGTAATAAACATACACTATATTGCCAAAAGTATTCACTCACATCTGAATCCGATTATTTGGATGGGTGAGCGAATACTTTTGGCAATATAGTATATGTGGAACCTGGCTTTTTAAGAGTTTTCCTCTGAAAAGTTTGCCAACTTCCACAATATTTCCAAAAAGTGGACTCTAGCAATGTTTAGCAATGTTTTGCATTATCTGAATTCTACTTTCTAGCACTGTCCTCAACTTTTCAGTACACCAAGAATTTTAATTAGTTCTATGTATTTGGAGAGTGTGGTGTTTGGCAGTAATAATACTGATCAGCTTAGTCATTTTGGAGTGACTGCCAGAAATATCAATAGGAATAATCTCAGCCATCAACTGACATTAGGAGGCAAAATTGTGACAGGAGGACAATCATTCGATGAGCCTTCTACACTTAGAAACTTTTGGCAATCCAAACAAAGGTAACTTCTTTTCCACCAAAAATATTGAATTATTAGAGGGATGTTCCATAAAAGATCACATGAAGATACTGATGCCTGAAATATTGACTTAAATTGTTTGATTTCAGATCTATTTTTAGGAAATTAGAAGTTTTCAAATTACAGTGTATTGGTTAAGTAGGAGTACTATATTAATCATTGTCTTTAACCAAGCTTGTATATGCAGCATTCAGTTCTGAAATATGAAAATAGCTGTACAATAATCACTGAGCATGTGAATGAACAGAGGAAAATATGTTTGTTATAAGAGTGCCCTCTATTGATCAGAGATAAAATAACACCTTAAAAATGCAGTAGCCCCTCTCTGAGGATGATAGGTGGTTCAGAAATTTGAAAAATAAAATAAAATACATTGACCACTGGGATACTTACAAAAAGCTGAACAGTGGGATGGGGATGAGATGAATGAATACACAAACCATCATTCATAATTCATAATTCCCCAATGCATTAAAGCAAGCACTCTTGAGTGGAAATATGCTAATTAGCATATTAACGCTGCAAAAGCTATTAGAATGTAGAAGTAAAAGAAGAACTGTAATAATTTAAAGACTAAATATAGAGTTTCCAGGATATGCTTAGGCACATCCTCTCTACTTTTAATTATAAATTCGTTTAGAATTTGAACAAAGAGAAGAGGTAGCAAAAGAACTTGGTTTATCAGTATAAAAGGTTATGCTCTGGAATAAATATATACTTCATAATTTTCATAGAATTTACATCAATACTGAGCACTACATTGATATATAATAAGCTCGCTTGGAGGTTCTAGTAGGGGAGCGCAGCTATCGTATACCCTTGACCGAAGATCGGTACACTCCTTCTATCTGGGATGGTCGTCCTCTTCCACCGAGCGCGCAGCTTCGGGAGGGACCCACATGGAGCAGTGAGGGAGGAAGGGGACACCCGTCTAGCCAGCTGAATCAACCCTGGCGATCAATGGGGTGACAGATGTCGCAGCCAGATCACCCTCACATCCATACCACGTATGCAGTGGCAAAGTTCTGTGCTGCTGCAATGTCCATAAGAAAAAAATTGGCTACAGTATAGTACCATCTTGTACCAATTATCTGGACATACCTTTAACAATCTTTGGACCATAATGTTATTATCCACTTTTAATGTAAATACTTTTAATTATATTTTAATGTTAGTATTTTTAATATAGTGTAAAGACAAATGTATATTGCTGGTCTTTGACCGTAATAAAGATCTTTAACCCTTTATATAATAAGCACATTATATATTGGTTCAACATAAGAACAAAATCCATGCCTTTTTTTATCCTCTATTAATTCAACCATCTTATACCACTTAAAGGTAAAGGTTCCCCTCACACATATGTGCTAGTCGTTCCAGAAACTAGGGGATGGTGCTCATCTCTGTTTCAAAGCCAGAGAGATAGCGCTGTCCGAAGAGATCTCCGTGGTCATGTGGCTGGCGCGACTAAACACCGAAGGTACCCGTAACGCTGTTACCTTCTCAGCAAAGGTGATTCCTATTTTTCTACTTGCATTTTTTACGTGCTTTCGAACTGCTAGGTTGGCAGAAGCTGGGACAAGTAGCAGGAGCTCACTCCGTTATGCGGCGCTAGGGATATACCACTTATGCCTATGCAAATTCTCTAAACCAATGATTATTGATCTCAACAACTTAAGATGTGTGGACAGGCATGTTGGCTGCAGAATTCTAGGAGCTGAAGTCGACACATCATCAAATTACCATGGTTAGACACATTTCCTACATTACTCCATGAGTAAATAAGCAGTCTTTTACGAATATTTAGTTTCCGTATACTGAAACTTAGATCTGTAACTGTATATTCAGAGCCTTCTTTACAATGGAAGATCACAGAAACCACTTGGCAGGTTGTGTTATTGCAGCAACACAGAAGACTTACATATGCAAGAACATTGGATTCCTAAAAATAAATCACAATAATCAAGCTCTATTTATAGGTCTGCCCCAGGATTTAAACCTAAGTTTGTATCTTTCCAACATCAGAATAAATTGGAACATTCTTTCCACAGCCTTAAAACTTGGGGACATCTGTTCCCTATTGTATTTAAGTTCTATCCGTCCTAAGAACATTTAGATCATTAACCAACAATGATAAAATATTTTGCACAGAATAACCAGATAGAAAGTCTTAGTCTTAATCTATTGAATTAGCCACAGTGGTCTGGATTCATATAGCATGCTAAATTAAGGGTGCAAAGAATGAAAACACATAAAGCTTCAAGTAAAAGTTAAAAAAAGCCACAGTTTGGCTTAGTCCAATGCATAAATCATATCTACATGTTTAAAACACAGAGAATGTTCTAGGGTCTTTTAAAAAGGTGCTGGTTCTGGTCATTAATCATGCATAAAGTTTGGTCTAATGGTTAAGGCACCAGGCTAGAAAGCAGGAGACTGTGAGTTCAAATCCTTCCTTAGTCATGAAAGCCACCCGGGCAGAGGTGGATTCCTACCAGGTCGCACCTATTCGGTAGAACCGGTTCGTCAAATCTACCGAACCGGTTAGAAGAGGTTCCACCAGTGGACCCGGAAAGCAGGCCACACCTACAGAAGAGGTTCCAAACTTTTTTGAAACCCACCACTGGTCCTTGGATATGATTATTCTACACTATCATGCTCCTATTTATAAAACTCAGTGCGTCTGTGAAAGGTAAGGATGACTACTGCGTTTGTGGTGCAATCAGAACATTGCGGGTGTTGAAGTTGTTTTAACGCAAACCAAAGATGCCTTTTAAAAAACAAGTTTACACCATACTCTTATGCATGCCAGTGCTGTGTGTGAGGTAATTTAACATGTGTCGTCGGCATCTTCATATCCGGTCACATGAGCGGCAAGCCACTCCCATCCGGTCACATGGGTGGCAAGCCACTCCCACAAAGGAGGCCACACCCACAGAGTAGGTTCCAACAATTTTTGAAACCCACCACTTCACCTGAGTGACCTTGGCCCAGTCACACACTCACTCTCTCAGCCCAATTTATCTCTTAGGGTTGTTGTTGTGGGAAACAATAGGTGGAGGAAGTAGGATTAGATGTGTTGTAAAAATAATAAAAGCGGAATAAAAAATCTAAGAAATAAATAAACAGATGGTTTGAAGATAGCAGGAAACTGCTATTTGCACGCAGTGTAATAAATCTCAAGCTCACATATTCTCTTTTCTGCTTTCTCCATTTTTGCTATACAAAGGATTTTTTTTTTAAACTAGCCGTAAATTAGCCACAGTTCTACAGCATCCAAAACCTAAATCCAGAAATCTAAGTCACTCAATATCAAACCAAAGTTCATGAGCTTCAATTTTTCATCAGAATTTAAGCTAAAAGAGCTCCCAGAACTTACCAATAAACAGTGACTAGCTAAATAAAAATAGCAGTTTTTATCCCTCATCTTTCTTATATAAAAAAGGGAAATCAACAAGTCAGAAATTTGCCAAATGAGCATTTTTTTTCTTACAAGGCCACAGCCTCTGAAATAGAGATTTACCTAGAGCAAACATATTTGGATCCCATCCAACAAACTAAAACAACAGAACAGTTGTTGCTTAGTAATGTTGAATTCTTCTTTTTCTATTTCTGACATTTGCTGAACTTGTGTAGTCACATTTGTTCCCAGGACTTTCTCTTCGTTCCTTGCCAAGACTTAGAAGCAGTTTCTGAAATCAGGACCAACAATCGATATGGTCATCTATAACAATGTATAAAATTATTCCCATTACTATTTGGCTTCCCTTGAGCTCTCTGCCTCTTTCTCGGCTACATTTTCCATCAACTTATATGGTAATAACATGCAACATAATGTAAACAGCCATATGCAGACTGTGAAATAGTAGCCTAAGGCAAAATAAATGGTCTAAAATTAAATGTAGGGGGAAGCATTCCCAGAGAACTAAGAAAAAAAAATCAGCATCAGAAAACCAAGCATGAAACTCACATCAGATTCCCTATAAACAAGATTTTAATGCGATATTCTTATTTGTTTTCCAAAGTAAATGTATCATAATTTCCAAAACCTACAGATAGATATACAAGTCTGCGGGGAAAATGATAACGTGTGTCCAGCAAAATATAAAGTTAATAAATGTATTGCAATGGAATTTTTTGTCAGTCAGATATAGATGATAAAGATTTTGAAACAATGTCAAGAAAGCCTCACTATATTTATTTCCAGTATATTAAAGAAAAAATAAGATATAATCATTTATGTCAGCTAGGTAGGTAGGTAAGCAAATTGATGATAGATACGATAGATAAGATAGATAGATGATAGATAGATAGATAGATAGATAGATAGATAGATAGATAGATAGATGATAGATGATAGATAGATAGATGATTGATAGATAGATAGATAGATAGATAGATAGATAGATGATAGATAGATAGATAGATAGATAGATAGATAGATAGATAGATAGATAGATAGATAGATAGATAGATGATAGATGATAGATGATAGATAGATGATAGATAGATGATAGATAGATAGATAGATGATAGATAGATGATAGATAGATAGATAGATAGATAGATAGATAGATAGATAGATAGATAGATAGATAGATAGATAGATAGATAGATAGATAGATAGATAGATAGATGATAGATAGATAGATAGATAGATAGATAGATAGATAGATAGATAGATAGATAGATAGATAGATAGATAGATGTAGGCAGGCAGGCAGGCAGACTCTTTCTAAGAATAGGCAAGAATCTGGATATGATTCTTATCTTACTCAATAGAGCATGGATTCTCTACATGTCCATATATATGTAGCTGGACATCTGCCAACCAGCTGTTTGGTACCGAAATACAAAAAGGAGACAGCTACATCTAACTAGGCCCCTCCAACAGCTGGGCTAGCTGACATCAAGCTTTCTTTCTTTTCTTCTCTTTCTCCATTGCTTTTTTTAAAACATTTTTGGCTTTTGCATGAAGCTAAAGAATTTAAAATAAGACCGCACCCTGCTTCTATGGCTAGACAATCCTTATGTAAGGGTTAGGTTGTTAAGTCTTTAAGATGGCATCTTCTTTGCTAACCTTAATTGCAGCAAACAGCAAACTCTAGGAACATTAGCGGATCTACACTTTTCTTTTTGATTTTGTGCTGTTCAAATTGTTCTACAAGCCTCTACGTATTTCAAGCCCCCTCCACAAAATGAGGTCCAAGAGCATTCATAACAACAACAAATCTGTTTAAGCATCTGGTTATAATATTATGAGTACACTCTCAGACAATACTTAAGCAGGAAGCTTATAGGAAAAATATTACAAATTAAAGGAACTAATTTCTCAATTCCTACTTGCAGAAGTGTCTTGAATATATCAGCGTTTTTTCTACATTCCACCATATAAAGTATTTCAATGTATCCTGTGGGAAAATGCCATCTCCAAGATTTATTCCAAGAAGAAAAATAATAAGTTTTACATATGCTGAAATAAATTTAAATTAATATTTAATTCACACTGGGTGGTTCCAGATTAGGCAGAGACACGTGGGCTGAAGACCATCCCTTCTGCTTCTTACAATGAACACCGATCTAGTTCCACTAATGTCAATGTAGTTTATTTCGGTCAGAAAGTGTGGTTTCTCACTGAAACTAATCAAAGTATGTCAAGTTCAAAGAAAATGCAAGCAACTTTATCCCATCCTTCTTAACCTGTTGCTTTCTGACATTCTGGAATTGCTCCTCTCCCTCTCTCTTGGAGAGATTTAATTCACCCATCTGGAGAACGCCAGGGTGGACAAAACTATATTCAACCCATGACCCGACAAATGCGCGCCCGACAACAGCGCGCCGACAAAACCGTGGTGATAAAACCGCGACGTCAACAGTGCACCCACAAAGACACGCCCACAAAAGAGCGCCGACAGAAGTGCCATTACGGTTAAGGTAAGGGTTAGGGTAAGGGTTAGGGTTCAGGGTTAGGTTTAGGGTTAGGTTAGGGTTAGGGTTAGGGTTAGGGTTAGGGTTAGGGTTAGGGTTAGGGTTAGGGTTAGGGTTAGGGTTAGGGTTAGGTTCAGGGTTAGGTTTAGGGTTAGGGTTAGGTTTAGGGTTAGGTTAGGGTTACGTTTAGGGTTACGTTTAGGGTTAGGTTTAGTGCGCGCTTCTGTCAGCGCGCTGTTGTCGGCGCGCTCCTGTGCTCATTCGTCGGCGTGATTTTGAACTCGCGCTTTTCTCCCCACGGTTTTCTCGGCGCACTTTTGTCGAGCGCGCATTTGTCGGTGGACCTATTCAACCATCATTTACCGCATTTGGAAAAATGATTGTCAATCAGAATGATAGGTGTATAGTGCCCAAGTAAGCTAGCATGGTTTGCTTGAAGATTATTTGAAGATATATTTCAACTTGGCTCTTCCCAGGCATAATCCAAGACTTAACTACTGTGTCACATTGGTTTAAGGAGAGATGTGACTTCCTGGCCTCAGCTTGGTCTCATGAATGTCAACTTTCCTACCAGGGCTCAGCATTCCAAGTTGCAAACTCCTTGCTCAGAACTTTTCTAGCCTTACCAGAAGATTTTTACACATAACTCAGCTAGTTTACACATTTTATTGCAAATGAAACCACTATCTCAACAACTAATTTCTATAGCAGAACAAGGATTTTAGAACCATGTATAGTGGTAGGCCAATATCTAAACGTTTGCTAGTGGGCACTTAGCTGGTACCTTAATCACGTTGAGAGGTTATTGGCTATTTTCTTGTAATATAGGTAGATCTCAACTAATAATAGTTCATTTAATGACCATTCAAAGTTACAAGGGCACTGAAGAAAGTGTCGTATGTCCGTTTTTCACTTACAACCATTGCAGTATGTCCAAGGTCATGTGATTGACATTCATATATTTGGGGATTGGTTCATATTTAAGATGGTTGTAGTGTCCCGGGGTCATGTGATCACCTATTGCGACCTTCTGTCAAGTACAGTCAATGGGGAAGCCAGATTCAACCTTGTTACTAACTTAACAACTGTTATAGAGCCGAGGTGGGGCAGTGGTTAGGGTGCAGTACTGCAGGCCACTTCAGCTGACTGTTATCTGCAGTTCAGCGGTTCTAATCCCACCGGCTCAAGGTTGACTCAGCCTTCCATCCTTCCGAGGTGGGTGAAATGAGGACCCAGACTGTGGGGGCGATATGCTGACTCTGTAAACCGCTTAGAGAGGGCTGAAAGCCCTATGAAGCGGTATGTAAGTCTACCTACTTTTATAATGAGTATTTTTATATAGAAATGTATTAAAGGTAAAGGTTCCCCTCGCACATATGTGCTAGTCTTTCCCAACTCTAGGAGGAGGTGCTCATCTCCGTTTCAAAGCCGAAGAGCCAGCGCTGTCCGAAGACATCTCTGTGGTCATGTGGCCAGCATGACTAAATGCTGAAGGTGCACGGAACCGTTACCTTCCCACCAAAAGTGTTTCCTATTTTTCTACTTGCATTTTTACATGCTTTCGAACTGCTAGGTTGGCAGAAGCTGGGACAAGTAATGGGAGCTCATCCCGTACAAACGTATTAGGAATATATAATTCTGAGATATTAAATTATATTACCAATTTCAGCAATGCTAAGACCTTTATGACATTCTGATTAATAACTCTTCTAGAAAATGGAACAAGATTTGGGCATTTAACATGCAGAATTTTCCTTGCCTTTCCTACTTTGCTGAATGATAAGTTACTACTGGGATTGGGAAATGGTATATAGTTTTTAGAAGCAGAATAGTTTACATCTTCACCGGATAGATAGAAGGACAGCAACTTAACCCTAATATACACTGCCACAAGTAGTCATTTAGCAAAACATTACTTTTTTTCCCCCAAACTAATGTATATTTAGTACATATCAGAATTGCAGGTCAGCTTTTATGGATAAGCAGTAAAGCACAACCATAAAAATGTCTGATAATGTATGGGGAAGACAGCTTGAATTTATTATCAAGGCAGCTATAAATCAGTAATTGCTTGAAGCATTTCTGGAAAGCTTTGGTGTAGAATGAGAGAACACAGTAAGGAAAACTCAATGGAAGAAAAAGTTGGAAAATATGCTATATAAATAGGGTAATTCTAACTAGTCTTACAGAACACCTTCTGGATAATTCTTTACCACTGGGAGGAAAAAAACCCACAAAGTAATGTGACTGTACAATAATGAGTTTAAACAATGACATAAGGATGATGAAAGTAAAAATGAGATCATTATTCCAGGAACAACATTTGCTAATATGTCCAAATATCCCCCTCCCCCCAAAAAATCTTCTTCCTTGTTTTCTACAGTCAGAAGTTTCTGATTGTTTTTCACTTTAGAAATGACCCTTTCCTATACAAACAGTGTAGGAAAAAGTCCAGTGAATGCATGTCTTTCATCTTAAGTTCACTACACGTGAAAATACAGTTTATTTGATCTGATACCTTGTTCAAAGCTGTGGTAAACTACTGATTAGTATTTCCAAATGAATATCCTGCATTTCGTTATATTCATTTGCAAAATGAAAGTAGTGGTTCTTAAGTTAGAGCCGAGGTGGCGCAGTGGGTAGAGTGCAGTACTGCAGGCCACTTCAGCTGACTGCTATCTGCAGCTCAGCGGTTCTAATCTCACCGGCTCAAGGTTGACTCAGCCTTCCATCCTTCCGAGGTGGGTGAAATGAGGACCCAGACTGTGGGGGCGATATGCTGACTCTGTAAACCGCTTAGAGAGGGCTGAAAGCCCTATGAAGCGGTATATAAATCTAACTGCTATTGCTATTGCTAAGTTGTCAACATTTTTTATTGTTTCTAGTATTTTTATTGGGTCAGAAAAACATGACTTTTAAAGCCCTACATGGTTTAGGACCTGGCTACCTGAGAGACCGCCTCCTGCCATTTACCTCCCAGAGACCTATAAGATCACACAGACTAGGCCTCCTCCGGATTCCATCTGCCGGTCAATGTCGGCTGGCGACTCCTCGGGGGAGGGCCTTCTCTGTAGCTGCTCCGGCCCTATGGAACGACCTCCCCGTGGAGATCCGGACCCTTACTACTCTCCCGGCCTTCCGCAAAGCGATTAAGACCTGGCTGTTCCGGCAGGCCTGGGGCTGTTGATTTATCCCGCCCCATTCTGAGCTATGAATGTTGTGAAATTTTAATGTCTGTTCCTTTTAATTTTTATATGTTCCCCCTTCCTGCTTTTTATGATAAATAATTTCTTTATTCAATAACCAAGGAAGTAACAAATAAAATATAAACATCAGAGGATTTAAAACGTGTTCTATCTACATTATGATGCTTTTTTTTTTAAATTAAAGTAATCTTTATTAGTTATACATTTTTTTAAGAGTAAAACATACAAATACAAATACAATTTTAAACATACAACCCCCCCTCCCCTCCCCCCCCGCGGTGACAGTCATTCACAGCCCAACTTTTTTCTTTCCTTCCTCATTGTTAGGTCTCTAAGCCACATCTTCTCATTACAAAATTCAGGAATCTATTACAATACCCATGTTCACTTTTAACTTTCCCCCCCTTCCTGCTTTATCTGTAAGCCGCCCTGAGACTCTCGAGAGTGGGCGGCATACAAATCCTAATAAACCTATAAACCTATAAACCATTACATAACCACTCAGAGGTACCAGCTGGTAACAATGCTTTTAAAATATCCATCTGCAAATACAGAATTGCTCCGGCTAATGAATGATGAATTAGTATAAGTAGGGAATTGACCCACCCCAGCTTTCCTCTACTTCCATCACTCGCCTGGGAGTTCTTAGTTCCACAAATCTATTGTCAGGCTAAGCACTACATCTGGGCAAAATTGCTTTCACTAAAACATAATGCTAACTAAAACGGTTAAGTGCATATGACTGCAATTTTACTGACTGTTTATTATAATGTAAAAATCTGTTAAGGGTCCTAAAAACCATCAAATTTGTATTCAATGAATGAAAATTCTTCCTATTGCTTACTTGGCTCTCTCTGTTCTCCCTCACAGCTACATAGATAGGATAGCCAATTTTTAATTGCCTGTGTCAAGATTTAGCACAGTCATTGGAGAAACTACTGATTTTTTTATGTGTCTGAAAGCACGGAACACGGAAACATGATATGAGATTATGGCCCTTGGGATCTATGAGCAGATGGTGCACATATACCATAAGACAATACATTTGTGTACTGTGATTTTGCTACTACACTGAAAAGCATTATGTGTGGTAGGCTCTTACCAGGATGTTAAGCTAGAAAGCCAAGGATCCAATCTATTAGATCCTATTTTCCAGGATTAAATTACTTATATGACAGAAACACAACAAGTATTTGAAGCTGTCTTAATTTGACAAATTATGTTTACTTCAGGATGGTCCATAGCAATTTGGGACATGCTAGAAGTACCATGCTAAGACAACTCTATCACAACTGCCTTAACTTTGTATGACTTAAATAAAGACCCTGAGCTAATTAGCACTTTCAATATATCCTTGTTCACACATGTCTTAAAACTACAGTTAATATCTTATCCTACCTTGCTGTGGTCAGCTCAGTAGCATCAAGAGTACCATCACAGACAACTGTGGTCAGTGGTTTTTGGAAAGAATCCACATCAGGCTCCAATTTAACGGAAACATCAGGAACAGAAGAACTGGACAGAAACAAATGGAAATGCATTGGAATATATTTTCTGAAAAAAGGGTGTTTTTAGAATATCTTATCAACAGATGACAAACATTGCTGTCAAGGATTAGTACTAGTAATTACTTCAGCATGATCAATAGGTATTTCTTTTTCAATATATTTTAATTGTTAGTTTTCTGTATCCTTCTCTAAAAGCTCTTCTATCTGATAGCTTGTTGTGATTTCACAAGGCATATCTCTTTGTAAAAGGGTTTTCATATATTTTAAAGCTATCTTTAAACGCAAAAGGTAACCAGAAAATTCAGGTTCCATTTTTCAATTTCATATTGGAAAAATCCCATTAAATTTGGCTGACAATGTAATTCTAAAAATAGTAATGCAGTGCTCAAGTTTGTCTTTATAGAAGTATGACTGGAATGAAGAAAGAAGAAAGTATTTCAAATGGGCCAGGCTAAGCAGATCTATAAATATAATTGAAAGAGAGAAAAATCCTAAATTAATAAACCCAGAATAAAGGTTTAATTTTAGCTTTCTTGAAATGCCACAGACTGGAGGGATGGCACATAACACTGATAGATCAAGCTAATGTCAACGTAATCACAGCAATCCAGTTTGCAAGAAAGTAAATGTTGGGATAGACCATGCAAACATAACTTTATTAAGAATTGTTTAAAAATATACTTCGTTGTACCACCCATAAAGGCATAATATAACTAGGCCTTTTATATTAGTTATATTAAAATCCTAGTTCACATTTAAGTTAGTGAATAGATAGTGAAAATTACAATCACATCACAGATCACACTTAGGTTCAGTTAATAAAAAATATACAACATTGCATCACCATTTCAAGGTGACCAATATAATGTATCTCAGACTTAAATTATCATAGTCTGAAACATACGAGGCAGATTAATAGCCTATTTTAAAAAATTAAAATCTGACAGTGAAGATTTTAAAATACTTTGTATACAAAATATTTAAAAATGAGAAGTATCTTAGATTCACATTCTACTTTTCCACCAAAGAGATTACACATAGATTTCTTCACAAATGGCTTCATTTGCCGTCTGGAAGTAGCCTGCTTAGTTCAAGTTAAGAATTTTCTGAAAACAGAATACTGGTATATCTTTTCTTATTTTTCTGCTCGCTAGAAACATTGGGAAGTCTATCAATGCTTTTCAACACAGTTGATATTTTCTGACTCCAATATATTCTAAATTGATTTGATAGACTGAAATTGGCCAGCTGATACATTTAAGTAAATAATAATGGGGACATGGGGACTAATGTGGTTAGGATGCGGAGTCAGGAGACCATTGGAAGGTGACAGCTTGGCAGTTCAAAAACCGAAGAGTGTGAGCTTCATGACAGAATGAGTTCCCATCAATTTATTCTAGTTCCTGTACACCTAACAGTTTGAAAGCATGCAAATGCAGGTAGATAAATAGGTACCACGTTAGTAGGAAAATACTAGGAATATGAAAGGATACTACTTGGGTGTCCCTGAGCAGTGATGTCACCAGCTAATCCTTTCAATTCAGAAGCACCTTGGTAGGTGCTTCTGACACAAACATAGTAGTTGTAGTAGTAACAAATAATAATAAACTCATCAAACTTCATTTGAGTTAAATACTTGAGTGAAACAAATATATTTTAAAACCTTGACAAACAGATTAGCATTTGCTCACAGAGAGACAGAATGTACTACACAAATAGAATTTTTGGAGAAAAAATTATAAAGCAATACTTGATTAATATTACTCTATGAGCACCTTAATACCAAGGAAGAGCTGGTACAAAATATCTTTTCAATTATGCTTAAGACTCATGAGACTGAAATAATCAGGAAAAATATCTCAGTTTAATGACTAGCTGCTTAATGACAGTTGAAATATACATAATATATTCAACAGATCAGTTGATTCAACCTCTAAATCACCAGTGGCATAATCAACAGCAAATATCTGAGTCAACATGGGATTATAATATCCACAAAGCAATCTGGGGTAATTTTAAGCTTTTGAGGATACAATGAGACATAAGCTATATACCCAAGATGCTATCTAAATGCTATGGATTGAAGTTTGAATTTACAATATATTCACAAGATTATGGATAGAAGCACAAATATGCAAATATGCTTCCAACAAACAACGCTCTTTCACATCTGCCATAGTAACCACAAGTCATTTTTTTTCTCCACATACCATATTGACTTAAAATAATTATTAACACAAGATGGCTCATTCCACATTTCCTGCTGTTGAAGTCGGGCAATATATTTCAGCATTCTAAACTATCCATTATTCGGTAGTTAAATGGATTTTACAGTATGCTGCTTCTCTCAGTTCATAGTGTAAAGAACATTACAGGATTTACAGTGAGGCAACATTTTTAGAGAAACAGATTTCTATGGTACCACAAAGCAATCTAGACGAGATCTAGATTGTATCTATGTATAGATTCTTGTCTTTTCAACAATATATAGCACATAATACAGTATAGTCTCATGTCTTAGACTTCCATAATTTCCCAACAAAGTGGGAAATGATTGTATCCTTTTTTGTGGTAGAGCATAGACTCCGAAGACTTGAAGAACCATTCAGTTCTCAGAATCCCTTTTTAAAGAATGTCCTAATTAGATTCTTTGGGCAACTATTTTTTCTTCATGCAAACTCTTCCCACAATTATTCTTGATCTAACTCAGTGAGATAATGTATTTTATGGAAACTTGCTACTGTGCCTTGCTGCAATGAAGGGGGTCTCCAGGGGTGTATTGTGCTTCTGCCATAAAATATTATGTTGGACATATTTTTGCCTTGATCAATCAAACTTTTCATTGTAATACCAATGAAGCGATGGACCACAAGCACCACACCAGCTAGAAGTGAGGCACCTCATCACTTCACCAAGGCACTTTACTCCTTTTGTTATTGATCTGCAAAAATCTGTGCAGTCCTATGATAGATGATAAAATGATGACAAATTCAAAGATTTAAAAAAAAAGGCATGGACTGGCAGGAAATGGTTATGTAATGCTTATACTTTCCTTTTATAAACGTGCATCACTTGTTTAAATAGGGCTTTTTCCAAATGAATTACCGTAAGTCAGCGTGATCTAATATATTTCACTAAGTGTGATACTGGTCTAAATGCTAATATTTATTATTTAATATTTTTAGATTAGAGTAAAAACTACCCTGGATCTTAGGAATTCTGTTTAGAACGAACTCCCCGCAGAGATTCGGACCCTCACCTCTCTCCAGGCCTTCCGAAAAGCCGTTAAAACCTGGCTGTGTCGGCAGGCCTGGGGTCGATGAGTTCCCTTCCCCTCTCGAATCGTGTGGCTGTTGGTTGTTTTAAATGCCCTGTATTTTTTGTTGTAGTTTTGTGTTTCCCTTCCCCTCCTTGGGTTTGTGCGCTGCCCTGAGTCCCACCGGGAATAGGGCGGCATATAAATAAAATGAACCTTGAACCTTGAACCTTGTTTGGAGACACCAAGAAGATGAAGGCTGCACATGAATGTTAAATTAAGTAAAGTTATGTTCAACCCCTGTTTACATTTCTGTTTATTTAGACAACAGAACATTTCCAGAAGCTCTAATGAGCTACACAAGCTTAAATGAAGACTATGTACAATGTACTATTAGCTAAGAATACATTTCAGCCACAGCAGCACAGCTGGCATGAAATTTTGGTTGCGTTAGGGATTTGCTGCAACCCACAAACAGTTGTCTTCTTCATTCATATCTCTGCCATCTAAGGCTTAAAAAGAAATATCAGCAAAGGCGAGGAGAATGCAGATTAAATTTAGAAGATCAAAGCAAACTAAGTAATAGTGAGGAGGAGACTCATCCAAGTAATACAGTGAGCACATGGCTAGGGACATAAAAATAGTAATCTTATAAAATTCCTCAATTTTAGCAATAGCAATAGCAGTTAGACTTATATACCATTTCATAGGGCTTTCAGCCCTCTCTAAGCGGTTTACAGAGTCAGCATATCGCCCCCACAGTCTGGGTCCTCATTTCACCCACCTCGGAAGGATGGAAGGCTGAGTCAACCTTGAGCCGGTGAGATTAGAACCGCTGAGCTGCAGATAACAGTCAGCTGAAGTGGCCTGCAGTACTGCACCCTAACCACTGCGCCACCTCTGCTCAATTTTCACCAAGTTCTCTTCCTTAACTTTGTTGTTTTTTTTAAACAAAATGCTGATATTCTTGATTTGGAAAATGCAAAACAAAATTTATATCATTATATACTGAGTACAGTAACTAAAACAACATGGAGATGGGGAGGCGAAGTACTCATTTTTTTTTTATTCATTGAAATAATAGGAGATTTGGATTCCAAACTAAACTCTGGAAAAGTGGACCCCTTCATAGTATAACTGAACCACCCTGAAACATCTGTTAAGAGTCTAAACCAAGAACAGACTAAACTACATATAATTTTTCTTCAGTGCATTACTGACAGACAAAATATATGATGGTGTGTGATGCTGCTTTGAGTGTTGAATTTTTAGTTGCCAAGACAGTAAGCTTGATTCTTTTTTTCTTTTTAAAGACCCACTTTGCATATTTTCATTTTTACTGTGAACTTTTTACTGTGGTAACATTTACTTTGATATTTTATTGATTTCTCTCCTCGTGAACAACATGTTTTTGAGTGTCCTGTAGATCAGTGTTCTCAACTTTTTGCTCACCATGGGCCACCTTTAAATACCTTAGAAGAGCCGAGGTGGCGCAGTACTGCAGGCCACTTCAGCTGACTATCTGCAGTTCAGCGGTTCTAATCTCACCGGCTCAGGGTTGACTCAGCCTTCCATCCTTCCGAGGTGGGTGAAATGAGGACCCGGATTGTTGGGGGCGATATGCTGACTCTGTAAACCACTTAGAGAGGGCTGAAAGCCCTATGAAGCGGTATATAAGTCTAACTGCTATTGCTATTGCAATTTGTGGCCATGAACCATGGCCAAGACTCCCAAGACTTAAGATTTAAATCATAACATTTCTCCAAGCCTTTGTGGACTCCCAGCGATAACAGCGTGACCCCCTCAGGGGTCTGCGGAGAGAACCACTGCTGTAGATTCCTGGATTAAATAGTTGATAATCATCTGAAACCCTTGAACTAAATAATAATCGTCTCAAACCCTTGAACTTAAAATGCTAAAACACACACAAACACACATACAGAAACTACAAAAGAAGAAACTTGTCATCACCCTTGTTCTACTGTTCCTTGCAATGTAGTATTTTATAAATACTTGAACTCGATACTAGAATGTATAGTTCCAAGAATTCTTGGACGATTAATAAAAACCTGGAAATGGCATGTAGGACATACAGTATAAGGTCACGTCTGTTAGATACAAAGTATTTAGAAAGTAGAGTAGATCAAAACAATGGCTGCTTTAATCTCTTTCTTAAACATTTCTTACGAGAGCAGTTCACTACTTGCAAGGTAATTAGGCCCATTATTGAATAGAATTTACATAATTTCTTTTTTCCAATGAGAAGTGCCTCAGTCAGTGATACTAAACAAGCTTTTCTAAAAGACAGTTTATAATTCCCCCTTTTTCCTTAAAAAAATCTCAGCCATATGAAAATGTTAATCATGTTCTATCATGTATTCTCAGCCAACAAAGGAAAACTAATAATATGTGAGGACTCTGTTGTTTAACCTAGCATATCTAAAAAACAGGATAAAAACAAGACCCTCTATTGCAGAAAATACATGTGGATACATGTAGGTTCAGACAAGGGAAATGGTTATCAAAAAGTAATTTGGAGTAAAAATTACATTTAAGTCATTTTCATATATGCTTTGTTCAATTTTAGCTTAGCGCATAGTATGAACTTTGACCTATAATTTGGAAATCATGATATTTTTTTTCATATTATGAGAATGTTTTAGAGAATTTGGAGAAAAGCCTGAGAAAGAGTATGTAGTTAATTCTCATCAGTTTATACATAGTTATTTAAAATATGCAGGTATCCTAATTTAACTCTGACGCCCATGTAAATAGACAAGAGTATGTAAAATGTATTTTTAAAAAACTATCTTGTATAATCTAGAACAGGGGTGTCAAACTCGCGGGCTGGACACATCACGCTCTGGCCACACCCACCCCCATTTTAGCAAAACGGGGGGAAATTGTGAAACATCACATGATGACAATGTATCGTCACAAGTTTTACACCCCTGATCTAGAACTTTTGAATGTGTTCAATTATAATTCCACACTGATTTATGGATAATGAAAATTAATATTAATGCATTTGGAGAACATGAAGTTGAAAAAAAACAGGTCTCTTTTTTTCCCCACTTAGCTATTAGAAAACTAATAGCAATCTATCCCAATTCTGTAAACTTTTAGCATAGCCTAGTATGGCAGATGAAATAATTGAGTACAGGCTTCAGAGATTAGATATTTTTTAAAGAAAACATGTCTCAATATTTAAATTCTTAAACTATTCAGAAAAGCCAAGAAAAACATCAGTTTCCTTAATTTCTCCTATATGTGTGTTTTCATAATATACAAAGCATAATCAAACTTATTCACTACCATTCACAAAAGTATCTAGTCAAAAATATAATGCTTATACCAATGCATTCAAATAATACCCTATGGGTTATTATGTGAAAAAATAGCACTGTCAAATTCAGTGTACAACATAAGAAGTGTTTTTGTAGTGCAGGCATCATCCTTAAGGGGCATTTGTATGCTAATAAAATTTTTGCCAACCAAATCTGTACACAAGGAAACAGTACAGGACAACAAGTGTAGTTTATAGCAATGTCATCCTGAAAAAGATTTCTATTTCTCATCAGTTTAATAAAATACACAGTGAATAGGCTTACAAAAAACATGTATAGTCTACAAATAGAAAACTGGAAAATTAGGAGTACATTCATTCTCTATAGGTGCAGCATATAGATAATGAATTCCTCATACCTTGTATAATGATTAACTGTTTGAAACTTGAAAAATATGTTACTGAGAAGATGGTATATCACATGTATAGAGGGGAAGCAATTTAATTGAAGGCACCATACCAATATCACTTGTGCCAGCTGGATTATTTCATGATGAAGTTATAAAATAGCAATAGCAATAGCAGTTAGACTTATATACCGCTTCATAGGGCTTTCAGCCCCTCTCTAAGCGGTTTACAGAGTCAGCATATTGCCCCCAACAACAGTCCTCATTTTACCCACCTCGGAAGGATGGAAGGCTGAGTCAACCTTGAGCCGGTGAGATTTGAACTGCCGAACTGCAGAACTGCAGTCAGCTGAAGTAGCCTGCAGTGCTGCATTTAACCACTGCACCACCTCGGCTCAGCCATAGACTATTGCATAAACAGTGGTCATTTTATATTAATTCAAAACATAATAACAAAAACAATTCCTAGAATCAATAGTTGTTGTTAATCAAATAATCAATATGCATATGTCCAATATTTGAGTTCAAGCTATTAATCCAGGCTGTTTTTCTTCCTCAAGAAAACAAAAGTGAGGTTTTTTTTTCATTTTTAAATTTACACTATTGTTATTTTAACACATTTTAACACCCGAGGCTTCCTTTTAACTACAACAAACATGTTGTCCTCAACAAGGGATTGCTATTTTTTAATACGTGATTCTACAGTTAATATTAAAAAGGCAAAGCAGAACCCTAGTAAGACTGATTATTGAATGCAACCTTATAGGAACATAGTGTGCTGTCCTATTCATCTCTGAAAAAATTAATATCTAGGAAGAGAGAAGAGATAATGAACCATTCAGAAAGGAAAAAATGGTAATACATTTGCAAGAAACTAGAAAACGTTAGAAAGGAACTCAGAATAACTCCACCTTGATTTTATTTGGCACAACACAGAGCAGTGAGGAATTCCAAGCTTTCGACATTTTCTTAGTCTACACTACAATAATAAAGAGTATCCTCCTGCTTCTATTTCTTAAACTAGCCTATCCTGAAGGGATGACATCACCAATCCCCACCACCCACATAAGCATTGGGGAGGGGAGGGTGTTGGATTCACGAAGAGAACAGTCTGTCAATTAATGTATCTGCAGATGAAAATGGAATTTCATGACAGTTGGCAGCCTTTGCAAAAGTCTTGCCAGGTGATGAGATTATGCAGAAAACTGTATCTGGGGGCTACAACTCCATCCCTCCTATACCTATTCCTTGTACACATCTTTTTCATTCAGCTGACAAGGAAGAAATATCCCAAGTGAATCACTAAATGTAAGAGAGACATATGGTTACAGAATAACACCCATATGTTGGAGCTTACACAGCCTATGCAAACCAATCTTCCTTGATGGGGGGGGGGGGGGAAGATATTTGAATTATTGGTGAGATTAGCCTGAAACAGCCTTATTTAATCCATGTGGGTTTTTGGGGAAGGTTAAGATAAGATTATAATTCCCAGCCTAGTATTTCTACAGTTCTGGAGAACGTGGTTGAGATACCTCAAGAAAAGCCACAAGATCTTTCTTAGCTTCTCAACTCAGAGAAACAAGTATATCAAAACAGCGAGGTGTAATTCACATTGTTTTGATTTGGACCCATAATATCCTATAACTGAAAGAACTTCATCTGATATACGTATTTCACTTTTAACATCTTCAATAAATTCAGCACTGCACATCAGCATTACAAATGTTTATGTTGTTTAACCTTGTTCCTCAAAACCAAAAGGGGGAAAAGGGCAGGATGAAGGTGGAAAACAAGAATACAATGCTGAAACTGTATCAACAAATCAGAGCAGCCCACATTTAAGAGAAGTAGCCGATGTCAAGAGCCAGACAACACATTCAGAATAATTGAAAGTAAGGCCAGCTTGGTATTTTAATTACAGTTGGTTCAAAACTCTCTGATGGAGTTTTGGTTCAATTCCCACAGAACACACTCGGTGCCCTTTTTCACTTCATCTCAAATCTTACAGGATGTCTGAAAGGCAAATATACAGGGATCCCCTTTGGAATTAACAGGGAGTCCAAATAAATCTGATCACCCCAAACAATTCAAACCCATGACATCACAACAAGACAGCAGGTGCACAAAGGCAACTGAATAAGACTTATTAGTGCATTTTCATCTTCAAGGCTCAAATCTTTGAAATTACGTGAAATATAAATGTACCGATAAATACAAAGAAGGCTCTATGATCTCAATAGAGAAATTGCCTTATAGTCAAGTTTATGCTGAAGTTAGTCCTACCGAGTTTAATAAGCTTCCAAATATGCACAGAATTACAGCACCAATGATATGTAAGCATCAAAATCAACACTGTGGGGAGGAGGGAGGTGGGGTGTTGGGGGGGAGGGTGTGGGGGAGGGAGGGACATATACTAGGTTAGATACGATGTGTTAGATTTCAATGTAATGCGACTTCACATGTATACTGTTTTTCTTTAATTTCTCTGTAAAAATAGGATAAGTTAAGTACATTGACATATAGTGAAAATACACCAAGGGGAGGAGGAGTGGGATAGAAGAAAGATGGGTAGAGAGGGACGGGAGAGAGGATGGGAGGGAGGGTGAGAAGGAAGGGAGGGAGTGGATTGGGAGAGAGTAGTGGTAGAGGGGGAGGGGAAGTAGGGTAGAGGGGGATGATGGAGGGAAGATAGAAAGTTGGAGGGGGGGGGAAGAAAGAGGTGTACAGATAGTGGAAGAGGTATATTGGGTTTCTATTTTGGGGGGTATTGTTGACAAGAGGAATTGCTGCGATTATTGTTTAATGTTGTATGGCCCCGGCTATGCACAGTATATATGTGAGTGTATGAAAAGGAAAAAATGGAAAATAAAAACCTTTTACAAAAAAAAACCAACACTGCATAATATAACACAATTTTGAATACACCTATATAAAAATCACCCAGGTTAACAGACTACAGTGACCTTATGCCCAACAACCCTATCAATAAATTATACCTATGAATAACACAACATATATCATAAACCCTTTCATTTTAAAGGCAAAGCATTTTACTTCTCTTCGGAGAAGAAACTGTAAAATTTATAGAAGAAACTCTAACATGTTTTTTTTTTTAAAGTTTCAAAGTGTGAAAAAATTAACAGGACTAAATCTGGATTTTTACTCCTTGTGATGACAATGTAACTTACCTGAGAAGTTATGAGCTTAACTCATAACTAAACTCCTCCTAAATAAACATTTATTCTGCAATCACTACAATCAACAGCAATCGGTCTACAGGTCAAGAATGCCTGTTTAAAATCAAAGAGTGAAGCACTTGTCTTCCCTTGTTCCCCAACTGTAAAGCTGCCAATTTATAGCTTATAAAAAGCCAAGCCAGAAGTTTTCCTGTATAATGCCTCTTAGGTTTCCATGCAACTGATCAACACATCCAACGAGTCAGAAACATTCAGGCGTATTTTCAAGCCGCGTGTGTACAACTTTTTGTCTTCAGTGACCAGAAAAGAAAGATACAATTTGCTTTCCTTTAATTTGTAACTTTTTCTTCCTCTTCTTTAAAAGAGCACCTAAACACAGTCCCCGGTTTAACACATGTAACAGAGAATGAGTCACACAAGGAAGGAGGAAAATGTAGTAGAAGAAGCCACTTAAAAGGCCACCCCATTATTTAAAAAGCCCTTCGCTCCTTCCAGCCCTGGATTCAAAGCATTCACACACACCCCGCCAGAGTCAAAAGGAAGGAAAAGTTCTCTGTTGGCTCATCCTCAGCTCTAAAAGGTAAAAAAATCTTAAGAATCAGAGCTCATCCACGCAGTTTCAATCTTGGGATAAATACATCAGCGCGCAGTGACAGACAGAAATCAAAACAGACCCACGCCGCCTTTTTGGCACCTCCACCCCAATCCACAACTTAAGATTTTACAAACCGGTGGGAAATCACAATTCGCGGGTTGCGTCGCCTATCTCCTCGCCACTTATCCGGGAAGCTGTTACCAGTAGGACGGTTCAACCACACAAAAGGCCAGTGGCTATTAAGAAAGGAGGGAGTGGGAGGAAGGTCCTAGTGGAGGAGCCCAACTTCAGACGCTCCGCCCCGCATGGGAAAACGGAGGTCTAGCAACCGGGCAGCCGGTTCGCCAGGCATCCGGAGCTGCTCCCGGGTCGCTGGAATGTCGGCACGCCTCCAGCCCGCCGCAGCAGCCTTCCCTTGTCGGGTGGGTGGAGGGGGAACGCACCGAAGTCCCGATGGTTTCTCTAGAACAGTGTTTCCCAACCTTGGCAACTTGAAGATGTCTGGACTTCAACTCCCAGAATTCCCCAGCCAGCATTCGCTGGCTGGGGAATTCTGGGACTTGAAGTCCAGACATCTTCAACTTGCCAAGGTGGAGAAACACTGCTCTAGAAGTGCCTGCGGTTCCCTCCCTTCTGCCCGCGACAGCAGCGCGTGTGGACGCCAGGAAAAACCAACACGTGGTGGCCGTGGCGCGTTCTCATTCCTTTCTCTCTCTCTCTCCGAGCCAGCCCTTTAGCGGAGATGCTTTCCAGGACTTTTTGAGTCACGATCGCTTCTCTTTTCAGCTGTTGAGGAAACGCTTCCCGCTCGACGCCAAATAAACTTTTGTTTTTTTTAAAGATCCCAAGCCAGACCCCTTTCCTCTCTCAAGCTTTCGTTTCAAGGCTTCCGCCGTATCCGCCCAGCCTTGGAAATGAACGCAAGGGGGGGGGGAAAAAAAGATCACAACAACTTGTTAAAGTGTGTGTGTGGGGGGGGGGGGGTTAAGCAGGCTTGGCTCCAGCGATTCTCCTACGCCCTGAACATATTGGAATGTGTGTTTGAGGTTGTTTTTTTTATATCACTTTTCTAACGCGCAGCTCATGGATAGCAATAGTTAGGCTTATATACCGCTTCATAGGGCTTTCAGCCCTCTCTAAGCGGTTTACAGAGTCAGCATATTGCCCCCAACAACAATCCGGGTCCTCATTTTACCCACCTCGGAAGGATGGAAGGCTGAGTCAACCCTGAGCCAGTGAGATTTGAACAGCCGAACTGCAGAACTGCAGTCAGCTGAAGTAGCCTGAGGTACTGCACCCTAACCACTGCGCCACCTCGGCTCTTTTTAATATATATATATGTGTGTATGTGTATGTGTGTGTGTATAGATAGATAGATAGATAGATAGATAGATAGATAGATAGATAGATAGATAGATAGATAGATAGATAGATAGATAGATAGATAGAGATAAGTATAGGGATAGAGATAGAGAAATAGAGATGGATAGATAGAGATAGAGATATAAGTAGCAATAGCAATAGCAGTTAGACTTATATACCGCTTCATAGGGCTTTCAGCCCTCTCTAAGCGGTTTACAGAGTCAGCATATTGCCCCCAACAACAATCTGGGTCCTCATTTTACCCACCTCGGAAGGATGGAAGGCTGAGTCAACCCTGAGCCAGTGAGATTTGAACAGCCGAACTGCAGAACTGCAGTCAGCTGAAGTAGCCTGAGGTACTGCACCCTAACCACTGCGCCACCTCGGCTCTTTTTAATATATATATATGTGTGTATGTGTATGTGTGTGTGTATAGATAGATAGATAGATAGATAGATAGATAGATAGATAGATAGATAGATAGAGATAAGTATAGGGATAGAGATAGAGAAATAGAGATGGATAGATAGAGATAGAGATATAAGTAGCAATAGCAATAGCAGTTAGACTTATATACCGCTTCATAGGGCTTTCAGCCCTCTCTAAGCGGTTTACAGAGTCAGCATATTGCCCCCAACAACAATCTGGGTCCTCATTTTACCCACCTCGGAAGGATGGAAGGCTGAGTCAACCTTGAGCCTGGTGGGATTTGAACAGCCAAACTGCTGAACTGCAGTGCTGCATTTAACCACTGCACCACCTCGGCTGCCATTAACTGTAGATGGAAAAACAAAAAAAATGCGTACAGTGGAATCCTGCAAATGCCTATTCAAAAGTCTTAATTCTCTGATGTCCACCATATAGTTTTGTAATTGCCAGGATTCCCAGGCACTTTGGGGTATATTTTTATAGCCTCTTAAGAATATCCCCCTGGACTTAAAATACTGTTAGCAGGTCTAATACTGAAATAAGCATAGTCCTCGGCTTACATTTGTTTATTTAGTGACCAAAGTTACAACAGCGTTGAAATAAGTGACTTAAGGCTGTGTGGGAAGTTGCCATCCAGCCCTCTTCCAGAAAAAATATCCTAGGAAATATTGAAAAGGCAGAATATTTCTCTGGATGTGAAAAGAAAGAAACATGTTTTAAAAGACAGAATAGTTGCCTGTAGTTTTCTGCCCATCCCCAGTTAATGGGCCATTGAGATGGCCAGGCTAGCCCACTTTACATAATAAAGACTTCTCCACTGCAGCTGTAGGGGGAAGGGATATTACTCAACTCTCCACATGGCATCTGAGAACTCATCTATGGATTCAAAACAGCCTAGAGAATAGCCCCCTGCATGGCACCATGGGAGTCTGACAACCAATCAGAATACATTTCTTACACAGGAACGGGAAACAGAGAGGTGGGACTAAACAGGGTATAAAAAGCCTAGCAAGCCCCTCCTTCAGCCCTTCTCTTCTTCTCCACCAACATTGAAACATGTGATCGCATTTTCTGTACAGGGCTCAAGCCATCCTGTCCACCAATAAAACATCTTTCCAAGCAGCCTCCATGTCTCCAGTGTCTTCTCCCCCACTTGGAGCTGAACCCAGAAGGACATTTCTTTCAACTGCTGTTTTTCCACACTTGGGACCATTGCAGCATCCATATGGTCACTTGATCAAAATTATGTTGCTTGGCAACAGACTCTTGAGGATTACAGTATCCTGGGATCATGTGATCCCCTTTTGTGACCTGACAAGCAAAATCAACGGGGAAGCCATTGACATTTAACAAACATGTTGCTAACAATTCATTTAACAACTATGACAAGAAAAGTTGTAAAATGGGGCAAAACTCACTTAACACATGTCTTACTGTTAGCAACAGAAATTTTGGACTCAACTGTGATCATAAGTTGAGGACTCCTGTAGCAGCAGAGTGGGCGATCTGGAGGACAGTGTTATGGAAGTGTCATTAAAAAAAAAATAGTTGCTATTTTCAGCTATGTAATCTTGGTTATAATCTTTAATTTATTCTGTGAATAATATACAGACTTTGGTTATGGTAAACTACTGAGTATTGCATGTAATTCATTCCTCTCTATTAGATGAATAGGCCTGTGTGAATTTTGTTTATCCCACATGAGGCCATTTTCCAAGTTACAGAAGCCTAGCTGAGATGGATGAACACAGGACTGACCGAAAGAAAGAGCTCAGATTGTCACCTAGCTCCAAACCTACTTGTTATGAGGTTGGGTCAGTCATTGTTTCTTTTTCCAACCCATTCCAACCCAACCCATCTCTGAATTGCCGTGCCCCGTCAAAACTGCGCTCGACTAAACCGCGCCTGATTAAACCGCGTTGCTGACGTCATCAACAGGGCGACAATAGCCAGCGCGGAGAAAGAAGGGTGCTTTAAATAGCGCTTTGAAAGCAAGCCGATTCAACTTAAGGTAAGGGTTAGGTTTAGGGTTAGGTTTAGGGTTAGGTTAAGGGTTAGGGTTAGGTTTAGGGTTAGGTTAAGGGTTAGGTTTAGGATTAGGTTTAGGGTTAGGTTAAGGGTTAGGTTTAGGGTTAGGTTAAGGGTTAGGTTAAGGGTTAGGTTTAGGGTTAGGTTTAGGATTAGGTTTAGGGGGGTTAGGTTTAGGTTTAGGGGTTAATTTTAGGTTTAGGGTTTACAGCGTGCTTCTGTCTCCGCGCTGTTGTCGCCCTGTTGATGACATCAGCGACGCGGTTTAGTCGGACGCGGTTTAGTCGGGCGCGGTTTAGTCGAGCACAGTTTTGTGGGTGAACCCTGAATTGCACCATGAGGATGCAGTGCATGCCACCACTATCAGAAGAAAAACGTGTGTGCATGAAAACATCCATTTCTAAGGAAATAATCATAAAAAGCTGAATGCAGTATATATCTGCTAACATATAGCAATAGCAGTTAGACTTATATACCGCTTCATAGGGCTTTCAGCCCTCTCTAAGCGGTTTACAGAGTCAGCATATTGCCCCCAACAACAATCCGGGTCCTCATTTCACCCACCTCGGAAGGATGGAAGGCTGAGTCAACCCTGAGCCAGTGAGATTTGAACAGCCGAACTGCAGAACTGCAGTCAGCTGAAGTAGCCTGCAGTGCTGCATTTAACCACTGCGCCACCTCGGCTCTTCTTAAGCATATCTTTTAATTCAGCAACAGTTGGCTGAGTTCACAAACCATGATTTGCACATCACAGCAAAACAGAAGCAAATAACCTAACATGCAGCTCATCATAATATGAACCAAGTAAATAAGATCACACAAAGTCTCCAGTTCAGTTTTCGGCAGCCAGTTGTAATATCCCATTATTTAGCATGCAAAAAAAAAAAAAGTCCAGTGGGTACAAATTTGTTTTTCACCAGAATGGATAAAGAGTCCATTATTAGGTAAAAGTAAGAATTTTGAGCTATGTGCCTTTAATGTTGTGTTTATCAATGTCTGTAATTTGTTGTTTGGAGCCAGAATATGATAAACTTTGAAGCACTAATAGAAAGGAAACACGCATGCCTGCCAGATGTTACACAATGCTCCAAAAAGGATTTAGCCAAAGGAAAAAAATTCATAAGGAATGAAGTATGCTGTTTTTGGCATATGATATTTCTTGTCAGGAGCTATGTAAAAGAAGCAGAACAGTGAAATGGAACAAATGACAACATTGTATATGCCCTTGTTCCCCAAATGCTTTAATCAGAATTTTAAAAAAAATGACTCTGATCTGTTGATTACCAAATTCAAGATGCCACCTTATCCTAATATTTTTAAATGAAGACTAATTTTTCTTTCTGAAAAGGCTGCCACAATATTATCCTTAGAGGGACAAAGTTCTATAGAAAATCTGAATTTGAATGGAATAAATTCTTAGCAATCTGTTTCGCTCCAGGTAAAATAAAATCTGTTCTGAATCACATTGTCCCCATAGTGTCAAACCAAATAAAACATACAACTTTCCTATACTACAACACAGTGTTGTTTTGTAAATAGTAGCACTGTTGTTCTTCCTTAACCTAATCATACATGCATACACACACACACATACACATATATTCTGTATGTATGTATGAATGCATGCGTGCATGCATTATAGGAGTATAAGGATTATAGGCCAACTACACATTTTACCTTTCCAGAAGTAATGTAGCCCATATTACCATTGACTATTCATCTGTTTTATTTATATTAGCAAATTTATATTGTAAGGTATTCATAACATTTTTCATTTGCTATAAATATTGTTACTATATAGAATAATGAGGATAGGATACTATTTATTAGTATGTTGAGTATGTTGCTAACTTCTAGTTAGTAGTTATAAAGGAATATGTATGTATATAAAAAGGGAAGAGAAAAAAACGGTTCCACCACAAAACCGCGGACGACAAAATCGCGGTCGACGAAAGCGCGTATGTGACGTCATCACAGCGCGACGAAAAAGATCGAAAAATGTAATGTAAAAATGAAAAATGTAAAAATAAAGCTAAAACCTTCCCCTAACCCCCCCAAACCTAACCCTAAACCTAACCCTAAACCTAACCCTTAACCTAACCCTAAACCTAACCCTAAACCTAACCCTAAACCTAACCCTAAACCTAACCCTTAACCTAACCCTTAACCTAACCCTAAACCTAACCCTAAACCTAACCCTAAACCTAACCCTTAACCTAACCCTTAACCTAACCCTAAACCTAACCCTAAACCTAACCCTAAACCTAACCCTAAACCTAACCCTTAACCTAACCCTAAACCTAACCCTAAACCTAACCCTTAACCTAACCCTTAACCTAACGAAAAATCTAACGCTAACCCTTAACCTAACGCTAAACGTAACGCTAACGCTCTAAACCTAAACCTAACCCTTAACCTAACCCTAACCCTAACCCTTAACCTAACCCTAACCCTAACCCTTAACCTAACTCTTACCTTTATGTGAATCGGCTTGCTGTAATTTAATTTTTATTTCAATGTTTTGATCTTTTTCGTTGCGTTGTGATGACGTCACATACGCGATTTCGTCGACCGTGCTTTTGTGGAACGCGGTTTTGACGGGTCACGAAAAAAAAAAAAACTATATGTACATATGAGGTATACTGGTACCGAAATGTTGTAAAAATAAAAATTGTGATATAAAACAAAGAAAAATGCTTAATAACATTTTAAAAGAATAATGAGGATACAATAAATAAAGGCAAAACTCAGTTTTGTTCTTTCCTGATTTATCTGTCCATTTCAATATTGTTTCTTTTAATCTATATTTTTTTAAAAAAAAAACAAATAAAAATGAGCAATGCCCAAATTTAAAAATGCAGTCTAAAAGTGGCTCATTATAAAGTTTAGTCGGTCTGTTGATCTTGAACCAAGACCAACATGTGTTATGGTTGTATTTAGAATATCATCTACATGTGGCTGAGATAAAAAAAGGCTTTTTACCACAAACCCTCATTTTTTAGTAAAGCACAATGGTGCTATCTAAAGCATCTGGAAAGTTAATCTCATGATGACAGCAGTGAATTGATGATTTTCCCCCAAAGCCTCTCCTACACACTCCTGCTTTATGTAATTGTCCAAGTGAAAACTAGTTTGGACTTTTATCATCAACCATGAATTAATTATGAAGTAGGTTCAGGTATTAAGTAATCTCTCATAGGGTTCGCAACTTGGGAGTCCTCCTGGATCCACAGCTGACCTTAGATCACCACCTGTCGGCTGTGACCAGGGGGGCATTTGCCCAGGTTCGCCTGGTGCGCCAGTTGCGACCCTACCTGAATCGGGAGGCTCTCACAACAGTCACTCGCGCCCTCGTGACCTCTAGGCTGGAATACTGCAACGTGCTCTACATGGGGCTGCCCTTGAAGAGCATCCGGCGGCTTCAGCTAGTCCAGAATGCGGCCGCACGAGTGATTGTGGGTGCACCTCGGTTCGCCCACATAAAACCTATCCTCCGCGAGCTGCACTGGCTACCTGTTGATCTCCGTGTGCGCTTCAAGGTGCTTCTTACTACCTATAAAGCCCTTCATGGTAGTGGATCTGCGTACTTGGGAGACCGCCTCCTGCCAATTACCTCCTCTCGACCCATAAGATCCCACAGATTAGGCCTCCTCCGAGTGCCATCTGCCAGCCAGTGTCGGCTGGCAACTACGCGGAGGAGAGCCTTTTCTGTAGCAGCTCCGACCCTCTGGAACGATCTCCCCGTGGAGATTCGTACCCTCACCACCCTTCAGACCTTCCGCACAGCCCTCAAGATCTGGCTATCCCGCCAGGCCTGGGGGTAAAGACCATAGTTTGCCCCCACCCGAATGTTGAATGAATGTTGTTTGATTTTAACTTTATACTGTGTTTCTATGTTATTGTACGTCTTCCCCTCCCATAAGTTGTTAGCCGCCCTGAGTCCCCTCAGGGAAAAGGGCGGCCTATAAATAAACGCAACTGAAACTCAACTGAAACTGAAACTCTTGACTTGCTTGCTAGACTTAGCATATCAGATACAGATATAGTCTCCCAGAAGCTGGTTTACACATCCTAGAGATAAATGCTCAAAAAGAACTAAAAAAAGGAGCAAAGCAAGATCAGTTAGCATCATCCAATAGCAATAGCAATAGCAGTTAGACTTATATACCGCTTCATAGGGCTTTCAGCCCTCTCTAAGCGGTTTACAGAGTCAGCATATCGCCCCCACAGTCTGGGTCCTCATTTCACCCACCTCGGAAGGATGGAAGGCTGAGTCAACCTTGAGCCGGTGAGATTAGAACCGCTGAACTGCAGATAACAGTCAGCTGAAGTGGCCTGCAGTACTGCACCCTAACCACTGCGCCACATCGGCTCTCAATCAGGAACTGATACTCCAGTTATTCTCTTTACAACCTCTGAACAGGTGCTGAAGCAAGGCAGGTGATAAGTAACTTGTTTTAGTTAGCTGGTAACTCTGGGCCTTGTTTTTTTTTTTTAAATCTATCCTCTTTTCCATATAATTTCTAGAAATTTGACTTCAATTATTTTCTAAGAAACTTTTCATTGAAACTTCTTCCATATGCAAGACTTATGCACAGTTCAGTAATTACCCTTTGGGTTTCAGGATTGGTATCACATTACTAAGATCTTTATATCCAGACTTTGAAGTAGGAAATTCTGTTGTACTTATCTATTTTTTTAGGTCTGGGGTGAAGGAAGTATCCCTTAATGGAAGGGCTAAAAATTCTCCAGCTGAACAGACAAGAGTATTGGGAAGCTTAGCTGTGCAGATTTAGTAATTCCGACAGGAATCCTTCAGAAATATAAGTGACTTCAGCATTTTTGTTCAGACAGCAAACATACTTTTTTTTTGATTAACATTTGATAAGTTCTCTTGCTTGGAATAAAATGTAACATGGCCTACTACAGGGGTAACAGGGCTGAATGCGTCATGCACTGGACACGCCCATCCCGTTTAGTAAAGGGGAGACAGTCACGATACATCACATAACAATGTGATGCCATGAGTTTGACACTCTTGGCCTATTGTATCATCCTGACATGATCCTGTCTATGTCCCATGTATTCCTCCTTAAAAATGGGAAAGTTTCCCTTGAATTGAGCTTTATTCTGAGCCGAGGTGGCGCAGTGGTTAGAGTGCAGTACTGCAGGCCACTTTAGCTGCCTGTGATCTGCAGTTCAGCGGTTCAAATCTCAACGGCTCAAGGTTGACTCAGCCTTCCATCCTTCCGAGGTGGGTAAAATGAGGACCCGGACTGTGGGGGCAAGTTGCTGACTCAATTTGCTAAAAAATTTGTAAACCGCTTAGAGAGGGCTGACAGCCCTATGAAGCGGTATATAAGTCTAATAAATAAATAAATAAATAAATAATACATCAGAGTGTGGGTTTTATAGTTACAACATGGAAATTCTTTGCCAATGTTACTTTCTTAGATATTTTCAATTTCCCCCAAGTCCTGAGATTCTAATTGCACCCATCCATTTATCAGCCAGGGTTAGTCTTAATTTTTCTGAGATTAATCAAGGCATGTTAGGACTTACCACTGCTGTTAACATACTCTCAGCTAGTCATGCCTAATTTGGGAGAAATCACACCTGAAAATCAGTGGTAGTTATCATTAATCTTTTATATTAATAAAATTTTTGTTTGTAATAACAGCTGGTGAGATTTATAACTGACTTACCAGCCTGGCTAATTATCTGGCTAATACTTTCAGAAACAAATGTAGCTTTTAATGCATACTTTAGGAGCTATTCTTAGCCATGGCATTTCTAGCAAGAGTGAATGCCTCACACTCTTATCACAATAATGAATTCCTCATACCTTGTATAATGATTAACCGTTTGAAACTTGAAAAATATGTTACTGAGAAGATGGTATATCACATGTATAGAGGGGAAGCAATTTAATTGAAGGCACCATACCAATATCACTTGTGCCAGCTGGATTATTTCATGATGAAGTTATAAAATAGCAATAGCAATAGCAGTTAGACTTATATACCGCTTCATAGGGCGTTCAGCCCTCTCTAAGCGGTTTACAGAGTCAGCATATTGCCCCCAACAACAATCCGGGTCCTCATTTTACCCACTTCGGAAGGATGGAAGGCTGAGTCAACCCTGAGCCGGTGAGATTTGAACAGCCGAACTGCAGAACTGCAGTCAGCTGAAGTAGCCTGCAGTGTTGCATTTAACCACTGCGCCACCTCGGCTCTGTGAGTACTCTGTGAATACTCTGTGAGTACTCTGCATTAGTTTGATGTTTGTGGAAGTGTTAATGCTCATATAATTGTGGGAAGGAGTAACAACTAGAAACTCCATGTTAAAATGAAGAATGTCTACATGCAAGAAGAAGAGACAAAATAGTATATTGTGCACTGACGTAAGTCCCATTGAGCAGGCACACATAGAACTGAAGGGTTAATTGTATTGAAGTCCCATTTCCATAATGAGTTTCTATTTATAACTATTTACAATTGACATCATGCTTTTGTTGATATTAACATCACTATCTTCAAAAACAAGTTGTGTTGGAATTTTCAGTTGTATCTATTATCCGACCATACACTGAGGATTCAGTATAAATCTTATCACATGTATGTAAAAACTCACAGAAGAAAATAATAAAAGAGAAATTCACTTCAAAAACATAACATCAGTAAATGTACCACATCTAGCCAAAATTTATGAAAAGTACTTTCCCACATATCTCATGATTGTTTGAAGAAACATGAAAAAATGATCAAAGGGGAAAAAAGACCAAGATTTGTTCACCTACAATAAGCTTTAGATCCGCCACCAAAAAAAGCAAATTAATAAAAAGCAGATTAAAACATGACTGGAGAACAAAGCAAAAAACTGAAATAACTATTTGCAAATGATAGCTACTAGCTACCTAGACATCTAAAACAATAATAAAAAATAACATATAGAAAATTTCTATCTTGTTGCTATACATTAAATATAAAAAGTCTAAACCACATTTTTGTACTTTTTTATTTTTCCCCTTAAAAGATTTCAGTTTGTTTTTTCAATTGCATTATATGTGTTATATTAAAGGTGGAAAATATTCCGAAGTGATTTATCTTGATCTGATTTTTTTTACATCGCAAACACCTGGCATTTTAACAGGGATGTATAGACTTTTTTTATATCCACTGTAAATGCAGATTCAAGCAGTACAAGAACTGTTATTCCATAACTCACTGATATTATTTATTTTCTATCCAAATAAGATATGTGGAATATCAAATGACATTTTGGGGGGGTATGACGACGCAACCCTAAGAGACCAGAAGGATGCTATGTCCTTAGATTATCCCAAGCTCTAAGCATGTACAAAATTACAACTTTTGGCAAATAACTACATCTTAACAGAGGCACCCAAAGGAAATAAAAAAAATTAAAGGCACTGTCCACATTGTTTTAAAGCTGTGAAAATATCTCACATTCACATCCAAAGACTTAAAATATAAATTAATTCACAAACAAATCACTAAATGGCCGTACTCCAAGCTATTGGTTATTCCTGTTCCTTTCATTACTTTGTATCATCTTGCCTCACGACTAATAGAATAACAGAAGGGACCTAGAAGGTCTTCTTGTCCAACCCCCTGCTCAGGCAGGAAACCTTATACCATATCAGACAAATGATTGTCTAATTTCTTTTGGACGCACTGGCGCTGTGTCCGCCATAGAGGGACGCCTCTATGTTGGACACAGCCGCGGGGCTTTCGGACGCCCCGGCGCTGTCTCCGCCATAGAGGCGGGATGCCTCTGTGGCGGACACAGCCGCAGGGCTTTCAGACGCCCCGTGGCTGTGTCCGCCATAGAGGCGTCCCGCCTCTGTGGTGGACACACTGCTAGGGCTTTCAGACACCCTGCGGCTGTGTCTGACATAGAGGCATCCCGCCTCTGTGGCGGACACAGCGCCGGGGCATCCGAAAGTCTCGCGGCTGTGTCCGACATAGAGGCGTCCCGCCTCTATGGCGGACACACCGCCGGGGCGTCAAAAAGCCCCACGGCTGTGTCTGACATAGAGGCGTCCCACTATGTCCAAAAGCCCTGCCGCTATGTCCGACATAAAAAAAGTGCCAGCCCGCACGCCAGCAGAGGCGGGTAAAACACATACACACACATACACACACATTACTTACAATAATACAATTACTTACAAATTACATTAATTTTGAATTCCTCCCCCTCCCTCCGACCCACATACCTTTTCCAGCTGTTTCACAGAGGATTTCAACTCTCCTCTTGTTTGCCATGATGAAAATGTAAAAATGTAAAAGGAAAAAGGCAAGAGCTGCGGAGGTCAGGCTGGGTTAGCTGCTGCCAGAGTCCCCAATGGATGACTCTGCTTAACTGTTTTAAAAAGCCTCTTAAAAAGTGGCCTCTACAGGAGGAGGTGAGAGAACCACGTGCCTCATCTACATAAGGAATTTTTTGGCTTTTAACCCTTGCTTAACTCTGCTCGAGTGATCATAAAGATAGACTAAATGAGGCACGTGGTTCTCCTGCCTCCTCCTGTAGAGGGCACTTTTTAGAGGCTTTTTTAAACAGTTAAGCACTAAGCAGAGTCATCTACTGTGACTGGCAGCAACTACCTCAGCCTTTTTCCTTTTACATTTTTTTTTCTTTTCATGATGACAGTGGTGAGGCCCTGCCTCCCCTGGCTGCACATCACTGGTCAGTCTAGTATTATGTTTCTTAAAAACCACCTAACACCATCCTGAGAAATTTGCTGAAATCACCATCATTGGAAGTAATCAAAGATATGGCCTGTTAAATTAGGAAATCTTCATTTAAAATTATCTCCTGGGGTCCGATTTTAAGTACTTTTTATTAACCAAGATCTTTTAGATACTGATCATTGCAAATAGTATTTGTTCTGCTTATTAAATTTTGTGTCTTATGCAAGACAATACGTAGTTAACACTGACTACTACATTGCATTGGAATTTTTTTATCTGACACACTGGCTTCTGCAGAATAGCTAGAAGTATCATTTATTTTCTGTTAATGGGTGCAAATTCACATGAAAACATTTTACAAGGAGGCTCAAATTCATGAAACTCCTTTCTAAAACATGTATATTTTGCTCTCTTCCTATTTGATTATAAACAGGTTGTAGAAATCCTTTCATAAATGTTTAGGTTCCTTGTAAGGCTCAGCCAGAAACAAGCTTTGATAATGTTGAAAGAAATGTCCTTCTGGGTTCGGCTCCAAGTGGGGAAGAAGACACTGGAGACATGGAGGCTGCTTGGAAAGATGGTTTATTGTTGGACAGGGCCACATGGCTTGAGCCCTGAACAGAAAAGGTGATCACATGTTTCAATGTTGGTGGAGAAGAAGAGAAGGGCTGAAGGAGGGGCTTGCTAGGCTTTTTATAACCTGCTCAGTCCCACCTCTCTGTTTCCTGTTCCTGTGTAAGAAATGTATTCGGATTGGTTGTCAGACTCCCATGGTGCCATGCAGGGGGCTACTCTCTAGGCTGTGATGAGTTCTCAGATGCCTTGTGGTCAGTTGAGTATATTATCATGCCTTTCTGTAGCTGCTGGTGAAGTCTTTATTATGTAAAGTGGGCTAGCCTGGCCATCTCAATGGCCCATTAACTGGGGATGGGCAGAAAGCTACAGGCAACTATTCTGTCTTTTAAAACGTGTTTCTTTCTTTTCACATCCAGAGAAATATTCTGCCTTTTCAATATTTCCTAGGATATTTCATTTTTCTGGGAGAGGGCTGGATGATAACTTCCCACAATAATTTACAGTTCCAATAGATACGAATAATTTTGCTCATCATAGATGTGGTAAAATCAATCCTTATCAGCGAGGAGACATCCCACTTCTCAGAAAGACAGTAAAAAAGAAAATTACTGTCTCCTAACGTGTGTTGGGACAGATGCAGTTGTATGCTGGGAAACAGTTCAGTCTCTGGAACTCTTGTAACACTATCCCTTTTAATAAAGCTTGCTAAGAGATTCTGTGAATCGTGTTTGGAAAAGGAATTAGTTCTGGTTTTATGCTGAAACCACTAATAACATTAGGTTGCATCTTTTTATTTGTTTATTTGAAATAATTATATTTCCCTCCTCGCGATACCTTACATGCAAGACTATGATCCTCACAAAACAACAATAAAAAACAATAAAACCCAGAACAAGAATTCTTGGCATTCAAAAGAAGGCATCATATTCAATTGTCCTGGGCTCCAGCCTCACAGTAACCCAACTTTTAAAGGAAAAGTCAGCTCTTAAGGGCCTTCCAAAAATCAAGGGGAGGGGGCTGCCAGATCTCAGGAAACATATATTCCTGCACTGCCATGGAGAAGGCATATTTCCTATGTCCCATAAAGTGGCAGTATTTAAAGGATGGATCTAGAGTGCCCTCACTTAATCAGATTTGATGGAATGGGCTTTTTGGGAGAAGCAGTCTTGCAAATAACCTGGCCCTGTGCCATTCAGCTTTAAGTGTGTTAACCAGTATCTTGAACTACTCTCAGAAAAAAACTGGAAGCCACTGCAGTTTACACACCAGCATTGTAATATGGGCAAACTGTGGAACATTCAGAACCAGTGACGTGCGGTGAGGTTTATGGCTGGTGAGGCAAGGGGGCAAAAGCCGCCCTATGTCGGACACAGCGGCAGGACGTTCGGATGCCCCACCGCTGTGTCCGACATAGAGGCATCCCGCATCTATGGTGGACACAGCGCCGGGGCTTTCAGACACCCCGCCGCTGTGTCCGACATAGAGGCTTCTGGCGCTGTCTCCGCCATAGAGGCGGGACGCCTATATGTCGGACACAGCGGCAGGGCTTTCAGAAGGGCTGTACCACACCAAGGGAGAACCCAACTTTCTCCCCTCTCCTACAAAACAGCATCAGAAGGAGAAAGGGGCAGATTATATTAATGAAGACACCCCACACTTAAAGTGGTTCCCCTTAGACAGGAAACGGAAAATGATTATAAACATGCCTGCTGAATGGTCAGCCTCCTCGCTTTAACAGTTTTGGGTTGCCAAATTCAACTCAGACACTTCCCAGATGAGGGATTTCCTACTGCCCAATAAATGTGTTTATTTAGGGGAATGGTTCCAAAACATTATTTTTGATGTATTTTATTTTGATGTATTTTATTAGCATTTATAGGCCGCCCTTTTCCCTGAGGGGACTCAGGGCGGCTTACAATGATTAAAAAAAAGTGCCAGCCCATGCACCAGCAGAGGTGGGTAAAACACACACACACACATATTACTTACAATAATACAATTACTTACAAATTACATTAATTTTGAATTCCTCCCCCTCCCTCCAACCCACATACCTTTTCCAGCTGTTTCACAGAGGATTTCAACTCTGCTCTTGTCTGCCATGGTGAAAATGTAAAAATGTAAAAGGAAAAAGGCAAGAGCTGCTGAGGTCAGGCTGGATTAGCTGCTGCCAGAGTCTCCAATGGATGACTCTGCTTAACTGTTTAAAAAAGCCTCTAAAAAATACGCCCTCTACAGGAGGAGGCGAGAGAACCAAGTGCCTCCTCTACATAAGGAATTTTTCGGCTTTTAACTCTTGCTTAACTCTGCTAGAGTGATCATAAAGTCAGACTAAATGAGGCACATGGCTCTCCCGCCTCCTCCTGTAGAGGGCACTTTTTAAAGAGGCTTTTTTAAACAGTTAAGCACTAAGCAGAGTCATCCACTGTGATTCTGGCAGCAACTACCTCAGCCTCTTTCCTTTTAATTTTTTTTCTTTTCATGATGACAGTGGTGAGGCCCTGCCTCCCCTGCCTCCCCTGACTGCACGTCCCTGCTCAGAACTGTCTGCACTTCTGGATTTCTTAACCAGTTGGAATATACAGATGGTCTTCAAAAGCAGTGCCATGTAGAGCACATTATAATAGTCCAACCAAAAATAACCAGAATGTGAATGATTGTAAACTAGTCCTCTCGGTCCAGGAATGGATGCACTTGGTACATAAGACAAATCTCAATGAAGACCCTCCTAGCCACAGCTACCACTTACTACTTCAGCAAAAGCTGCAAATCCATAAGAATACTAAATTGTGTACCAACTCTGTTTGGGGAAATACTATCTTGAGTGTAGTCAAAGATGCTCAATTTTTCCTGCAGATTTGGATTGCTGCATAGTTCCACCTAATGAGAAGGAGAAGAGCCTAATGCTGGGGAAGATTGAGGGGAAAAGAAGAAAGGGACGACAGAGAATGAGGTGGCTGGTTGGAGTGATTGAATCAGTAGGCGTGAGCTTAAATGGACACCAGAGGAATTCAATAGCATCAACAAGGAGATGAAAAATTCAAAAAAGTCTACGTATCGTACAACTTTACAACAATGCTGTCTCTCTGATGTTGTGTGCATATTCTTAAAGTGAGCTCTATGAAGTCTGATAGGAAAGTTTAATATATATATTCATTTTCTTCCTCCTTTAATTATAGTCATATAATAAACAAGTCTATACACATTCTGCTAATCATCCTGGAAAGCCCCAAGTTCTGGAATTTGTTTTTCACATTATTCCATGTATGCAAGATGTATTTATCTGCAGGCATGCTGCTAAATACAGTTTACAGTTCCGTAAAAGACAGCAGCTGCAGCCACTTGGGATAAATACTCAGACATGAGAAACAGGTGATAAGAAATTCTTCAAGCTTATGCATGTATGAAGCAATGGAGTTATAAACCAACAGCTGCTCAAGACACTACCTTGTTTGTCACAGGTACAAAATTATATTATGCTTTATCTAACCCAAACCCTCTGAGCAGATATAAAATGGGTGGCAGTATTCAAAAGGAAATTCGTCTCTATTAATAATATAGTGAAGAAATCAAAGATAGCCGAATACTTCACACACCTCTGAAACGAACACCTTCTAAAGGCAATCAGATGCATCAAAACACATAATTTCTCTTAAATGAACCAAAAACCAAAAGTCACTCCCTCCTCCTTTACCATGTAAATCTATCTGAGGATTACTTAGCTGCTGCTTAAATTTCCTAACTCAGAATTGAATCTTTCAGATTTCAATAAGAGCCGAGGTGGCCCAGTGGTTAGGGTGCAGTACTGCAGGCCACTTCAGCTGACTGTTATCTGCAGTTCAGCGGTTCTAATCTCACTGGCTCAAGGTTGACTCAGCCTTCCATCCTTCCGAGGTGGGTGAAATGAGGACTCAGACTGTGGGGACGATATGCTGACTCTGCAAACCGCTTAGAGAGGGCTCTCTCTCTCTCTCTCTCTCTCTCTCTTTCTCTCTCTCTCTCTCTTTTTCAAAAGTGATTTGCCATTGCCTCTTTTCTAGAGCTGAGAGAAAGAAACTGAACCAAGTTCATCCAACTGGCTTTGTGCCCTAGGGGTAACTAGAACACACGGTCTCTCAGTTTCTAACCTGTTGCCTTAATCATTCCACAAAAGTGGTTGTACAGAGAAGCTTTGGAAAGTGTATATTGAATTGTAGCCTAAGTGTTAGCATTACAAAAAAAACAACACATGACATTTGTATAATTCTCAGGCTGTAAAAAGTGTCATTACTTCCTTAAAATCCATTATTTTCAGGTGAAGAATTAAGGGGTTCTTCCTAAGTAGGTTGTCCCTGCTGCAAGATAAACCATTCTAAACAGAATTCAATGTAATTTTAAAAATTGCTTAATTTATCCTCCCTAATTGCTATCTTGATTAACCATCAATACACTGAATTATTTGTACAGTTAATTTTAAATTAAATACCTTTCAGGGGGTAATTCTTCCGTCGCCATGTTTTCAAGTAAACCGGGAAAGCTTTGCTCCAATTCAGAATGTGAAATAATTGGTATTATTTCCTGGATATCTTGAAAACTTGCAGGTTCTTCTTTGGCTTCGTTTAAAGAAGCCATTTCCACATCTGTACGTATAGTTTGTTCCATTCCTTGGAGGGTTTCTGAATGCCTCTTTACATCAGGCTTTTGAATGTCTCTGCTGGCTTGCAAAACTGCTTCACAGTTGTTGGTAATTAGCGTGATTGTAGTATCTGCTTTAGGGACATCAGCAGAAAAACCTGGTCCTTCTGCTGTGCTCAAATTGATGTCATTTGTCTTTTCTATACAACTCTCTTGAACACTGTTGGATCCCAATTTGGACTCGTCTGGTGAGTGATCAGGACTTACTTCATTTTTAAAATAAGTAATTAGCTTATGTTCTGCTGTGTCCTGTCTCTTCTCTTCCTCTATGGACTTTTGCAACCAGTTATTACTGTCTATGGTATCCAGTACTGTAACAGCTGTGTTTTGTAATGTATGTTGATTGGAAAAATTAGGATTTTCATCAAACAATATCTCGGGCTGATCTGTTTGTTCTTTATGAGCATCCAGATCATCTGTAAGAAATGGCAATGTTGAAATCTTGGCTAAGTCTGTATTGTCACCATTCCCCTTGTCGATGTTTTTATTTCCCTCGTAGGTTAACTGTTCTTTAGGTTCATCTGTTTCAAAGTTACACAGACTAATTAAATTACCTTCTTTTACTTCAGTAGCAACAGGTGTGGCCTCAAAATCTGGAACAACGCCTGTAGAGGCAGGGATTATTAAAGGCTCTTCATTTTTAGGAGAAGATGGCAGATTCTCCGTTTCTTGATTTCCGGAACTTCTAGATGGAAATTCCACTTTTTCTGTGCAAAGTTCCTTCTCAGCAGTATCACTGCTTAAAGAGCAAAGGTGATCATTAATCTCCACATTTATTTCATGCCTGCTTAAACCATCCACCTTAAATAACTTGGGGGAAGTTGTAAGACAGTTTTCGGTTAAGCAATATTTGTCGATAGGGATCTTTTCTGAAAAGGCACTTGGCAAATCATTCCCCTGACTGTTTGCCAGCATTCCTGTGAGTTCTTGTTCCTGAGATATTTTCTCTTCAGTGGCTTTATTACAGACTTCGGTCTCCAAAGGCAATGTGCGCTGGTTTGTTTTCCAGTCATTCTCGGGATCTACATCTGCACTGCTTTTTTCAACATCTGCCAGACCTTGCTTAACCTTTGTTTCTTTACCCTCTGGACTGATCTTCTCACTTGGACGCTGCTCAGTGGCAAGGTTAGGCAAGTTGGCAGGCACAACATTTGGTGCTACCTGTTCAAATATTTTGCTAATGTGTTTCCTGAAATCAAAAAAGCCAATGCTGAATGCCCTGGAAGATGGAATTTCTGGATCTTTTTCAGATATTGCTACAGGCTGCCTGGGAACATCTCCTTCCATCTTGGGAAGGTTGAATTTCTCTATCAAGTCACATTTGCTTTCTTCTTCAATCTCACCGTGCTTGTTATCTTCACAACTTATATTTGTTGCCGTGTCCTCCTTACAATTTGCTTGCTTATCGAGCGTTGAAAGGTCCAAAAGCTTCCTTTCTAAACTTGAAGGGCTGAATAGAGATTCTGCTGAGCTGTTAAGCTGCTGGGCTTTAAAATGTACATCACTTTTATCCCCTTTTAGCTTAATTGCCGAGATCTCATCCTGCAACTTCTTGAAATTAAAGGGTGACAAATTTCTTTCCCGTTGCCTGAGCTCAGACTCTTGGCCTGGAATGTAAGATTCTTTTCCTGGGACAGCTTCTGAAGGAATATAATCTAAATTCATTACTTCTGGTTTCCTTTGATCAGTTGTGTTGTTCTCCTCAAAAGCATCACCTAAGTCAACGTGTGTAGCACCAGCAGTCTGCAGACTGGGAGTGGTGTCGAAGACATCTTGACATGCCACAGCTTCTGGCTCACTTCTTTGAAATTCACCTTCAGGGCTATGATACATAAAGCCTGTAGATTGGGAGTTTACTTGGCTAGGCCCATTATGTAGAAATGCCAATGTTGAAAGAGGCATTGGTTCTGCTTGAGAACTAACATGTACGCTGTCAGTCTTTTCAATGGGGCATGTTTTATGCCAAGCATCACTCAAAGGAACTTCTGGGCTATTAGGTAATCCAGGAGGATGTTCATCCATTCTTGTGTTTTCAGAAGGCAGGAAAGCTAAGTCTACTTTGCAAGTCACTTGCTCATCTTTCTGAATAGCTTCATTTGCTAAACTCAGGTGTTCTTCTATCTCTGTATGTAAACTTTGTTCACCCAATTCTGCTTCTTTGCTTGGTAAGTTAACATCAGTCCCACTGTCACCTTCACAGATTAAACTCTCCTGCAGGGTTTGCACCTGTTCAGTTTTCTGTATCGCTGAAATAAACTCTGTAATGTCCATATTGCTTGCACATTTGCTGTCTGAAAATTCACCTAAACCATCCAACTGTTTAACTGTAATAGAGTTTTCAGGAAATGCACCACTCTTGCTTGGTCCTTCAAAAACACCATCTGAAAAGAGAGAATTAGAAATGCCTTGCTTTACATTGTTTAAGGTTTCTTTGCTAAGGCAACTTTCTTCCTCCAGTGGGTTAATTACATTTGTTAGGTTGTTGTTTTGTGAGGTGTTCCCCACAAATTCAGAAATAGGTGTCGAAGATGCAATGTCATCGGATAGATTAGTTGATTTTGTCTCTGGCCCACCAAGTACTGTCTGGAGCTTGTGCAGATTGTCTCCAGTTTGTTGTAGTTCACTTTTATCAACCTCCCCATGGCCACAGAAATGATTTAATTCCAATGTTTGTAGCCTTTCGGGAGATGTCTGGTTAGAGGTCTGTCCTTGGGAATTCACAAATGCTTGAAGACCATCGTGATCCAGATCTTTATCTTCTGGGTTTGAAACACACTGTCCGTCTTCACTTGCCGTGACCTTTGAGTTTTCATTTGACTGCACTTCGGGAGATGTTATTAAAATGCCCAATGTCTGTGGATTTTCCACAGTCTCTTTGGGATGAGTTTCCAAAAATTCCTTGCAATCATCGCTCATGAATGGAGAATTGTTTGCCCTTATGCTATTATCGCCTAAGTCTCCAAACTTTAGTGGCTGGGGACTGATTTCTGCTCCAACAGCTGATACTAAAGGATTGCCAGAATAATCATGTTTTATATTAGGGTCATTTTCTTCACTTGCTTGTTCCAGCTGCACTTGCTGTGTGGAGTCCAATTTTATATGGATTTCTTGTGCCAAAGTTCTGTCAGCTTCTTGTTTTTTCATCCCTGTTTCGCATTCCTCCTGTCTTGCTTCATTACCGTCATTCTTCCCCACAGCAGTGCTTTGTTCAGCGGTAGTCACAGGTACAGAGTTTGGGCCACTGCCAGCTGTTGAGGCACATCTTTCACTTTCAGAGTGGGATTCATCCTCTACAATGTTTGTCTTCTCAGCTGCAACACATTCAGCACTTCTAGCCTGTCCGTTTAAGTCGTGGAACTCAAGTTCCGTTTTAGACACTGCAATTATTTTTGCATTTGAGGCATCAGTCTCTGAATTTATTTCATCCATCAACTGGTCTTCCAATTCTGATTTGGTGTTTTGAGCAAATGTGTGCCCAAATAGCTCAAATCCTGGCTGTTCCCAGGATTCCTGTTTTTTATTTTGCAGAACATCATTGTCTTCAGGAGGCAGGGACAGTGAACCATCTGCATCCTCTATCTCTTTATTGACTGGAAAGGAGAACTGAATATTTTCTACACTGAACTTTAGAAGATCACAACTCCGCAAGCTGTCCTTTTCTTGTAAAAGTAATAATTCAGATGACTCAAGACTGGCCACTTTTTTTTCATTTAGGCTTGTGGTTCTTTGCTCCAAGTTCTCGCTTAATTCCGGTGAATGATCATTGAGTATATTCAGATTACATTCCGAACTGAGGTTCTTTTCTAAAATTTTGCCACTGATATTGGTTTCTAAACCACTTACTTGATCATCTAAAGCAGCATCTTGACTGATCTGTCTCGAATTCATATCAAAAGATAGTCGTGTCTCTTGGGGACAGTTTATATCTTCATGTATAACCTGACTTGAGGATGGCACCTCTTGACATTCATGTTCTTCGTTTCTGGAAGAAGTAAGTCTGTATTTCTCAGCTATTGTAGTTTCTTCTTTATTATGATCAGCAAGGTCATTCTCACTCATGAAATCGCTTGTTCTTCTGTCAAGTAACAACAGTTTATCCCCAACAGATTCTTCCTTCCCCATATGCATAACGTTTTCTGGGTCACTTAAGGCTGTATTTTCCCTGCTCAGAGATTCAGTTTGTGTGATTTCATTGTTGCTAATCTGTTCTGCTGCGTTCTGAGATGTGTTTGCTTTTTGCCCTTTGTTTTTATTTTCTGGCATCAAGGATGCATCAGAAGGTTTCAAGATAACTGGTAAATCCACACAATGGATGTTCGGTTCTGGGTTTATGGTCTTTTCTAGCCATTCATTTTCAGTCACCAAGTCACCAATTGGTTGTTCTGTCATGGTTAATGGCAACAGGGTTGATCTGTTTGAAGACAAACTGGATACAGTAGGAGGACCCTGAAGCATCCCACTACCCTTTTCTGGAAATATTTGGAATTGATTGTCCTCTCTGTTAACATCACTGTTGCTATCTTCACTGATGACACCTCTGAACTCAACAAGGCTCTGATCAACACCAGATATACCATATTTATTTATGTCTGAATTTCCTGCTGTGAGATTATTTGGAATACAATTTTCTTTCTTCATTACCAGGTTGTCTACACTACCTGTGTTCAGCCCCACTGGTTTTATTAAAGTCTCTTCCTTGTTACTCACTTCTAATTTAGTCTCCTCTATGATTTCTTTAGCGGTATTAAAATCTTTCTCATTCATAGGCAGCTGAACAATACGCGCCTTCTTTCCTCCAATCAACAATTCACTCTGTGGCCACAAATCTAATTCACTGGAATTGCTTTCCTTGGTTCCAGGCCCTGATGTCCAAGTAGAATCTGATGAAGGAATCCGTTCCAAAACAGTATTATTTGGATTTTCCTTATACTGTCTTGCAAAAGTAGTAGCATAATGCTCAGCATCTGTTCTACTGACAAGAGGCACAGTTCTTGTGTCTTTGTCATTCGCAATCGCAGGGTATAACAGCAAGGCAGGCAAGCCTCTAGGGATATCATCAAGGCTTAATGCAGTGCATTCTTTACCATGCTCAGAAGGAACTGGCCTATGTTGCCTTCGATCCTTTTCTTCAGTAGGTTCTAAGGAATCTTTCTTACACAGTTTATTCTCCAGCACCATCACATCTGAATACGCCACAACATTGTTTTCACTGGTTGATTTTCCAGCAGTGTTACTGCAGAGGCCTTCGTTATTTAGGCTCACTCCCAATCCAGTCTCCTGCCCGATTTCTTTAATGGTATAAGAATCTCTGCCTCTCTCACTCTTAGGCGACAGGCTAATGTGTGCCTTGTCTCCTTCAATCAACAGTTCGCTCTGTGACAACAAATCTAATTCCCTGGAATTTCTTTCCTCGGTTTCACGTCCTGATGTCCAGGTAGAATCTAATGCAGGAATCTGCTCCAAAGCAGTATTATTTGGATCTTTCTCAGACTCTCTTGCAAAAGTAGTAGCATAACAGTCAGCATCTGTTTGACTAACAATAGGCACAGTGCTGGTGTCTTTGTCACTCACAATAGCGGGGTTTGACATCGTGACTGGCAAGCCTTCAGTGCTATTTTCAAAACTTAGTGCTGTGCATTCTTCACCATGCTCAGAAAGCATTGGCATAGGTTGCCTTGGATCTTGTCCTCCTTCTTCAGTGGCTTCCAATGAATCTCCCTCACGCAGGTCGTTCTCCTGTGCCATCACTTCTGGATGTGCCCCAACAGTGTTTTCACTGGTTGATTCTTCAGGGGTGATACTACAGAGGCCTTCATTATTTGGGCTGCCAACAATGGAAACATTTATTGATTTCAATTTGGCAATAAATTCCACATCACAGAAGTTTGAAATGCATGCGCATGCACTGTAAAGCTATCGGTCTGCTTTCATGAGGCAAGAAGTCAGAGGCACCCATGATATAAAATCTCGGCAAGAGAATCATTAGATGCAAATGTATTCCTGTAGCATTTATTTATCTATTTGATTTTTTATCTCGCCTTTGCTACTTTATAAGTAGCTCAAGGAGGTGTACATTCACAATACTCCTTCCATCTCCTATTCTCTACACAACAACAGTATTTTGTGCTGTTGTGTTAGACACTTGAATTTATGGAATGCATCTGATGCTCATGCTAGACTTAAAATTAATCCTGATTTGAGTACATCATATAGAAAATTTATCAGAGCAGAACTGAGTTTTAGATGAAAACCTATACTAGGGATTGACCACATGTCTCTGGATTTAAAAATTCTTCCAATAAGTTTAATTTAGATCACCGTTTCCCAATCTTGTACTACTCAAGTATGCAACTCCCAAAATTCTCAGTGAAAATTCTGGCTGTTGGTAGCTCCAACTGTCCAGAAATACCATTTGGATTTGAGAGAGCTCATTTAGACTTCTATATTGCAGCTTTCTGTATGCAATAAATTACATCTTAGATCCCAAACCAATTTACTATGGAATAAATGCAATGAATGTAGCAATACTGAATTCTGAACAAATGTATAGGATATGTACCAATTCATAATATGCCTTTTTACCCTATAGACAAAATACTAAGTATTTTCATGTACTAGAAAACCTGGCTAAATAACATTCTATTGTTATTCTATGTTTTTCTGACTTTTCAGTTTAGAACTGAAAAAAACTTAAATTGCCTTAAGCTGCTATTATTTCCATAATTTGATAGCCATTTTCTGTTTTCTGCCTACCATTGTTCCTGATTGATCTTAAATTGAAACTGATCAGTTATTTCCTCACATTATTCCACACCCCAGTTAGCAGTTCTTGCCTGCAAAAATGCAGCTGATCATTAGAGGGCAGCAAAGCTCAGGGGAACATTTTGCTGCAATCTTGAAGTCTGGATTGTTGCAGCCCAGATCTGGTAGGCTTATACTTGTCAGATGCTTCCATCTTGACTTCCAAAAGATCTCACCTCTTCATATTTGCTCTATGTCCCACTGTTTTACAAATGCTGATGCATTTCAGTAGCTGGGAATGCAAACTTTGCACTACTGTAGCACTTTCACTAGAAAAATGGAGGATATTGTATTCTGCCCGGATAACAATCAAGTTGAGATTCAAGAAAGTTAACAAGACATGACTTTCAATAGAGATTACCAGCACTGTAAGATAATTCACCAGGAATTTAGTAAAGTTTCTCTTTTCATTGCCTTCCTAGAATTCAAAAATAGAAAAAGCTTAAGCTGGGAATATTCCACTCATCTTAGTAGATTTTAAACCTACAGATCTGATCTATGATTATCTATAAATCAAAGCAACTCTGGTTCCACCACAAATGCGCGAATGACAAAAGCGCGCCTGACTAAACCGCGGTGACAAAACCGCGCCGACGAATGAGCGCTGAAGCGCGCCGACAACAGCGCGCCGACAGAAGCGCGCTGTAACCCTAACCCTAAACCTAACCCTAAACCTAACCCTAAACCTAACCCTAAACCTAACCCTAAACCTAACCCTAAACCTAACCCTAAACCTTACCTTAACTTAAATCGCGCTTCTGTCGGCACGCTTTTGTCGGCGCGCTGTTGTCAGCGCGCTTTTGACATCGCGGTTTTAGTGCCGCAGTTTTGTCGGCGCACTTTTGTCGTTCGTGCATTTGTCGGGTCATGAGCAACTCTATATATAGCGTACCTAGAGTGTAATTAGAGTGTATAAGAAACCTCAAAACTTCAAGCCTTGGGTGAAACCCTCAGAGCCATTGCAAAAAATACCACTAAATTATAATTATTAATACAAACAAGGGGGAAATTTTTTAATTAGCATGAAACAATCATTTTTACAGTATTTAATTAATGTAATTTTGATTTAGCTTCTTACTGGTAAGATCCATTTCCTTGTCCCGGTTCCACCTAGTTTTTGCAGCGTGACTCATGATACATCATTGAAAATCAAAGGGAGTCTCCCCTCCAAAGTCCAAATGAATCCTGAGTCACATGTTGAGACAGGACACTTATAATTGGCTATTTAATATGCTAGTGCTACTGCCTTGGGTTTCAATTTACTCCCAATTATTCTTACACAAACAGGAATCAATTTTAATATCTTTTTTAAAATGCCCTTGCTGTTTTCATTTGAAATATATGCTACAGTCAGCCAGGCATTTCATTATGTGTGCTTCTTATAAATTTTAAATTATTAGAGAATACATTGACCCAGCCTCATGAGAACAAACACAAAACAAATTATGCTACGCATAAAGTTTGATTTGTCATGCAAGCATGCATTTACTTTCATTATGCCATTGGATCTGATATAACAGCTGGAATGATGAAAATAAGTTTAGCAATACTTTCAGAATTCTTACTGCAACACAGATAAGGGAAAACATCCATAAGACCTCCAGCAATTGGTTTGCGTTTTTCAAATGAATTGAGTATCATACGCAAACTTAAGAAACAATATATAATATTAAGAAGGATCTGAAGCAGAGGTGGGTTCCTACCAGTTCGCACCTATTCGGTAGAACCGGTTCGTCAAATCTACCGAACCAGTTAGAAGAGGTTCCATCAGTGGACCCGGAAAGCAGGCCACACCTACAGAAGAGGTTCCAAAAAATTTTTGAAACCCACCACTGGTCCTTGGATATGATTATTCTACACTATCATGCTCATATTTATAAAACCCAGTGCCTCTGTGAAAGGTAAGGATGACTACTGCGTTTGTGGTGCAATCAGAACATTGCGTGTGTTGAAGTTGCTTTAACACAAACCAAAGATGCCTTTTAAAAAACAAGTTTACATCATATTCTTATGCATGCCAGTGCTGTGTGTGAGGTAATTTAAGGTGGTTCTGACAAGTGTCGTCGGCATCTTCATATCCGGTCACATGGGCGGGAAGCCACTCCCATCCGGTCACATGGGTGGCAAGCCCCTCCCACAAAGGAGGCCACACCCACAGAGTAGGTTCGAACAATTTTTGAAACCCACCACTGATCTGAAGAAATAGAAATGTTCATACAATCAGACTTGCAGAGAAACAATGGAGGACTGAAGAGTGCCCTACAGAAAGTAGATACAAGGGCCAGGAAGAAAAGAGCTTCCCAAACTCCTCTCAGATTATGGAGAGGACCAGGTATCCTCACCAAGGCACTTCACAGAGTCTTCCTACGAAGAGACTATTAAAAGCCTCTGGCAGATTTTGGAGTGTTAGAAGCCATGAAAAAAAATCATTTCACCTAAGCTGCAGTTTTACACCTTCAAATGGATGCTGAGTTTGCTTACTCACTTCTGGAAATGCTTTATTAACTGTTTTAGGGATATTAAGAATCTTCAGAAGGGCAAATGTCTATGGTGATTCTCAGTCATCCAGGCCATGATTGTCCCAAAGGTGCTTTTTCAAGAAGTAATTGAATTTTCTGTTTTTTTCTTTAAAGATGTTTCTCTTCTCACCCAAGAAGCTCTGAAGAGCTGAAGCAGCTTCTTGGATGAGAAGCTAAAACATCTTCAAAGAAAAACCAGAAAGTCCAGTTGCCTCTTGAAAAAGCACCTTTGGTTCAGAAGGGCAAGTTTCATTAGACCATGAGATAATTCTCCTTCAAACGTCAGCAAAAATTTTGAGCAAGGTTAATATGTTAAATGTTTTTTAAGCTGAAATAAACTGCAAAAGGGTGATTAAAAACATTGCTTTTGGAAAGTTACAAATGGACTAAGGGGCCAGATTGACTGGAAATAAGACTGATATAATTATAAAAATAATTCCTATGGGTAGTTTAAAATTCTGTTGAGAATATATGAAAATTTTGAATGTAAAGAAACTTTCTATAGGAAATTGTTGTGGATTATAAAAATATCTGATAAGAGGAGACCCTGAAAGCTGGTCACAGGAACAAGGAAAAACTAAAGATTATAAGTGGCAGAGAGATGCAGTGATATAGAATAAAGAAAAGTATTTTAATTCTGGAGAAATTCAAAGGTATTTGGCAACAATATACTCAGAACTTTCTCCAAAAATTATATGCTATTATAAAATGGTTTTAAAAGAGAAAATAAAAGAGGATATGCACAAAGATGTTACATGAAAGTGAAGAGTGGTTTGGACATCATGTTAAAAAAAAAAAAAAAGTATTGGCAAATAACCTAGTAAATTTGAAGAATGTAACACTGATGCTATGTTCTTCAGAATAAATAGACAGTACGTATATATATATATATATATGTGTGTGTGTGTGTGTATACATATATACCAGGGGTGGGTTTCTTGCCCCGTTCCAACCGGATCAGTTGGAACGAGGCCGGCGGTGTCCTCGCGCGTGCACGCACGCGGCGTGCGCATGCGTACTAGCGTCTGCGCAATGCTCCAGCTGCTCCTGGAGGATCACGCAGGTGCTGTATGCGTTCTGCGCATGCGTGGAAAGCGCAGAATTTGTAAAAACCGGGTAAGGAGCGGGCGCGGGTGTGCGGGTGCGCACGGGCGCGGGGGGGGGGCTTCGCCGTTCCCGGAAGTTACTTACTTCCGGGTTCGGCGACCAACCGGATCGCAGGGACCGGTGCGAACCGGTCGAAACCCACCCCTGATATATACATATACAGCTGTTGTTGAAAAGCCCAGTAACAAGGCAGATGTTAGGATATAAAATATAGTCATTTATTTATTCTAAGGATTTTTTTATCTTCTCAGTGTCATTTTCAACTAAAATAAAAGTTGTAATAGTGTCAGATATTAATAAATAGAAAAAAAGATTATTATAACAAAAGACCAAGTCCATATTAATAGCACTTAGACTTATATAAACATATACGACTTCATAGTGTTTTATAGCCCTCTCTAAATGGTTTACAGATTCAGCATATTGCCCCTAATAATCTGGCTTCTCATTTTACTGGTCTTGGAAAGATGCAAGGCTCTTCAATCTTGAGCTGGTGATGATCAAACTCCTGGCAGTCAGCAGAATTAGCTTGCAATACTGCCTTCTAACCACTGCACCAACTCAGGAGTGGGTTCCGGCTGCCATTACTACTGGTTCGATAGTAAAAAAAAATTGCAAAATACAAGTAACATCAAACTCAGCCATTGTTATGTATGTTATGAAGTTCTACAATTGCTACCCAGTATGAATTTAGACCAAAATGGAAAACCTACAAGGAATCACGGTCTCAACACCAGACACCAAAATTTCTCTTTCTAAACATTCATGCTCAAACTAACTATAAGAAGGTGAGAGGGAGTAAAGCTTTTCAATAAATTATCCCTACTTCAAGCACTTAACATGTGAAGGGCCGAGGTGGCACAGTGGTTAAATGCAGCACTGCAGGCTACTTCAGCTGACTGCAGTTCTGCAGTTTGCCTGTTCAAATCTCACCGGCTCAGGGTTGACTCAGCCTTCCATCCTTCCGAGGTGGGTAAAATGAGAACGAGAACCCGGATTGTTGTTGGGGGCAATATGCTGACTCTGTAAACCGCTTAGAGAGGGTTGAAAGCCCTATGAAGCGGTATATAAGTCTAACTGCTATTGCTAAGGGGAGTTATTGTGTGTTTAAAAACTGTGGATTCTTGAAACACAGGTCATTGCAAGTGGTTTGCAACTTCCTTGTAAAGGAAAATTATCACTGCTATTTTTATTTATCATGTTGCACAAACAACAAAAAACATACACATTTGTGAAATAAGTGAGCTTTTAAGAACAATAAATCTTTCACAATTGAAGACTAACAGATGTAACAAAAAAATAAAAACAATTTTGTTCCAATTGCAATGTTTCCACACTTTGCTTTATGTGGTTTAAAATAATGAAAGTGTGAAAATTCAGGTTTCAGTAAGCTAACGGACTTGTACTGCATTTCCTCATTAATGCATTTTACTTTTCTTGTATCAGTTTTTGGACAAACAAAACAATTAAAAATAAAAAGATAAGAAGATAAGAGGCTTCAGAAACATGCAGAATTCAAGCAGCACACTTTCATTCAGAAACCCCAAATCTATTAAACAGTGTAAAGAAAGCTCAAAAGGCCAGAATAAGCATATAAATTATTGCATTTTTTTTAAAAAAAATCCATAAACAAGATGCAAATCCAAATCCATAACTACACAGAAAAAAGGATATTTTCTTAAATTAGCTGTACCTGCTCAGCAGAGGATTTGGGGTTCTTAATTCTTCATTTATATCAATCCCAGAAAAAAGAAGATTATTTGGGGCTGGGGATTGGCGGGACTCCCTTTCCTCCAAGTCAGACACTAGAGGCCAATTTCCACTGCCAGAAAAAGAAAAAAAAGTTGAAAAAGGAACACATTCACAATTCTTAATACCAAATTTAAAATGGAAAAATCAATCTGGCATGCAGTCAATTCCCTTAAAATATTAGCACAGTAAAGTTAGACATTTGTGATTTGAATCAATGCATTTTTAAGCTTCTCCATCCTTTTTTTTCCTCTCTTTTAAATCTAGGCCTTTGGTCTCTTCCCACAGTGATAGAGGTAAGGAATGGGAAATCAGTCTGTCCAGCTTCTCATGCTGGACTTGGGATCTTATGACAATTTGTAATTTAGTTTGATTCTTTGGCTCAGTTTGGCAGAAGACTCACATAGACAGCTTGGCTAGATCAGTGGTGGGTTTCTGCCGGTTCGCACCGGATCAGGAGAACCGGATGGTGAAATGGACCTGGAAGTAACTTCCGGAAGGCCTGCCCTGGCCCTGTCGCTCCACGCTCACCCCTGCCCGCTGGAGAGGTCCAGCGGCACAATCCACCAGACAGCAGAGGCAAGCTCAGGAGTTTTCTGGATTCCCCTCTGCCTTGCCTCCTCAGATCTCCCAAAGTTCTTTCTGTTTAACTATTTAACTGTTTATTAAATTTATAGGCCGCCTAATCCCGAAGGACTCCGGGCGGCTTACAGAAACAGAAGTTAAGAGAAATTAAAAACAGATAAAACACGACAAATTTAAAAAGACACAACATGCACCCAATCTAAGCGGAGCTGGACCTCAATCCAGAGGTCAACAGCCCCAGCCCTGCTGGAATAACCAGGTCTTAATAGCATTTCGGAAGGCCATGAGAGTGGGTAGGATCCGGATCTCTGGGGGTAGCTCATTCCATAGGGCTGGAGCAGCAACAGAGAAGGCCCTACTCCGAGGCGTCGCCAGCCGGCATTGTCCAGCTGATGGCACCTGGAGAAGGCTCATCCTGTGCAATCTTATCGGTCTTAGGGAGGTGTGCGGCAGAAGACGGTCTCGAAAATATCCGGGTCCTAAGCAATGTAGGGCTTTAAAGGTGATAACCAGCACCTTGAATCGTGCTCGGAGACCAATAGGAAGCCAGTGCAGCTCACGGAGGATAGGTGTATTCAGTTCGCACCTATTCAGTAGAACCGGTTCATCAAATCTACCAAACCGGTTAGAAGAGGTTCCACCAGTGGACCCGAAAAGCAAGCCACACCTACAGAAGAGGTTCCAAAAAATTTTGAAACCCACCACTAGTCCTTGGATATGATTAGTCTACACTATCATGCTCATATTTATAAAACTCAGTGCCTCTGTGAAAGGTAAGGATGGCTACTGAGTTTGTGGTGCAATCAGAACATTGCGTGTGTTGAAGTTGTTTTAACGCAAACCAAAGATGCCTTTTAAAAAACAAGTTTACATCATATTCTTATGCATGCCAGAGCTGTGTGTGAGGTAATTTAAGGTGGTTCTGACAAGTGTCGTCGGCATCTTCATATCCGGTCACATGGGTGGCAAGCCACTCCCATCCGGTCACATGGGTGGCAAGCCACTCCCACAAAAGAGGCCACACCCACACAGTAGGTTCGAACAATTTTTGAAACCCATCACTGGTATAAAGGTATATTTTAAGTACTAGTGAAGTTTGTAGTAACACATAAAGCAGGTCATTATTTGATTCTTTCTTAATTCAAAATAATGTCCCCTGTTCTTTAATTACAAGGTACTAAATTGGATATGATATCATATCATGTACTGAAATGGTATTAATAGGATTATATTATGTCCTTGTATTGCCCATGGATATAAAAAGGGAGTTAATTGGGCAATAAGTGACTTTTACTTTGTAATGTTACTGTAGTAGATTTACCAGGCCAATAGACAACTTTAAATGTGTTATGCCTTCCAATTACTTACTTCATTAAGGAAGAAACAACATATTCTGCCTACCTTGTTTCTTCTGCAGTTAATGAGAAACTATCATCTGGCAGTGGTAATGAAACTGCAGAATCTGATAGTAATGTGTCCAAGTCATCTTGATTGAGTGATTTATCTCTTCTCTTTTTCCTTGACTTTTTCATTTTTATTTCTGTCTCAGTACTAAGTGGCTCTGTTGCTTTTGGAACTGAAGGGCTCTCCTGGGAAAGGAAAATAAAACATGAGTTTTAGTTAAAAAGCAAACAAGCAATAGAATGAATAGTTGGTTTTTTTAATAGCAAAATAAAAATTGCATCCTTCATAAATGCCCTCTTTTAATGTTGCTCAAAGACAAACGATGAATAAGCAAATAATAGTAACACAAAGATCTGGAACGGCGGTGTTGTGTGGGAAGAAGAACAAATATATGACGCTCTTAGCTGGCCCTTAGAGATATATCCTTATCTCTTCTTTCCAGCCCATTGACTATTTCCTTTTGATTAGGAAATCTATTAGTATAGCAGAGAGGAGAAAAGGCTGTGCTTTTTAATGACAAAAATAAACTTCAGAATGTGGGTAACGTCAGTGGCACTTACATAACAAGAAATTTATGGCATTTTAAAGATTACTTCCTACAATAAGGAGAGAAAACTTCTCAGAAGCACAATTGAATACCAAAGATACGCTGATTAAAATAGCAGATGAAGGGACCGAGATTACTTAAGTGATGCTACAAGCAACAAGGAAATAAATAGAAGAGCAATTCCACAAATGACAAAAGAAATAAGAAATAAGACTGTATTATTACTGGAAGGATACAGGCTGATATATGAAAGTTGATAATAAAAAATCAGGTAATTTTAGTAATTAGTGATTAGTAATTTAGTAATCTCTAGAGTGCTATGTTAAATAAATAATTGATAAGGAAAATAAGGTACATACATGTGTTGGTTTGATGAGAGGAAATTTGATATAATTAGTAAATGAATTTCTGTTAAATAATAACTATAACAATAACAATGAAATGACAAGGGATATAGTTAACTGTATGTATGTATGTATGTATGTATGTATGTATGTATGTATGTATGTACATATGTACGTACGTACTGGTTTAATAAAAGGAATTGGATATAAATTGTAAACAGTGATTTGGAAAGGAGGATTAGAAACCTTGTTATCAAACATAATTAATTTTTACTTAGAACATGCTATAAAGGGGTAATGTTATTGGATTATATTAGAAATAATTAATGAAATGCTACTGTTGTGGTTGTGTTTTTAATTTTGGACTATTTCATGCAAAAGGCTGTTAAGAAAACCAGTCAAATGAGAAGCGTGGTATGTTGATAGTAAGATATATAAAGATTTTTGATTTAAAATATATAATGTGATTTGAATTATAAGTAATGACTGTGGAAGAGATGCATGAAAGTTATTTGTAACCAATCGACAACACACTTCTACAATATGATTAGTGAATAGTAATTTAGTAATCTTTAGAGCCGAGGTGGCGCAGTGGTTAGGGTGCAGCACTGCAGGCTACTTCAGCTGACTGCAGTTCTGCAGTTCAGCTGTTCAAATCTCACTGGCTCAAGGTTGACTCAGCCTTCCATCCTTCCGAGGTGGGTGAAATGAGGACCCAGACTGTGGGGGCAATATGCTGACTCTGTAAACCGCTTAGAGAGGGCTGAAAGCCCTATGAAGCGGTATATAAGTCTAACTGCTATTGCTATTGCTATATGTTAAATAAATAATTGATAATGATAACAAGATACACACATGTGTTGGTTTGATGAGAGGAAACCTGATATAATTAGTGAATGAATTTCTATTAATAAATAACAATTATAATAGTAACAATGAAGTGACAAGGGACATAGTTAACAATATATATATGTTCTGGCTCAATAAAATGAATTGGGATACAAATAGTAAACAGCGATTTGGAAATGAGGATTAGAAATTTTGTTATCAAACTCAATTAATTCTTACTTAGAACATGTTATAAAGGTGTAATGTTATTGGGTGATATTAGAAATAATTAATGAAATGTCATTATGTGGTTGTGTTTTTAATTTTGGATTATTTCACGCAAAAGGACATTAAAACAATTATAGTCAAATAAGAATTGTGGGATGTTGATAGTAAGATATATAATTTTTTTTATTTAAAATATACAATTATTATGAACTATAAGTAATGACTGTGGAAGAGATGCACGAAAGTTATTTGTAACCAATTGACACACTTCTACAATATGTAACGAAAGATATTTTTTTGTGTGTTGTGTTTGTCTGCTTAACCAAAAATAAAAAATTCTTTTCAAAAAAGAAAAGAAAACATGATTATGAAAAAACAGCCATAATCTCAAGAGCACGCATAAAAACATTACGTTAATCTAAGAGTACATAACGATTCCCAGAATTAATATTTATACTACCATTGTTTTGTACTTGCAGTGCAGTAATATTAAATGTATTCTTATTTTATAAGGAAAATAATATAAATGGCTGTAATGAGCAAGAATAAAATAAGCATGAACAATCCAAGTACTCAGAACAATTTTTCCTCAAACGAGTTTTTTTAAAAAAAAAAAAAAAAAATAGAAATAACCTCAGAGGCAAAGAGAGCAGGAATCCTGCTGATAAAGTGAATTGATCTTGCTGTACTAGTGAATTGGAACAAATTCTGTGAAATAGCATTCAATAGCATAAGCTTTTATCCATCAAATTCCTCCAAAAGTAAAGTTTGTAATTCTTGCCATGTCATTGTTAAGACAATGTCAGTGTATAGGATGACAAACCTCTTTGAAATTTTTCGGTTAATTATCAAGGATTTAATTGTCATTTGGAAAAGGGAGGGGAAGAAAATAAAAGGTTTTGAACTTAAGTTTTGCCTTTGGAAAGCCTGAAGGATGGGTGGGACTATTAGCAACTATTTTTAATTGGTTCAAGTGAACAGAGCGCCTTTCTCTCTATCCTTTCTCCCACCCATCCCCCTTTCTTGCAGTACTTTCCTCATTATAAACACAGAGCCTTTTAAGGCAGTTGTTGCAACATGATATAGTTCTGTGTCTTGGCTGGAAGTCAGTTTGGATGAATTACACCAAGTTTCCATTCCTAATAACACTGTGCTAACAGGCAGATGAAGCCCTGGAAAAAAAAAATTGTAGTAAAACTGGCCTTCTTAGCTTTTTTCTTTTTTCTTTTTCTTTTTTGCATCTCCCATTGTACTTTTGTGCAGCTACGCAGACAGAGCAATCTGTTTGGCCCAGACACAAACCTTCATCTGTTAAATACATCAGTGTCCTCATTCTGAAGGACTCGCTTCCTCCATAAGTGGTTGAAAGTGAACACTGCGAAGTTGACCAGAGGACATTCCCCTGGTGTCAGGAGTCTGATTTCAGAACAATTGCTAAAGTAGCCAGCTACAAACACGAGATAGTTGTTAAAATGCTGCCATGCGCGGGCGAAGCTGCTTTCGCTCCAACCCTATGGAATGAACTACCCCCAGAGAACTACCCCCGAGGTGGCGCAGTGGTTAAATGCAGCACTGCAGGCTACTGCTAGATCAGCAGTTCAGCGGTTCAAATCTCACCGGCTCAGGGTTGACTCAGCCTTCCATCCTTCCGAGGTGGGTAAAATGAGGACCCGGATTGTTGGGGGCAATATGCTGACTCTCTGTAAAACCGCTTAGAGAGGGCTGAAAGCCCTATGAAGCAGTATATAAGTTTACTGCTATTGCTATCCGGACCCTACCCACTCTCATGGCCTTCCGAAAGGCTATCAAAACCTGGCTATTCCGGCAGGCCTGGGGCTGTTGACCTCTTGACCGAGGTCCAGCCCCGATTAGACTGGGTGCATGATGTGTTTTCTTTTAATCTGTTATCCTCTGTTTGTTTTTAACTCTTCTTGAGAGACCGCCTCCTGCCGATTACCTCTCTCAGACCAATTAGATCGCACAGGTTGGGTCTCCTCCGGATTCCATCTGCCAGCCAATGTCGGCTGGCGACTCCCCGGGGGAGACCCTTCTCTGTTGCAGCTCCGGCCCTCTGGAACGAGCTCCCTGTTGAGATCCGGACTCTTACTACCCTCCCGGCCTTCCGCAAAGCCACCAAGTCCTGGCTGTTCCAGCAGGCTGGGGGAGCTGAGAAGCATCTACCTCCACGGAAATTGTGAATGTTGGTTTTGTTTTTAATATGTTGTCTTTGTCTCGTTCCCCACTTTCCCTTGTCTTTTGTGAGCCGCCCGGAGTCCTCCGGGAGTGGGCGGCATACAACACAAATAAATAAATAAATAATAATAAATAATTCTTTTTAATATTTATTTTCTGTAACCGCCCGGAGTCCTTCGGGATTGGGCGGCCTATAAATTTATTAAATCTAAATCTAAATCTAAAATCTAAATCTTTGTAGTCAAACAGCCTGTACCTCTGCAGATAAATGGCTATCTAAGTAATAGCCTGGGAACAAAGAGTTAATGATTGTTGCTTTCCGCAGACAATACAGTTATTGTCGTGAAAGGAAATAGTAATAAGGATATACTAAATAATACCAGAATATAATACAGTATACTGGGAATATTAGAATTAGTAGAAACTTGTTGTTTTTAGTAGAAACTTCTTGTTGCCATTTTTTTGGTTCATTTTCAGGCCATTTTCAGGCCGTTTTACGGTGCTCTGGTGCCCATGCAGACATGTTGATGTTGATGTTTGATGTTTATTGGTCTTGTATGCCGCCCACTCCCGAAGGACTCCGGGCGGCTTACAATAAACAAGGGAAGGGGAAAATAAACAAAACAACACTTTAAAATACACAACATTCACAGTTTCTGTGGGGCTGGATATTTCGAAAGCCCCCCAGCCTGCTGGAGCAGCCAGGACTTAACGGCTTTGCGGAAGGCCGGGAGGGTAGTAAGGGTCCAGATCTCCACGGGGAGGTCTTTCCAAAGGGCTGGAGCTGCAACAGAGAAAGCTCTCCCCCAGGGAGTCGCCAGCCGACATTGGCTGGCCGATGGAATCCGGAGGAGACCTAACCTGTGAGATCTGATCGGTCTATGGGAGGTAATCGGCAGGAGGCGGTCGGCAGGAACAATGACAAATGACTTCCCAAATTCATACCAGGAAAAATGTACTTGTCTTGGCAATTGCCAAGAGTTAGCAGTGATTTGAAGACACTGAATAAAAAACAACAAAACTCCCATCGAGTACATTGGTGGGCACTATTTGATAATTCCATTTCTAGATTATTTGTTTTTATTATACTTTTATCAACATTACTTTTTACTGCAAAACTCCAAGAGTCTTTAGATAGCTAGAATTCAAGAGTGAGTGTGTCTCTCTCTGTTTGTCTCTGCCTTATCTATCTATCTATCTATCTATCTATCTATCTATCTATCTATCTATCTATCTATCTATCCTTATATAATGATTATGAAATATATCCGCACATTATAATTTAATGGATTGTCCTTTATATAGGAACTCTCAAGGGAATGAGAAGGGAGTAACAATGTGCCAAAAGGAAACCAAATCTATTGTAATGAAAACAATTAAGTCCCTTTATTAGAAATTTCAGATCCGTAACTTAATTTTCTACAATATACTGCAGTTTTCAATAATACTAAATCTTAGGATAAAGTTTTGTCACAGAGATTGGCAAAGCTTCCAGTGCGTTGCAATGTTTTCTAAACACACCATTATTTTTTTCCAGCATTTATGCATCTACGTGTGCATGTATGTACACTATTTAATTATTTATTTTATTTCTATACCTGCCCATATCAGCAAATGACTCTGCAGCAACTGGAAGCTACAGAGTCTATGAAGCAGAGGTGGGTTCCTACCAGTTCGCACCTATTCGGTAGAACCGGTTCGTCAAATCTACCGAACTGGTTAGAAGAGGTTCCACCAGTGGATCTGGAAAGCAGACCATACCTACAGAATGGGTTCCAAACATTTTTGAAACCCACCACTGACACACACACACACACACACACACACACACACACACACACAGAGAGACAGACAGACTGACACACACACACACACAGAGAGAGAAAGAGAATGAAAGGAAGAAATAAAGAAAAAAGAATGAAAAGAGTAAAAGAGAGAGAGATGAAAGAAAAAAGAAAAAAGGGACAGAGAGACAAAAGGAAGGAGAGAGAGAGAGGGAGAACACATGGCTGGCAAGCCACTCCCACCAGGTCACATGGCCGGCAAGCCACTCCCACAAAGGAGGCCACACCCACAGAGTAGGTTCCAAAAATTTTTGAAACCCACCACTGCTATGAAGCAACTTACTAAGCCTACTAAGCTAACTCACTAATCTTTGTAAAAGAACCAGTCCTGCTCAATAATGCATAATCAATGCTTTGATGGAATTTGCAGTATGGATAATAATTTAAGTTCATAGCGACCTTGCCATGCTTTGTATTCTTGAAATGATTAACTATGATTTGTGTTTTCCCTCCTCTGAAAGGATCAGGTCCAATATTTCCACTCTCAACATTGTAGAATATAAGAAGCACACATTTTGCTCCTTAGAGAATCCCCAAGTGTTACTAGTACATTTTTAAAAATGTGAAAACATATCAAATCTTTACAGATGACAAAGACTTGGGCGATTCTCAGAATTTTTCACATTCTATTTTTTTAAATTTTTATTTTATCAATTTCATATATACATTCACAATTATATGATCTCATAACTGTTATTAATAATATGTATTTATAATAATTTTTTCCCTACAGTTGACAATATACTTGAAGATTGCTTTCTTACCATCCCATAGATCCATCTTATCTTACAACGGTCCTACTTCTTCTTCCTTCCCTCCCTCCTTCCCCCTTCCCTCGTTTCTTCTCTCCTTCTCTCCTTCCTTCCCTCCTTCCTTCCTTCCCTCCTTTCTTCTCTCCTTCTCTCCTTCCTTTTCCCCTTCCTTCCCTCCTTCCTTCCCCCTTCCTTCTCTCCTACATTCCCTCCTTCCTTCCCTCCTTCCTTCCCTCCTTTCTTCTCTCCTTCCTTCCCTCCTTCCTTCCCTCCTTTCTTCCCTCCCTCCTTCCTTCCCTCCTTCCTACCCCCTTTCTTCTCTTTCTTCTCTCCTTCCTTCCTTCCTTCCTCCTCTCCTTTCCCTTCTCTCCTTCCCCTTCCTCCCCTTTATCCTTCCCCTCTTCTTCCCGTTCCTCCCCTCTTTCCTACACATTCTATATAAAAAGTTTCGTAGCACTCTGTGTGGGTTATATGTGGTTGTGAAAGAAAGTTCAGTAAAACTGCACTGTTTTCTTAATTTCTCCTACATTTCTCCTCCAGTTACAGGATTGGTGGGGAAAATATGCACCATTTGGGACGTAGGAGGATGCAAACTGCAAAGTGAAAAGGGTAGGTCAGCAAAACAATGTTAAGAGTTGATGGGACAGAGCAAGAAATATTCATCGCCCATTCTACAACTCTATTTTTCTAAAGATCTGATTCCCCATTGCCAGATCCAAGTTGACTAATACAGGTAATTCTTGACTTACAACAGTTTATGTAGTGACTGTTCAAAGCTACAACAACACTGAGAAAAGTGGTTTATGACTGTTTTTCACACTGAACAACCATTGCATCATCCCCATGGGAATGTGATCAAAATTCAGATGCTTGGCAACTGATTCATATTTATGACAATCACAGTGTCCTGGGGTCACGTGATCATCACCTTTGTAACCTCCCGACAAGCAAATTCAACAAGGAAGGGATATTCACTTAACAGCCATGTTACTAACTTAACAACTGCAGTGATTCACTCAACGGTTGTGGCGAGAAAGGTTGCAAAATGGGGCAAAACTCACTTAACGAATGTCTCGCTTTGCAACTGGAATGTTGGACTCAATTGTAACCATAAAATGAAGACTACCTGTATCTAGCTGGCTATATATTACTTAGAATCTTGAAGAGGATTCCAAAATATTTTCAAGCCAGTAATCCTTCTCCACCCATCTGCTGAATATTACTCTATCCTAAACTGCTCAAATCAGAGCATGGGACATTTATAGCATTTTCTGAATTATTTTCCTTTTTAGTGTTCAAAAATTACTAATTTGTCTCTTTGGCACATATAGTTTGGTGATATAGATCTCTGCCTTCTACATTATGAAACCTTTGTGAAACAGAAAAACAATTTGCCCTCTCTCTCTTCACTCCACTCCCACAAATGGCATTTATTTATCCATTATGAATCTTGCCCTTTAACTTATAACATTTAGTAACTTTAAGAAGATCTTTTCTGTACTCACCTGACTTTCTTGGCTGCTGTTTTCATTACCCATTTCAACAGGAAAATATCAGAGTCAACTTTTGCATTAAGAATATCAGCTGAAAGAAAGAAACAATCATCAGGGATTTTCCAATAGTGAGGGAAAATAGCAACCTAAGAAGAAAATAACCTGCTTTGCACCTCCCTGAACCTTCCTCTCCAAAGAAATTTCCCCCAAGCTTAGCAGGTATGTGCTTGAAAAAATAGCTTTACATTACAGATCTAACTTCTGCCAATCATAGTTTTGAAGTTCTTATTCTCATACGGCAGAGGGGAGCACTCAGAGACACTTATAGACTCATGACTATGCTCAGGATGTAGAGTCAAAACAAAGAAGATGGACCTACATCATCTCAAAATAAGTTTCCTTTTTATTGCAAAATTAATATAAGCCCCCCCCTCCCCCCGAGGTGGGTTCCTAACAGTTCGCACCTATTCGGTAGAACCAGTTCGTCAAATCTACCGAACCGGTTAGAAGAGGTTCCACCAGTGGACCCAGAAAGCAGGCCACACCTACAGAAAAGGTTCCAAAATTTTTTGAAACCCACCACTGGTCCTTGGATAGGATTATTCTATACTATCATGCTCCTATTTATAAAACTCAGTGCCTCTGTGAAAGGTAAGGATGACTGCTGAGTTTGTGGTGCAATCAGAACATTGCGTGTGTTGAAGTTGTTTTAACGCAAACCAAAGATGCCTTTTAAAAAAACAAGTTTACATCATATTCTTATGCATGCCAGTGCTGTGTGTGGGGTAATTTAAGGTGGTTCTGACAAGTGTCGTCGGCATCTTCATATCCGGTCACATGGGTGGAAAGCCACTCCCATCCAGTCACATGGGTGGCAGGCCACTCCCACAAAGGAGGCCACACCCACATAGTAGGTTTGAACAATTTTTGAAACCCACCACTGAACAAACTGTTCACATATCAGACAGAAGTCCTAACATAATATTGTTATTAACATTATATAGTTAAATCTAGACCATAGATAAATTTTGGGGAATTAAGTCAATTATCTCATCAAAAGATATGTGAATCTAGCCAATTATGGTTCATTCAGCAAACCATAATTAAAGCAGCTATGGTTAAATGCAATATATGAACCAGATCATAGACTTAAACATAGAATGTCTTACGTACTAAATGATTACTTCATCTTTTATCCCAACCAGAGCCAAAAATTCAGCATCTAATTCATTCCCATGTGATACATGAATATGTATGAAGTTGATGATTAAAGTTGATCTCTTAATGTATATTTTACATCATTCACTATGTTGCCATGCTTTAGAATCTTAACAAGAAACTTCTCCACCTTTGCCCGAGGCTGAAATTCAGGGCTTACTGCATTACAGTATAATTTTGTTTATTGAGAACATATTCAACTACCTAGCACTGATCTGGCTCCCAAGTGAAGCATGGGTACACTTTCAGCCTGGAAGATATTCGTTTCATTTTAGTTTTGTATAAAGGTTAACCATACGTGACAGTGTCAAATCTAATTATGTGTGAGAGCAGAATATATTGGATGGGAAAAGGTTTGTATTTTCTCTCATCCATTTTTTTTTAAATAATTTTATTTATTTATTTATTTATTTATTTATTTTCAAAACAAACACATATTGTAGAAAGTATATCAGCTGGTTGCAAAAAGCTTTTGTGCATCTCTTCCACCGTCATCAAATATAATTCATATTAATTCAAATATCTTAACTCAAATATTTACTATATTGACATCATCATACCTCCACTTTTATTTGACTAGAGTTATTTAAACATCCTTCATCCTTAAGTATACCAAGATTCAATACATAACCACATGCTGGCATTTCATTTACTTATTTGTAAAATCCTCCATTAACATTAAGTCCTCATATCCTGTTTTAGCTAAACATCCATAATATTTAATACCAAAATTTTCTAATCCTCCATGTATATAAATTATTATCATTATCCTTTCTTTATTTAACTATATCATATATCATAACATTTTCCCCCTATTAGTTAAAACTTAACTGTATATAGTTTTGTTTTTTTATTCTCATCCATTTTATGATCTTTTGGAAGTTTCTCTTTTTACATCTCTGCAGCAGCTCCTTCAAGTATTTCTAGGGGAATAGGTAGCAATAGCACTCTTGATTCTTGTTACTTCTGCAGTCAAGTATTTTAGTGATGTACATCTTCTGCTAATAGTATCCTAATGTATGTGGTGTTGTTTTTTTCTTTTGTTCAATTGATTCTCAGAGATTGCCTGGAAAAGCCTTTGCCGTTTTCTTGGTAAGTTTTTTATTTTTTTATTTTTTGCCATTGCTCCCTTTTTAAACTGAGAGTGTAACTAGTCCAAAGTCTTCATCTGTTACATATAAAGTCAAGGTCATCCATCTGGCTTTATGCCTAAAGCAGAACTAGAACTCATGGTTTTCCAGCTTCTAGCCTGATGCCTTAACCATTGCACCAAAGTGGCTGTCAATGTATATGTTACTGCATTAAACCTGACAAGCAGTATTGAATTGAATTGAATAAATTTATAGGCCGCCCAATCCCGAAGGACTCCGGGCGGCTTACAGAAACAAACTTCAAAAAAATTAAAAATTAAAAACAGAGGAAACAGTTTAAAAACCGCATCATACATCCACTCTGGTCGGGGCTGGACCTCAGTCATGAGGTCAACAGCCCCAGGCCTGCCGGAAAAGCCAGGTTTTGATAGCCTTTCGGAAGGCCATGAGAGTGGGTAGGGTCCGGATCTCTGGGGGTAGTTCATTCCATAGGGCCGGAGCGGCTACAGAGAAGGCCCTCCCCCGGGGAGCCACCAGCCGACATTGTCTGGCTGACGGCACCTGTGCCATCTTATCAGCCATTGGGAGGTATGTGGCAGAAGACGGTCTCGCAGATATCTGGGTCCTAGGCCATGTAGGGCTTTAAAGGTAATACTGTCTCTGAGCTACAAATATGATAGCAAATAGAGATTTTGGTATGACCTTGTTGCCATTTAGCAATCATTCAGATTCTGGTAACCTAGGAGTGGTAAGTCTAAAACTTCTACATCATTGAATTTCTCTTTTATCTAAATAGTTGGGCAGTGTCATAATTTAGATTGTTCATAATGTGTCACTGTGAACAATTTTGCTTCATGTAAAAAACACATACACATCCTGGTTTCATCGTATCTAATTTGAGACTAAACCAGTTTTCATATTCAGTTCTATGATGGGAGAGGAGGGAGAAAGATTTGTACTTTCATAAATCATGTTTTAAGCCTGTTTTTCCTTTTAAATTTATAAAACTTAAATTTGATAAATTTCTGTAGTTTAACTGTGTGAAATATATTTCTAAACTAGTAATATGCCAAGTTTAGGAGATCTATATAATGATCCTTTTGTACCCTAAATATTAGCGTGGTATAAAATTCATTTCAGGTTTTTCATTTGAAAGCAATTAGGTATCAACTTCATGAACTGGGTTGCTAATTTAAATTATCAACGTGGAAGCTGTTGATTTAATTGATTTGTAAAACCGAATCCATCTGATTTTCCAAATTGACTCAAATTATCAAATTGTATGGAACTAAATTCAGTTTAAATTGGAATAAACTACACACATCTGTTTAAATTACATTCCTGATCACTTTAGTCCCTTGTGTAAATTGAAGTATATTTGTGCTTTTATCTCTGATTAAGGTCTTTACCTCTTAAAATAAAATAAAAAAATAGCTAATACCAGATCATCTTGAAAAACTTCGTATGCGCATATAGTAGAATCTAGTTAAAATGAGACTGTCATTCAGTAAATAAACTATAAAAGGCTGAGTTAATACATTTCTATAAGGTAGAAATCATGGTTTACCTGCTATACTTCTAGGTTGAGAGAAGGCAGCTATATCCAAAACAAACATTATTATGATTGAACCCAATCAAACCTATGCTAGCATCAGACACACAGAGAAATATTTATTTCGGAATAAACATTTAGGCTCTATAATCAAAACAGTAGTAGAAATAGCTACCATTCATTTCTGAGAATATTTTCTCTGTTCAGTTCTTGAAGTCCATCTTGCAATGTAAAATGCAAGATTCTTTGGACTTTTTCACTCATTTTCTAACACACTAGAATTAGAATACTGCTATTCTTTGAATTTACATATACAGTGATCAATTTTAGCTTCCCATTCTAAGTTTTAGACATGACACTTTTGAAGCATGCTGGTTTTATGTAATTAAAACCACGTAAGCACTGTCTTTCCTAAGTAATGCTCATCTAAATCTGAAACCTTTAGAAAAATTGATCTAATGAGAAATTTTTAGTACACTTACATGGGAGGGGAGAGATATAATCTGGATCTTTTCTGGAATTCAAGCACTTCACTGTTTTCCAATTATAATGCTTCAGCCAGCTCTCTCTGTTTTCCTCCAGTGCTCTGAATCAAATGCTTTTACCCTTCATTTAAATGACCCACCTTCAATTAAGCATAACCTGTTGAGCAAAGATGCAGACTCCACCCCAGGTATAGAGTAGTATCAGTCAGTTAACACACTCAATAATTGCTACATAAAAAATAAAAGTGAGAAATATCATTCATATGTTGGAGTTACAGAAAATGAGCCAGGATATTTGGCTATTTTCCTATATTTGTACTTGAAAAATCCCTCTGAAACCTATGAGCTTTATGACAAACTACTTTTAACTACACTGAGATGGACAAAGGAAGATTCTCCTATGGCCATAAACACTATGTATCTCAGAACTGTGAGCTGTTGCATGAGGAAAGACAGAAGCTTTATTTTACAGAGGCCATTATATCTCCTGTTCTTTATACGGACAAAACTGGAAGGCCAGCTAAAATGTGTTTCTCACGCTGCTGCTTTCAGAGAATGTACAACCTTGTCTTCTGGATTGCAGTTTGATTAATTCATAATATAAATTCATGCAAATCCAGTAGGCACGCTTGAAGAACAAGTACAAAAAGAGAAAGAGTTTCAAGAAATCAATCTAACCAGGTCATGTTTCAGCTGCAGGCATTTGTGGAGCGTAAATAATAATTTAAAAGCTAGCTGAATGGCTAAGGTGTGCATGGATTTGTTTTTCTTTGAATGAATTCGGCAATCCCTTCAAAAACAATTATCTTGTGTTTGGCTTGCTTTTGTCAAACCTTATTTTTTCTGCTGGAAATGACTTCCTGGTGAGTCACAATGGAAAGATGGAATATAAAAGCCAGAAACTCACTGAGATGTGCTGATGCAAAAAAAAACATGGCACTTGCTTTACTTGGTGACTTAATAGCTATTAATAACATTTAACATCAGCACAAACGAATAAATGGAATCTGGACAAATCTTGCTTGCAGAAACAGCCAACAGAGATTTGCAGACTGGGAGGGGAACCCACATGTCATGGGTGTGCATTTATGATCCCTGGGATTACAGAGCCAAAAGTAAGCAGTCTGTTGACTGAATTTTGGCAGTGTAATTTTTCAGCTAAAATGAAAAAAAGTGAAAAGGGGAAGAGGTTAAACTACCGTCATTCATGTCTTTAAAACTATTGCCAAATCTCTACGCTGTCCATTCAAATGAAAGAGGGAATCTAGTGAAACCTCCTTCTCTTAGCCAGTCAAGAGATTAACTTTGATTCTTCACTGATGTGATTTACACCTCACCAAAAACCAAAATGTGTACGATTTGTTTATATTTAATTTAACAATGAGCCTAGTAGCCACTATGATTTGTAAGCCACGGTCTATGGCTTAACATTAAATATAAACAAAACCAATTGCAGTTTAAAATATACATAGTTGTAGTGCTGTGTAAAATAAAACACTGTGCAGATTTTGGTACAATGTGGTTTTCTTCTGATGAAAGAAATGTCCTTCTGGGTTCGGCTCCAAGTGGGGAAAAAGACACTGGAGACATGGAGGCTGCTTGGAAAGATGGTTTATTGGTAGACAGGGCCACATGGCTTGAGTCCTGAACACAAAAGGTGATCACATGCTTCAATGTTGGTGGAGAAGAAGAGAAGGAAGGACTGAGATGCTGAGTCCCTGGTTTTATGCCCTCTTTGGCCTTTGATCTTGAGCTTGTATTCTGATTGGGTGTCAGACTCCCATGGAGCCATGCAGAGGCAACTCTCTAGGCTGCGTTTTAAATCCAGGTTTGGTTGAGTTCTCAGATGCCATGTGGGGAGTTGGGTAAAGGGCCAATATTATCATGCCTTAATCCTATCCCCTGGAGCTGAAGGGGAGAACTCTTTATTATGTAAAGGGACTGGCTTGGCCTCCTTAATGGCCCATTGACAAAGTGGGTGGGGGTAGGAAGCTGCAGGAAGTTTCTCTTTAAAACGTTTCTCCTTTTTCACATCCAGGGAAACATAATATTCTGCCTTTTCAATATTCCCTAGGATATTTCATTTTTCTGGGAGAGGGCTGGGTGATAACTTTCCACACTTCAATTTTGCAAAGGATGGTTCAGATGATTTTGTTCTCTTTTCTCTTTCCCTCCCTCCCTCTGTCATCAGTAATGTAATACACCAAAGCTGTACCAGATATCAATTGTGCCTGCAAACATACCACAATTTGTAGAAACAAAATTGCAGCTATATAACTCCATTGATCTGGGCAGTGATATTTTATTTGAAAAGACAATCCACTAGCAAATCACATGATTTTTGCATGCTTGGACATGTTCTTTCCTTGTCACCGTCTCTCAAGATGCTTCCTAGTGTTGCCTGATATGAATCAATTAAACAGATCAAGCTTTTCATTTTGACTTCTTCCAGAAAGAATGTTCCAAATGTTACCAATCAAAAAGCTTTATCTTGCCCTTCTAAAGACTTTTTCCTCTAGAAAATGCATGTAGGCAACTTATTATACTTATCTGCAAAATATTAAAATTTAGAATGTAGATAAAACAAACATTCACATATACATTTGTTTCAGCAATAACTGAAAGAACAACAACCTACAGCTGATCTGCAGTGGAAGGAAGATTCAGGCCCATGCCTGCTCCAGAATATTTGGAATATTTGGCCAGCTTAAGATGAGAAAAAAGCTGAGACTCTCTTCCCTAAAGCTGTTGGAGTGAGAATTGTTAGGATAAATTTCTTCCATGTCACTTCTTCCACGAGGCTAGCTTAGAAAACATAAGGTAGAACATGTGACCTATGCTGCTTTGCCCAGTAATAAAAAGAAGTAAATATACCTGAGAGACCGCCTCCTGCCAATTACCTCCCTAAGACCGATTAGATCGCACATACAAGGCCTTCTCTGGATCCCATCCGCTAGCCAATGTCGACTATCGACCCCTCGGGGGAGGGCCTTCTCTGTTGCAGCTCCAGCCCTCTGGAACGAGCTCCCCGTTGAGATCCGGACCTTTACTACCCTTCCGGTCTTCCGCAAAGCGACTAAGACCTGGCTGTTCCGGCAGGCCTGGGGCTGTTGAGTTGTCCAGCCCCACTTCAGGTTTGTGACTGTTGTGCAATTTTAAACTGTTGTTTTATTTTTTTTTATATCCCCTCCCCCCTTTTTCTGTAAGCCGCCCGGAGTCTCTTTTGTTATTTAATAAATAAATAAATAAAATAAATAAATCTAAAACACAGAAGAAATCACCACGGTTACCCTCCCAGATCACCTATGTGATTCAGATGCCACAAATTGCTTAATAGTAGGGCTGATCCTGGCTATACTAGCAATAGCAGTTAGACTTATATACCGCTTCATAGGGCTTTCAGCCCTCTCTAAGCGGTTTACAGAGTCAGCATATCGCCCCCACAGTCTGGGTCCTCATTTCACCCACCTCGGAAGGATAGAAGGCTGAGTCAACCCTGAGCTGGTGAGATTTGAACCGCTGAACTGCTGAACTAGCAGTCAGCTGAAGTGGCCTGCAGTACTGCACTCTACCCACTGCGCCACCTCGGCTCTTACTTACTGCGTTATACTTTAACGCAGTGGTAGTCAACCTGGGCCCTACCACCCACTAGTGGGTGTTCCAGCTTCCATGGTGGGCAATAGGGGTTTGCTGTAACTCTGCTTTATAAATTTTATAAAGTAAAGTTACTTCCTTATTTTATAAATCTCCATTACTGTGAGACCGGTGGGCGGTTAGAAAATTTTACTATTAACAGAGATACAAAAGTGGGCGGTAGGTATAAAAAGGTTGACTACCCCTGCTTTAATGCCTTCTTCAATTTTATGAAAATTGCTTATCCATTACTGATTCCCACATGACTGAGAATTACTTCTAAATAAGCTAGCTTGCATAGACCTGCTCTGAATGTTTAGGAAAAGAAGATGATAGATTTCTGGTTGGCATTACTTCAAAAGTCATGCAGATCACAAGTTTTAAAATTCCTTATGTAAAAAAAAATAAGTATTCCTTATTCCTTGCAGACAGCACAATTTTGCCTTTTTCCCCTATAAGAATTTGTTTTTTATTGCTTTGTTTTTCTTCCTATGATAAGAGTGGAAATTGCCAATGTCATGAGTTTATGGTTCTCCAGAAACAGTTGAGTTGGAGTTGTCTGCTGCTTCAATCAAATGGTGAGCTACATCAGAATATATCTATCCTGGTTCCAGAACAACAGTTAAAGTACATTCTTCACTTACTTACAGTAATTATAGCTTTCTTTCATGCTACAGGTCTCGCCAGTTCATATCTGCCTCATCATTGTGCTAAAGGAATAAACTAATTTTTAGCAATCAACCTCCAGAACATTGGGATGTATAATTTTCAACCATTCTAACAACAAATTGTCCACGTTGGCTAGAGGTGATGGAAACTATAATTTAATAATTCGTTTATTTTACTGATTTGGGGAAGTTAAACAAAGACTGCCAAACCAGGGTTCCAAAAATCTGCATGCCCACTAGACTGAGGCACAGAGATCTCTAGTAAAACATTATAGAATATTGGAATTTTGTATAGAATCAATGAACATTGCTTGAAACAACAGTTTTTTAAAGCATGTCCATTCAAGTTTGAGAAAGAAGTTGCTTTTTCCTCCTCCAAGTAAGAATGCGCAGGGAAATGTTCAAAGGTAGTCTACATTTTACTTCCATGTAGCATATGTACATTTTTTTTTTCATTTGTATATTTATCTTTCTAGGAGTCTACAACTTCCCTGGCTTCCAGATGTTGATTACTATATATTCAGAGAAAAAGTCATGGAATAACGCTTTGCATTGATACAGCTATTTTACCCAGGCAGAAAGAACAGCCAAAAAGGCTAGAGACCAGTGGTGTCCAACCTTGGCAACTTTAAGACTTATGGACTTCAATTCCCAGAATCCCCCAGCCAGCTAGGGAATTTTGGAAGTTAAGGTCCACAGTTTTAAAGTTACCAAGGTTGGTCACCCTTGCTATAGTTCAGGGGTGTCAAACTCGCGGCCCGTGGGCTGTATGTGTCATGTGTTGACTCCGCCCCCCCCCCCCCCGGTTTAGCGAAGGGGGAAAAAGTTCTGATACATCATGTGAAACCACAGTGATGACACGTTTGATACCATCATCTCATGCCACCTTATTATAATCAAATGTTCAAGACAGTCACCAAAATAAAGTTGAAAACATCCTAAGAATGAGAAAGAAAAACGGAAGCTTTTTTTTTTTGTAGAGACAAAATCAGAAGGAATTTAGTTACACCCTTTCCAACTAACCAATTATATGAAAAGCTATATAACCTTTTGTGAGCTTTTCATAAAATTGGCTACTTGGAAAAGATGCTATCCAACTCCTTCTGATTTCTATCACCATAGTCTGACACAGCTGTCCTACAGATTCCTGGGGAAAGACATACTCAGGAAATGAGATGACCCACTTTGGCACCAGAGTAACCCAGGGCCAAATCACATTAGGGCTGTTTTCCTATAAGTCACTTTCTGACAAGTATGCAGTTAGTTCCCTCCACCATAGCTGATTCATTCAGATGATTTCCTGGCTACGTAAACCTGTTCCTGGACAGCTTAATCAGAGGTAATTATGATTGCTGGAGGATGAGCGTTATAATTTACAGACAGTCGGGTTTTGGTTTCCCACAAAGGTCAGTTTTCCAAGATGCAGTTACTTTGGGAGTGCTGGTAAAGAGAAAGAAATCTTTTCATATGGAAAAGAAAAAAGAAAATGGTAGCCATTTAATACTATGGGAAGTTATCATCCAGCCCTCTCCCAGAAAAATGAAATATCCTAGGAAATATTGAAAAGGCAGAATATTTCTCTGGATGTAAAAAGAAAGAAACATGTTTTAAAAGACAGAATAGCTGCCTGTAGCTTCCTGCCCATCACCACTGTTAATGGGCCATTAAGAAGGCCAAGCTAGTCCACTTTACATAATAAAGACTTCTCCACTTCAGCTCCAGGGGGGATGGGATTAAAGCATGATAATATTGGCCCCAACTCACCACATGGCACCTGAGAACTCAACCAAAACTGGATTCAAAACACAGCCTAGAAAATTGCCCCTGCATGGTCCTATCGGAGTCTGACAACCAATCAGAATACATTTCTTACACAGGAACAGGAAACAGAGAGGTGGGACTGAACAGGTTATAAAAAGCCAAGCAAGCCCCTCCCTCAGCCCTTCACTTCTTCTCCACCAACATTGAAGCATGTGATCACCTTTTCTGTTCAGGGATCAAGCCATGTGGCCCTGTCCAACAATAAACCATCCTTCCAAGCAGCCTCCATGTCTCCAGTGTCTTTTTCCCCACTTGGAGCCGAACCCAGAAGGACATTTCTTTCATCAGTACTTAGGAGTTTTGTGTGGTTATTGTGGTGAACCTCCTATAAATAACACTGTGTACATCATTTAGAAAAATCAAAAAGTCATTTAATAAACCAGGGTAGCTTGTGGTCTGTGATTTATTGCTTTAACGTCATTTACTAAACAACATTATCACACTTTCTAATTGGATTATGTGGGTTATTTAAAAGAAAAAAGCTTTAGCGGGACTTGTGGGATAGAAAGGGACAAAGCCAGCTTCTGTTGTCCCAGATGGCACAAACCTTCAGTGTTTCAAACACAAAATCTAATCTGCTACTCTAATGATAAAACTAATGTGGATCGCATTTCCTATACCAAACCTGGTCTACTAATAGCTGCTGTTACTATCTTTCAGTCATAAAACCAAGTTGCTAAAAGAATCAGGCCATATCTGTTTTCAAAAGCTAAACACATTTGAGATTGGTACTTATTCCTCACGTGTGTGATTTCAGATTTCTCACATTTTAGAGGCTGTAAAGGAACCACACACATTACAGTACTTGAGGGACATTTATTGTAAATCAGGGGTGTCCAATTTTGGCAATTTTAAGACTTATGGATTCAACTTCCAGAATTCCCTAGACTGGCTGGAGTTGAAGTCCACAAGTCTTAAAGTTGCCAAAGTTAGACACCCTGTTGTAAATCTTATTAGTAAAGGTTTTTTAAAGTTATTTGTGGACTTGAAGCAGGACTGAGGTGACTTCAGGTTTATGGGATCTATTCTGATTTTTATAGCATCCTGGGATCCACAAAATGGATTTAGGTGGTAAGTAGCAGCTGTGAGGAAAAAAAATAGCCTTAGATCTTCCTTAGATCTAAGGGAAAATCTGTATGGAAGAATTTGCTGTATCATGGATATATCATCATACACACAGAGAGAGAAAATGTATTCAGCAATGTTTGCTCAAAACTGTTTCACATACAGTTGCACTCAGTTTGTTTTGGCTGTTGTGCTTTAATTTACTTATTGTGTGAACTTAGAAAATGTGTTTACTGATCTTCATTTATGGCTTACTCTAATGAGTAAAAACAGCCAACATTTGCTTGTTCAAAAAGCATGGTTACCATAAGCTATGGGTAAACATCATATGTGAACTCAGCCACTGTAATCTGCAAGTGTTCCTTTTCCTACAAGAGCTTATTTTAGTTCAGAATGATACTGGATAAATAATGTTGTTATTCCTGTCCTCTTTTGCTAAACCTGTACTAATCGGTTTACCACATTGTTATAACATGCTCATCTCTGAGCTAAAGTGGCTGGTTTCATGAACATGATTCTAACGCTAAACCAGAATAACAATAATATAAATGTTTGCAAGTATTTTTTCTTTCAACTTTCTGAAATATTGGCAATAATTGTAGCATTTCCTACTTGTATACAGTACCCAGATTGTCCAGAAAAGGATCTCTTCTTCAATGCCCTTCCCTTCTTCAGAGGAATTGTTCTTAAAAATAGAGAAACTTTATCCTCAGACTTCAATAATTTAATCTGAAAGGAGCCAACAATAGACCAGACGTATTGGCTCCAATCCTAAAATTATCTATACCCCTGAAATACTATTTTAAAATAAGATTCCAGGTCTCCAACTTTGTAGAACTGAGCGTGATCTATATATAAGGTTAGAGCAATGCTTAGGTCTTCAGTGTTGACCTGTTATTAATAAGAATTACTTGGACTGATTTTGTGTCTAGGTGTTTTGAAGACCATTCACACAACATGCATTCAAAAAATTTGTTTACATCTGTTGGAAGATATCTTCTTCTGGGTTCAGTTCCAAGTGGGGAAAAAAAGACACTGGAAACATGAAGTCTGCTTGGAAAGATGATTTAATGGTAACTTAAGGTCCTGGGGAAAAAGGTGATCACATGCTTCCAGATGTTGGGTGAAGAAGAAAAGAGAGACTGAGATCCTGAAAGTTTCTGGCTTTATACTCTCTGTTCAGCCCCACCTCTCTGTTTCCTGTTCCTGTGTAAGAAATATATTCTGATTGGTTGTCAGACTCCCATGGGGCCATGCAGAGGCAACTCTCTAGGCTGTGTTTTGAGTCCAAGTTTGGTTGAGCATTGCTTCTTCCCAGATGTCATGTGGTGAGTTTCTGTAGAAAGCTAGTCCTATCTTTGTTATGTAGAGTAGACTAGCTCAGGTCCCCTAATGGCCAATTGAGAAAGGTGGGGCTATTAAGAATGAGTCTGTTTCCTGCCAAAAAACATGTTTCTCCATTTCTTATCCAGGGAAATGTAATATTGTGCCTTTTCAATATTTCCTAGTAGTAGGACCTAGGATATTTCATTCTTCTAGGAGAGGGTGGATGCTAACTTCCTACACACCTATACTGCTTTCCTTTTTTTTTTCTTTTCCTGGCAGAAGTAAGTTGTAAGTCAGGATAATGTATATTGTATGCAGCAGCTAAAATTGGCAGTTACATGCCAGTTTGAGAGCATCAAACGCATACATCAAATTTACTTTTCAATCCTCTCATGGTTGCTTATATTTAACTTTCTCTTCCACATACCAAGACTTCAATTATTACATCTATTATGACATATGTGGTTTTATGCCATCACAATCTACATATTATTCTAAATCATGGGTGGACAATGTGTAATAGCTTTTGAGTGGCAAGCCAACACCCAAAAAGACAAGAGTGGGGGCAAGATAAAACTAATTTCATTTAGTTAACATTTATATTTAAATAAAATTACAAGGGGGCGTGCTTTTGAATCATTAATTTTAAATATATTGTCTTTTTTTTTCTGCCAAGTTAAAAATTATAACTTTTTGAGTTTTCTGGGTTTTCCCTAATTTTAGAGAGACATATGAATAAATACTTTATCACCTGCTCTAATATATGCCATATGGACACTAAGCCCTCAATCTATACAAAAGCTACGAGTGTCACAAAGAACTATGGAAAGATACATGTTTGGCATTACAAGACAAGAGAGAAAGACCTGCATATGGATTAGAGAACAAACGAAAGTATATGATATCATCAAGAAAGTAAAAGAATTGAAATAGAAAAGGGATAGTAACATAGCAAGAAGAACAGGTGGACCAAGGCAGTCATAGAATGGGTCCCATTTGATAAAAATGTCTGTGAAAGAGACTTAAAACAAGATAGATCCATGACATCAGCAAGTATTGTGGGCCTAATTGGCAAAAGAAAGCAGAGGAACGTATATTTTGGAAACATGTGGAGGAGGGCTTCATCCTGAAGTGGATAAACAATGGCTAAAATACTAGTGATGACTTTAAAAGCCTAGCTCTTAAAACAGCCTACAAGTGATAAAGGATCAGGCGTTATATCCATTTTGCTGTTGTTTAGAAGAGCTGTGAAGACCAGGCTCTTCACCCAGGGTTTTGGTAAGAAAGATGGAGACCAATGTTCTTCTCCATTGGATTCCATCCAATAATCAAATCTAAGAAAAAAAAATATTAAAAAGCCTTTCCTACCTACTGCATGATCCATACCTAATTTTGCACACCCAGTCAAGATCCGGCTCAAGTATCATTTGCATCCAATGCCTGCACAGGTCTGCTCTGTTGTTGAAGGACGAATTCATTCACTAGTGACAATAATATGTGAAAATATATATGGTCCTCCGGTGTTTTTTATGCAGCAAGTTGTTCAAAATCGTGGCACGACAAAACCGCGCTCCACTAAAGCACGCCCGATTAAACCGCATCGCTGATGTCATCAGCAGGGTGACAACAGCGACCGCGGAGAAAAAAGGGCGCTTTAAATAGCGCTTTGAAAGCAACCCGATTCAAGTTAAGGTAAGGGTTAGGTTTAGGGTTAGGTTTAGGGTTAGGTTTAGGGTTAGGTTAAGGGTTAGGGTTAGGGTTAGGGTTAGGTTAAGGGTTAGGTTTAGGATTAGGTTTAGGGGGGTTGGGTTTAGGTTTCGGGGTTAATTTTAGCTTTAGCGTTTACAGCGTGCTTTTATCGTCGCACTGTGATGACGTCAGCTACGCGGTTTCGTCAAGCGTGCTTTAGTCGAACGCGGTTTTGTGGTGGAACCGTTCAAAATAGTTGCAGGAATAACTGAGCAAATGCAGTTTTCAGCTAGGTTTCCAAATTCCTGAATTGGGGCGTTAAATCTTGCTGAAAACACATGACTAATATCTTACCTTCTGTTTTATTTGCTTTTGATCAAAACTCAGAATTAGGAAAAGCACTTGTCAAGTCCCAACTTGTCTGTCAGGAGAAATTTAATCAGTCAAAGAATGTGCTTACTATAGATCTGCTAAGCAGTGTTCCTGGTGGCTAAGATATTTCTTGCTAGCGATATAACTGTGCAGATTCACGAATGAAATAAAGAGTTTTTCTATAGATTTCATTACTTCAGCCTAAACTATAATCAGTGGGCATATTTTTGTTGCTTTACAACAATACTGTAAGATGAGAAAGGGAAGAAATATAAACATGAACAGGGAAATGCAAAGAAAAGAACAAAAAAGGGGAATGAATGGATTTTTTTTTGGTATTACAACATATGGAAAGAAGCCAATGGCAAGCCTACTTGCCAAGACTATGCAGTCACCAGCAACATATTAAATCAGGGCTGGATTTTCCTATAGGCTAACTAGGTTTCAGCCTAGGGCCTCGAGATCAAGAGGGGCCTACATTCAAATTGTTAGCAAAATTAAAATTACACTATTCTAAAAACAGTGAACACTAAAACACTGAACCGAAAATAAGGAGAAATTCTACGCATATGACTAATAAACAAACATAAAAAGGTATTGGTTAAGATCGTTCCAGCGTCGCGGCAGTTGGGGAGCCCGCCCATGTTCCCGGCAGCGGCAGTCGCGCGAGAGGCGCAGACGCTCCCAGTAGCTGCCCCATCGACGCGGAGCCCACCAGCGGCCAGGCAGGTGAGGGCAAGGGGGCCGAGCCGGGCAGCTGAGCGCAGCAGGGGAGGCGGCTGGCCTCGCTGCCTTTGCCGCAGAGCAGAGCCGCCCTCCGTCGGGAGGCCAGCTATATATATTGATATATATATTGATATATATCACAGTAATGATGTATTTTATTGTCTCTCATGTAATTTACAAACTTAAAAATAGGAGGTGAAAGGGCCTCATAAGTGGAATAGCCTAGGGCCTCTTTTCATCTAAATCCGGCCCTGTATTAAATAGTACTTTTGTATGCAGATCTCACTTATCTGGATTATGTAATAACATAACTTTAAGTGCCTTATTAATTGCACATTCAGAATGTTCTCATGCAGTATTTGATGCTGTTCAAAAATACGTTCATATCAGCAATATTTCCTTCATTTTTCACCCTGTCAGTTCTTGTTCTGTTAATTGTATGTGGGAATGACCAGGGGTGGGGGGAGAAAGAGAGAGCCTACCTAGAGAATCATTGGATAAGAAAGGGCATAGCCTACAGCTGCATAATGGGCAGAGAAAGAGACTCCTTTAACTTCAGATTTGCAAGGTTCTGTTAATGTAGCCTTATAATAAAGTATAATTAGCTCATCAGGTTGTATTTTGTGTCTAATCTGCCTTGGAAGGCCGACATATTCAGTATGATGTAGTTAATATGTTTTCAAAATTGATTTCCAAAGGAAGTGACTTTACAATAAATTATCTTCTCTAAAATAATATATGGGGAGGTTGTTTTGTTTGTTTCAGGAGTTTTACAAGTTTCACTCCTTTACTAGGAATAAGGAAGTCTGGATAAATTTAAAATCAGTTGGAATATTAAAAGATAGAGAAATTTATCACATGATTTGTTGGCAAATTTGGTTTATTGTGCCAACAAAATGGCCACTCCCCGCCATCCAGTCAGAGCTGAAGAAGCTTCTTGGATGAGAATAGAAAGATCTTCAAAGAAAAACAAGTTGTCCCTTGAAAAAGCACTTTTTGGACAATTATGACCTGGATGACTCAGAATCTCCATAGACATTAACGGCTATATACTTTGCAAAGAACAATTTGAAAAATTGTTTATTTCCCAATCCCAATGCTTTATACACAATTATATTTGAAAAGTGTAACTGAATCAGACTGTTTTATTACAAAACCTTTAAGACAATTTTGCCATATAAGAACTGAAATGGACAGCATTTTAAAAAAAGATTGTAGTTAATTCAGTGCTGCTTTTATTGATGTACTGGAATATTTCTGGGATATTCACAATAAAGATTATTTTTAACTCTTTGTCTTCCTATCTTCAGTGTGTGCTCTTTTTGTAAAAGCAGTAATTAAGATAGGAACTGTAACCCACTTGTAACTTTTCATGCAACTTAAGAGTTAAAATTTCAGATGCTATTTTAAGTTTCAGTCTACTGAATTCCTGCTCCTAATGCGTAGTGCTATAAACAAACATGGAAAATATTCTACAAAGCAGTTTTAGAAAACAACAGCAACAAATGAGGTCGATGCTGATTTCCCCCTCCTGTTACATGACTTCATATGAATTGTAGGATTCCTTCTGTTATTTTTCCTATTTCTGTTTGTAGCTTGCTATGTTTAAACTCCTGGATTTCAAATAAATAAATAAATTAAATTCAGTTTCCATGTCTGACATGTTTTGACAATAATGCAGACATCCAAATGGAGGTACAATATAAAATGCTAAAATAAAAAAAAATATCCAATGATGTTACCAAGATAACTGCATAACTTGGCACTTTGCTATCATAATTAGAGTAAGGTGACCAGACGTCCTGCTTTTGGCGGGACAGTCACGATTTTTCAAAATTTGTCCCGTGTCCCGCGGCGTGTTCAAAAGTCCCGATTTTCCGAAAGAAAGAAAAGACGCTGAATCAACAATTTTAAAAATGACGCCGTTAAAAAAACAGTTTTTATTTCTCTGAAGTGTCGTTCCCGATGTGGCCTTTAGAGGGCAATGGTTTCCCTCCCTCCGCTCGGCTCGCTCGAAGTGCCTGATGAGGGGCGAAGCTCCCTCCCCTCCTGCGCGTGCGCGCACCGACACGCGATGTTTTTGCAACAGCCGTCCGGCAGCCTCGGGCGGGGGGGGCTTTCCGGCGGCGGCAACTCGGCGAGGAGGAGGCTCGGTCCCGGGCCAAGCGGCTCAGCCATTGGAAGTTTTTTTTTTGGCCTGCTTCTCTCGGGCGCCGCTCTCCCTGCATGCCGTGCAGCCACCGTCAGCAACCTGGTCCGGGTGAGCCGAGAGGAGGCAGGCGGGGATCCGGTTGGGAGAGGCTGGCGATGGGGGTGGCTTTTGAAAGGGTTGGGGGGCGTTGGGGGAAGGCAATCGAGGAAAGGCTTTTTTTTATAGCTCAGGTGCTCCGAGCCCCCCGTCCGTCAATGGTGTTCCGCTTTACCCATCTTAAAATCTGGTCACTTTAATTAGAGTGGAGTGAGACTGGAAGAGTCCAGTAATTCCTAATTCATGAAATACAAATGCTTTCTCTCATTGTGTATCAGCTTAACCTATTTAATCGTGGTAGGATGAAATGGTGGGAAAATAACCATCGGATGTTATTAAGTATGATGAATGTATGTTATGTTAAGCTAAAGCTGTCATATATTCAGGTTTTTGCAGATATGTCGCCCTTTTTAATCCCTATGTTTTTTGTTCAATTTTGCTTTTCTTCTTTGTTCTTCCCTAACAATGGGTGCACAAAATGGCACTCCAGTGACCTGGGCATTCATCTAGTTTCAAAACATAAAATTGCTTCAAAAGATATGAGAAAGGTTTAATTACTTAAAGGGATCATTTAACACCTGTTAGTTGAATAAACACCAGTAATAGGTCTTGCACTTTACTCAGACAAAAACCAGTAATTATAGAAAGTGTACTATGGCCATGAAAGTGTACAAATAATTTATTAATGGGTTTTTATTATTTCAAGTTTTCAGCTTGAAAGAACAGAGGTTGCTTCCAATTTGAGTTTTATAGCAATAGCAATAGCAGTTAGACATATACCGCTTCATAGGGCTTTCAGCCCTCTCTAAGCGGTTTACAGAGTCAGCACATCGCCCCCACAGTCTGGGTCCTCATTTCACCCACCTCGGAAGGATGGAAGGCTGAGTCAACCTTGAGCCGGTGAGATTAGAACCGCTGAACTGCAGACAACAATCAGCTAATTGTGGCCTGCAGTACTGCACCCTAACCACTGTACCACCTCGGCTTCTATTTTATTCTGCAGTCTCCTTACCTGATTCATGATATGTTATAAGGGAGGCTGTTAGTGATTTCATAAACTAACCACAACATTTTCTTGCTTTTCAAATATTTTCCTATCTTTTTTCTTACTAGAAACATCCAGGAAAAGGAAGTAAAAGAATAGCATATAACAGGGTTTTGCAACCTTGGGAACTGGATGACTGAGGAATTCTGGGCTTTGAAGTCCACAAGCCATGACCTGATACAACGAAGGTTAAAGGTCAGTGGTGGATTCCGGATCCTGTTGCAACCGGTACGGTGCATCGGGGCCCGGCATCCCCCACATGCATGCGCGCACACATGTGCATGCGTCCTTACCTCAGCAACTCCTCCACGATGCCTCCGCAATGCTCCAGCTGCTCGGCAGAGCGTCGTGCTGGTGCTGTATGCTCAGTGCGCATGTGCGGAAGCGCTGAAGAGCTCAAATACAGATAAGGAGCTCGGGCGGGCGGGTCCACCAGAGCACCGTACCAGAACGGTACCCGGTGCTCCCGGCAGGCACCGGTACGCCCGTACTAGGGCTTACGGCCTGCAACCAGGGGTGGGTTTCTCGCCCCGTTCCAATCGGTTCGGTTGGAACAAGGCCGGCGGCGTCCTCGTGCACACGCGCAGCGCACGCATGCGTACTAGCATCTGTGCGATGCTCCAGCTGCTCCTGGAGCCATAGGTTCGCCATCCCGGAGATAGGCCTTTCTCTAAATTAGGACTGCCCTTCTTATGTAACCAAGCTGATTAATGGCTTGGGGGAAAGGCAAATATAAATTTGTAACAGATACAAAATAATGATAATGTTGAGAAAGACACTAAGTATGGGTCAATCATTTTCTTCCAGACATGGTACAAAGATTTAAAATGTAGTTTGAATATTCTATATTGTATGAATTTGATTGTAATAAACTTCCAAGGTTATTTCAATTAATACAAAACACAACAAAATTAACAAGATAATGAGGTTTAAATATTGGGCTAAAAAGCCATAGGAAGATACTACGGCAATGTGTCAGCATTTTTATTTTTAGAAGTACTCAAGGTAAGAATAAAGAATCATGTATTTCTAGCCAGGGCCGGATTTTCCTATAGGCTAACTAGGCTTCAGCTGAGGGCCTCAAGATCAAGAGGGGCCTACATTCAAATTGTTAGCAAAATTAAAATTACACTATTCTAAAAACAGTGAACACTAAAACACTGAACCGAAAAAATAAGGAGAAATTCTACGCATATGACTAATAAACAAACATAAAAATGTATTGGTTAAGATTGTTCCAGCGCCGCGGCAGTTGGGGAGCCCGCCCACGTTCCCGGCACCGGTGGTCGGGCAAGAGGCGCGGCCGCTCCCAGTAGCCGCCCCGTCGACGCGGAGCCCACCGGCGGCCAGGCAGGTGAGGGCGAGGGGGCCGAGCCGGGCAGCTGAGCGCAGTAGGGGAGGCGGTTGGCCTCGCTGCCTTTGCCGCAGAGCAGAGCCGCCCTCCGTCGGGAGGCCAGCTATATATATTGATATATATATTGATATATATCACAGTAATGATGTATTTTATTGTCTCTCATGTAATTTACAAACTTAAAAATGGGAGGTGAAAGGGCCTCATTAGTGGAATAGCCTAGGGCCTCTTTTCATCTAAATCCGGCCCTGACTACAGCAATGTGTCAGCATTTTTATTTTTAGAAGTACTCAAGGTAAGAATAAAGAATCATACATTTCTAGCACATACTTGGATGGACAGAAATCAAAAACATCAAGTATAGTTTATGGACTTGTATGGACAGCACCAGTAGAGGCTAAACCAATTTCATTGCATACATAATGTGCAATGACAATAAAAGCTTTTAATTTGAATTTGAATTGAATAGTACTGGGGTTGAAAATATTTTTGTTATATTTTACGGTTTTATGTGACACTGAAAACCAACAAATAAACTCCTGAAAGTTAATAAATAACATGTTTTAAGTCTCTCACAATTTAAAAAGAATCCCTGGTATAATCCTAGCCCTTTAGAACAGTTATATTAGCAGAACTCATGTTACCATAACATTCTTATTTGGCTTTATGACACATGGGAACATTACTCCAATTATATATGCTAAAAAAATTTAAAAAAAATACTTTGTTTTGATCCTCACGTGAGCTAGCAAACATATAGTCTGAGAATGAATGCAAAATGAAAGTTTCAGTCAGAAATATAAAACATAAATATAGATCTTTTTTTTTGGTAACACTGCAAACTTGAGTTGATAATATACATCAAGCTTTCTGTTGTCAAGGATTTATAAAAGTGTGATATTTTTTTTAATTATTTTCCATTTTCATAACATATAATCACATGTATACTATTACATGGCCAATATCCTATTATATTAAGTAGTAATTACATCAGTTCCTCTTGTCATCAATGCCCAGAAAGATAACAACCCATTATTAGCTCTTCTGCTCTCCATACACCTCTTTCTTCTACCTCTCTCCTACCTCCTTTCTTCCCTCCATCATCCTTTTCTACTCTACTTCCCCTTCCTTTCTCCTTCTCCTCTCTCTACATTCCACTCCTCCTTATCCGCCTCATCTCCCCCCCCCTTACCCTCTCTCCTATCCCTCTCTTCCTATCTTTCTTCTCTCCTCTGTTTCCCACTCTTCTTCATTCACTTGGTGTATTTCAACTTCCGAGCAAACTCCATTCTATGTTGATGGTATTTATGCTTCCATATCAATATACTTAACATAATCTTAGTTTTAAAGAAAAAATAAGAGAAGACAGTATACATGTGCAATCATATTACTTTAAAATCTAACACCCCAAAGTGTGATTTTGGATGTACTTACCTAGTGTTCCTTCCTTAAACTAAACGGAAAGAGAGAAGTCATTTCCCCAAGTCCTTCACTGCCTTTCACTCCTCTGTGATGGGATCCCTTTCCCCCCTAGATCACATGAAAGAGTTCTATTAATGTGAATTGGCTTAGGTTTGAGAACACAGTACTGGATAACACCGGGTAAGGAATTTGACCCGGGAACTCTAAGCTGTAATACGTCACTGCTCTACAGGAGACACAGGAGCTGCCAGCTACTTGAATGGGAAAACATTACAAAGAAAGGCCTAGCTACCTTTCCAGGCTAGCACCAATGTGCTCCAGAGCTAGCTCAGGTGCTGGTGTGTCCTTTTCTCTCACATAGTTTTTTAAAAAAATATTTTTTATTTCCATTTTCATAACATACACTCACATGTATACTATACATAGCCAGTATCATATAGTATTAAATAATAATTACATCAGTTCCTCTTGTCAACAATGCCCAGAAAAATAAAAACCCATTATAGCTCTTCTGCTCTCCATACATGTCTTTCTTCTACCTCTCTCCAACTTTCTATCTTCCCTCCATCATCCTTTCCTACTCTACTTCCCCTTCCTTTCTCCTTCTCCTCTCTCTACATTCCACTCCTCCTTATCCTCATCTTCCCCCCTTACCCTCTCTCCTATCCCTCTCTTCCCATCTTTCTTCTCCCTTCTGTTTCCCACTCCTCCTCTCATTGGTGTATTTCCGCTTCATGTCAATATGCTTAACATATCCTAGTTTTAAAGAAAAAATAATAATAATAATAGTAATGAAAATATAAGAGAAAACAGTATACATGTGGAGTCAAATTACATTAAAAGCTAACACGTCTCGTCAAACCTGAGATATATACCTCCCCCCCAACCCCCCCGACTTCCCAGAACCCGTACACGGTATACATTTTTAACAAAAACAGTCTAAAATATATTGGAAAAAAGAATAAAAAATTGATAACATCTTTACATTGAACTTAGCTCCTCCTTGCTAAACTAACTTTAAACAATTTAAATCATTCCTGATCTTAAGCATAAGCTATCTCTCACATAGTTTTAATGGATTTTTTCTCTCTGTATATTTCTGGTTTCTCACTCTCTCTCTCTCTCTCTGCTGTATATACGCACACTTTTATAGGAATCCAAATACCTATATATTGTATATCTAAGTATATAGAACAACACACACATACACAGACACAGGTGCAAGATAAAGGTACAGTATTAATACTTCTATGGAAACTAATCAAGGAGAGAATTAACTAAGAATTGAGAAATTTCCCGACAATTAGAACAATTAATCAGTGGGAAGACTTGTCTCCAGAAGTTGTGCGTGCTCCAACCCTGGAGGTTTTAAAGAAGAGATTGGACAACTATTTCTCTGAAATGGTATAGGGTTTCAGACAAATGAGTGTGTGTGCATGCGGGGTGGGGGTAGACTAGAAGATTCCCCCAAAGCGCCTTCCAACTCTGTTATTCTGTTGTTCTATAAAGGTGTGTGTGTGTGTGTGTGTGTGTGTGTGTGTGTGTGTGTGTAGGTGCACATCCCATTTTGTCTGCTTAAGAAATCCTGTCACTTCCTCATCAAAACTTAAAGTTTACATGCATAATATTGGGTAAACCAGTGGTGGGTTTCAAAAATTCTTCGAACCTACTCTGTGGGTGTGGCCTCCTTTGTGGGAGTGGCTTGCTGCCCATGTGACCGGATGGGAGTGGCTTGCTGCCCATGTGACCGGATATGAAGATGCCAATGACACTTGTCAGAACCACCTTAAATTACCCCACACACAGCACTGGCATGCATAAGAATAGGATGTAAACTTGTTTTTTAAAAGGCATCTTTGGTTTGCGTTAAAACAACTTCAACACGCGCAATGTTCTGATTGCACCACAAACGCAGTAGTCATCCTTACCTTTCACAGAGGCCCTGAGTTTTATAAATATGAGCATGATAGTGTAGAATAATCATATCCAAGGACCAGTGGTGGGTTTCAAAAAAGTTTGGAACATCTTCTGTAAGTGTGGCCTGCTTTCCGGGTCCACTGGTGGAACCTCTTCTAACTGGTTCGGTAGGTTTGACGAACCGGTTCTACCGAATAGGTGCGAACTGGTAGGAACCCACCTCTGCTTTAAATTAAAAATAATTCAGTACCTGGTATTCTTGGAACCAAGTCTCTTAAATTTCACTAATCTTGCTAAAGAGTATGCTGTGAGACTCTGAATCACCTTCAGCTCCAAGCAGCTACTGTACAACCTGAGACTTAACATAGGCCATCAACAAAAATGAGCTATGCAGTTTCCATTCCATGAGTCACATACTGGAAAGTGATTAAATGTGCTTTCAGGAGCCATGAGCATCTACTAGAAGTGGGGGATGGGGAGGGATTTCGATACTTGTGAAATTGTCATCATATAAATCTCATGATTTACCATATATACTTACAACAGATGTGATGATGTATCTAATATTGATATTTGTATGATGCCATTTTAATGGTGGTCATGAACACCATCGTCAAGATTGTATGATTCTTGGCTTCGTTTGTACTTTATACTAACCAATGTTGAATTGAAAATGGTTTTATTAATTAATACAATTGTCTGGTTTTGCACAACACACTGAACTATAGCTCATTCAAATGGGCTGGATTTGCAAAACGCAGTGGTAGGTTCATTATCAATGATTAACTTAACTATAGTTGATTTATACTCTATATTGGGGCAATTCGCACAATACCTTGAATCAACAACTAGTAGGCTGACATAACACAATAGGCTAGACCTGTTTTTCTCAACTGGGCTTTGATGGAACTCTTGGCACCATGAGAAATGGTGCCGGAGATTCCACAAAAAGTTGTGACTGAAAAGAAATAAAAAATAATAATGCTGTACATTGTGTATACTTGCAGTAATGGAAATTTTTTATGTGCTATGGCTTCATTGTCAGCCTTCCACATTGCTTTTCTTGAACATGTGGTAAAATGTAGGTTAGAAGTGAATTGTATTGTGAGGTTTCACATTTATTTGTAGATTTCTATATATTTCTCTCCTGTATGTATACACACATGTACACACACACACATGCATACATATATGTGCCTACACAGATATTCGATGGGACCTGAAAGTTATTTCAAGGGTTTCTCAAGGGCAAAAATGCTGAGAAAGGCTGTATTAACCGGTGGCTGATACATTTAGGATTGAGTATAGCCTATAAATCCTTTTTTTTTGGTAGTTGCTTCAGATTTAATTACTTGAGACTGAATCTCCATTGCTAACCAGAGAAGCAAACCACTCTTTTACAAATGTGCATAATGAGCCTCCAGATGGATTATTTTTGATTGCAATTAAGTGCCTTACACTGCAGCATATCTGGAGTAATATTTTGTATATAGTGTTTTTCCTGCACTAATAATTCCACATCTCTTTTCCTGCACCCCCAGGCTTACCCATCTCTATAGAGTAGACAGTCACTTTCTCATCCCATGGTTATGTTTATTCAGTTGTCAGAGTGCCAGGACTAGAAAGGAGCTAATAATATTGGCGCATTAACAGAGAAGCTGTTCTCATTATACAGAAATACTCTCTGTTTACAGACCAGGACGGTTTCAATAACGTGAAAGGAAAAAAAAAACTGGTTTGACCAGACAATAGTTTACACTTAGACTACTAAACCATGTATATTATGGCAACAATGATTTCACAACTCTATGTTTTCCCTGAAAAGCTAGACTTTTTAAATACAACTACTGTAAGCACTGAGCTTTTATACCAGAGCATAGTATTGTGAGATGTAAGGGCTTGAAAGGTCATGTGTATTTTTAGCAATTATATTCTAATTCATCTGCTTGTCGTTTTTTAAAACTATGTTAATTTAAAAACTATCAACTCTTCACAGATATAAAGTTTAAAATGTATGAAATAAATTAACTATTACACCAATGAATAATAAAATAAACTCTACTAATTTTCCACTGTGAAATTGTTTTTCAGATGGACCAAAAGTTTGTCTTTATGTTATTTTTTTAAGACAATAAATTCTTGCTTCTGGCACAAGCCCTGCTGAAGGAAGGCATTTCTTTTTGCTTTCCTTTTGTTTTTCTTCATGACAGTGCATGGTTTTCTGTGCCCCTTGGTTTCAGAAAAACAGGCCAGCTCTATCCAGTTATCCTTGCATGCAATCTGATTCTGGTTTGATAAACAGGAGCCTTGCCAAGTTCATTTGACTTGTAGCTGCTGTTCCTATCTGCAAAACTGGATTTAAAAAAAAAAACAAGCTAAGGACGATCTTCTGATAGTATCAGAAGGTTGCAATGGGAAAAAGGATAGAGTGTCTGAAGAACAAGACATCATTTAGGCTGGATCAAGTTTTTATGCAGATTGTATATCAGGCCAATTTATAGAAAAAGATGAAATATCGGCATTTGAGGAATAACTTTTCTGTAGAAAATAATGGGATGTTTCAATCATGGTACTGTCAATTTTTAGGAATAGTTATTTATTAGATACTGTACCTTTTATCCGTAAGCTCATGGATATATTGGACATATATTGTATCTCTTTTTTTTCTCTGTAGCTGCCCCGGCCCTGTGGAACGATCTTTCCGCAGAGATCCGGACCCTTCCCACTCTCCCGGCCTTCCGTAAAGCCACTAAAACCTGGCTGTTCCGGCAGGCCTGGGGCTGTTGACCCCAAAATATGGTCCAGCCCTACTCAGAATGGAGTGCATGATGTGTTTTTTAAATCTATCTTTTCTTTCCCTTTCTTCTTTTTGATTTATTGTATTGTTAGCCGCCCGGAGTCCCACGGGATTCGGCAGCATACAAATGTTATTAAACTTCAAACTTCAAACTTTTCACTTCTCCATACCACAATCCTCTCAGGTAGGTAGCAGAGGCTGAGAGAGAGGTTTTCTTTTTACAATCCTGTAATCTCTTGTATTGGGATGGAATCAGTTGCAGCTGAATGGAGCTAAGTATTTACTGGCCAGATGCCCTTCCTGACACCTATGTGAAGTTCACAACAGATATGTTCTCTTTGCAGTCATGTAGAGAAACATCTGTCACTGCCTAGGATCAAAACTCTCAACTCCTGAGCATAAGGCAAGTATCTGTACTTCTAGGCTACCATGCCACTCTTAGACTTAGAGAAAGTAACTCGTCCAAAATCACGCAGTGATCTTCTGTAGCTATGGGTAGAATTGAACCTGGGTTTCTCCAACTCTATTACAGCATCTAGCCATTGCACCATACTGACTCACATAACTGATATAAATGATTCTCCAGAAAAGAGTTTTGGTGAGAATACCTTTGCTACATCATATGTTATTTTAGAGTCAATATATCCCTATTATATTAAGGTTGAGACTTTTCAAGATCATCCAGAAACTTCACTTGGAACAAACTACAGTTGCCTATATGCTAATGGCGCTCTTTCAAGAAATAGGACCAGCATAAGTTCCACAAGTGCTCTTTATTGGTTCATGGTGGAACAACAGAACCTAAAAAGCTTGTTCGAGTTTCTGCATGACAAACAAAATCAAGTTGGGTTATTTTGAGTTTCTTTCTCACGCTTCTCTCTTAGGATTGTGTAATCTTTTCTCCTTATTAAATTGCTCTATTTCTTCTTCCCAAGTCCACCTCTTTTTTAACATAGTGTTTCACAACCTCGGTAACTTCAGGTTGTGTGGACTGCCGGGAAATTCTGGGAGCTGGTCCACACATCTTGAACTTGCGAACTTTGAGAACTCCGCTTTACACAATATTATCATACAACTTTGAAGCTGCAGTGATGCCAGTTTGGTTCCGGATCAAGTATGCCAATTAGTGTACATTCAAACTGACAATGAAGTTTCTATTCCATTCCTATTCCTATTCTATTCTTATTCTATTATATTCCTATTCTAATCTATTCCAATTCTATTCTATTCCTATTCTATTCCTATTCTATTCTATTTCTATTCTATTCCTATTCCATTCTATTTCTATTCTATTCCTATTCTATTCCTATTCCTTTCCTATTCTATTCCTATCCTATTCCTATCCTATTCCTATTCTATTCTATTTCTATTCTATTTCTATTCTATTCCTATTCTATTCTATTCCTATTCTATTCCTATCCTATTCCTATCCTATTCTATTCCTATCCTATTCCTATCCTATTCCTATTCTATTCCTATTCTATTCTATTCCATTCTATTTCTATTCTATTCCTATTCTATTCCTATTCCTATTCTATTCCTATCCTATTCCTATCCTATTCCTATTCTATTTCTATTCTATTCTATTCCTATTCTATTCCTATTCTATTCCTATTCCTATTCTCTTCCTATTCCTATCCTATTCCTATCCTATTCTATTTCTATTCTATTCTATTCTATTCCTATTCTATTTCTATTCTATTCCTATTCTATTTTTATTCTATTTCTATTCTATTCCTATTCTATTCCTATCCTATTTCTATTCTATTTCTATTCTATTCCTATCCTATTCTATTTCTATTCTATTCCTATTCTATTCCTATCCTATTCCTATTCTATTCCTATTCTATTTCTATTCTATTCCTATTCCTATTCTCTTCCTATTCCTATCCTATTCCTATCCTATTCCTATCCTATTTCTATCCTATTCCTATTCTATTCTATTCCTATTCTATTTCTATTCTATTCCTATTCTATTCTATTCCTATTCTATTCCTATTCTATTCCTATTCCTATCCTATTCCTATCCTATTCTATTTCTATTCTATTTCTATTCTATTCCTATTCCTATTCTATTTCTATTCTATTCCTATTCTCATCCTATTCCTATCCTATTCCTATCCTATTCTATTTCTATTCTATTTCTATTCTATTCCTATTCCTATTCTATTTCTATTCTATTCCTATTCTCTTCCTATTCCTATCCTATTCCTATCCTATTTCTATTCTATTCCTATTCTATTCTATTCCTGTTCTATTTCTATTCTATTCCTATCCCTATTCTATTTCTATTCTATTCTATTCTATTTCTATTCTATTCCTATTCTATTCCTATTCCTATCCTATTCCTATCCTATTCTATTTCTATTCTATTTCTATTCTATTCCTATTCCTATTCTATTTCTATTCTATTCCTATTCTCTTCCTATTCCTATCCTATTCCTATCCTATTCTATTTCTATTCTATTTCTATTCTATTCCTATTCTATTTCTATTCTATTCCTATTCCTATTCTCTTCCTATTCCTATCCTATTCTATTTCTATTCTATTCTATTCCTATTCTATTTCTATTCTATTCCTATTCTTTCTATTCTATTTCTATTCTATTTCTATTCTATTCCTATCCTATTTCTATTCTATTTCTATTCTATTCCTATTCTATTTCTATTCTATTCCTATTCCTATTCTATTTCTATTCTATTTCTATTCTATTCCTATTCTATTCCTATCCTATTTCTATTCTATTTCTATTCTATTCCTATTCTATTCTATTCCTATTCTATTCCTATCCTATTCCTATCCTATTCTATTTCTATTCTATTCCTATTCCTATTCTCTTCCTATTCCTATCCTATTCCTATCCTATTCCTATCCTATCCTATTTCTATTCTATTCCTATTCCTATTCTATTTCTATTCTATTCCTATTCTCTTCCTATTCCTATCCTATTCCTATCCTATTTCTATTCTATTTCTATTCCTATTCTATTTCTATTCTATTCCTATTCTCTTCCTATTCCTATCCTATTCCTATGCTTTTCCTATCCTATCCTATTTCTATTCTATTCTATTCCTATTCCTATTCTATTTCTATTCTATTCCTATTCCCTTCCTATTCCTATCCTATTCCTATCCTATTTCTATTCTATTCCTATTCTATTCCTATCCTATTCCTATCCTATTCTATTCCTATTCTATTTCTATTCTATTCCTATTCTATTTCTATTCTATTTCTATTCTATTCTATTCCTATTCTCTTCCTATTCCTATCCTATCCTATTTCTATTCTATTCCTATTCTCTTCCTATTCCTATCCTATTCCTATCCTATTCCTATCCTATTCTATTCCTATTCTATTTCTATTCTATTCCTATTCCTATTCTATTCTATTTCTATTCTATTCCTATTCTATTCCTATTCTATTCCTATTCCTATCCTATTCCTATCCTATTCTATTTCTATTCTATTTCTATTCTATTCTATTCCTATCCTATTCCTATCCTATTCTATTCCTATTCTATTTCTATTCTATTCCTATTCTATTTCTATTCTATTTCTATTCTATTCCTATTCTATTCTATTCCTATTCTCTTCCTATTCCTATCCTATTCCTATCCTATTCCTATCCTATCCTATTTCTATTCTATTCCTATTCTCTTCCTATTCCTATCCTATTCCTATCCTATTCCTATCCTATTCCTATTCTATTTCTATTCTATTCCTATTCCTATTCTATTTCTATTCTATTTCTATTCTATTCCTATTCTATTCCTATTCTCTTCCTATTCCTATCCTATTCTATTTCTATTCTATTTCTATTCTATTCCTATTCTATTCCTATTCTATTCCTATTCCTATCCTATTCCTATCCTATTCTATTTCTATTCTATTTCTATTCTATTCCTATTCTATTCCTATTCTATTCCTATTCCTATCCTATTCCTATCCTATTCTATTTCTATTCTATTTCTATTCTATTCCTATCCTATTCTATTTCTATTCTATTTCTATTCTATTCCTATTCCATTTCTATTCTATTTCTATTCTATTCCTATTCTATTCCTATTCTATTCCTATTCTATTCCTATTCCTATCCTATTCCTATCCTATTCCTATCCTATCCTATTTCTATTCTATTCCTATTCTCTTCCTATTCCTATCCTATTCCTATCCTATTCCTATCCTATTCTATTCCTATTCTATTCCTATTCTATTTCTATTCTATTCCTATTCTATTCCTATTCCTATCCTATTCCTATCCTATTTCTATTCTATTTCTATTCTATTCCTATCCTATTCTATTTCTATTCTATTTCTATTCTATTTCTATTCTATTCCTATTCCTATTCTATTCCTATTCCTATTCTATTCCTATCCTATTCCTATTCTAATCCTATTCTTATTCTCTTCCATTCATTCCTATTCCCTTCCGGCGGAATGACTCTGCCTCGTTCTAAAATCCATTGTGACAACAGCGACTCCCCTCTCGGCCTTGAGAGTTCTCTCTCTCCGTTATTTATCTCTATGTCAGGCTTGGCGCCGCCCCCTTTTCCCGGCGTTCAGTGCGCGAGGAAGAACAGCTGAGAAGCGGGGGGGAGAGAGAGGAGAGAGCGGAGACTGAGGCGGAACCGGGAGCGCTGCCTCAATCTTGTCGCTGGCCGAGCTTCTAAATGCCATGTCGGGCTGCTCCAGGTACCAGGGATTGGGCCCTTAAAGGCCCGTCTGGTTCCGTTTCGAGGTGAAAAAACTTCCGGGGAGGAATCTTGACGAAATGACGACGCGCCGCATTCTCCGCCAACAGTACCGAGAACTAATTTCTACCGTTCAGCGTAAGTCCCTCCGCCTCCCCCCCATCCCCACAAATTAGGAGGGAAATGGCGCGAAGTAATCCCGGTTGATCCAGGAAACCCGGCCTGGTGGCCTTGGATCGGTCCGCTGACGCTCCGACCCCCTGTCTGCATGGAGGCGGTGCGTCCTTGGGTGGGTCTCCGAGCTTCCTCGTTCCCTTGCAGAGGCGCCTCTTTACCCCAAACCAGGTAACCTCATCCGTCTTAGGATCGCGCGAGACCCAGGGTGGATGTCTGCTCTTCTCCTGTCTGGGGATTCTTTTTTTCCTGTCTGGGGGTAAGGTGGATGGGGTGCAGTTTCCAGTCTTGCATCTTTTCCGCCCCCAACTTTGCTTCTTTGGAGGTGAGGGAGCTTGAGAGCCCTGAATCTCCATTCTTCTAAATGAATGAAGTCTAAATGCCTCAGTTTGCGGGGGGGGGGGGGGGGGGGGGGGGTGGTGTGGGGGGGGGGAGGTTGACCAAATCTTTATTAAAATGTATTCTAAATATAAACCTGAATTGTAATCTTTGTGCATCTTGTGCTTCAAGAAATGGAACTCTTATCTTGCACATTTGTGTGTGTGTGTATATATGTGTGTGTGTGTGTGTGTGTTGCATTTGTGCTGATAAATAAATAAAGGGAGACTATCAGCACAAATGCAACACAAATGTAACAAAGGCAACAGTAAAAATATTGGGTTTCTGTCGTGATGGTCTCTTGTGACGATATATATATGTGTGTGTGTGTGTGTGTGTGTGTGTATATACATATATATATATATCTATTAGATTTTTACAGCCCCCGGTATGCCCAAATATGGGAGGAAGATCATTACTTCCATTCTCTGTCCTTCGGCAGAAACCCAATATTTTTACTGTTGCCTTTTTTTGTTACATTTGTTGTGTTTGTGCTGATAAATAAATAAAGGGAGACTAGAATAGATCTATTTCAAGCTATTTAGCTCTCATCAGCTAGCCATACCCATATTGGGTTTCTGCCGAAGGAAATACATACATACATACATACATACATACATACATACATACATTTGTTTGTGTATATATATGTATGTATGTATGTATGTATACGTATACATATACATATACATATACACATAGACATACACATACACACTGATATATATACTGGTTTTAACGGGGTGGCCTTTTTGGTTTAGGTTTCTCAATGATTAAATATGGTTTCCCCCCTGTTTTGTTAGAAAACCATGAGCTGATGCTGAGCACCAATAATGATAAATTGACAGAAGCTCTAGAAGATGCTGATAAACTCTTCTCTGGAGGTAGGTTGAGAATCATCGCAAAAAATTTTTTTCAGTGCTTGATTTTCCATAAATTTTTAGAAGCTTCAAATAAAATAAAAAGGAAAGAATATGTCACTTTAATACATTCAATTTATTCTAGTGAGGAAAATATAAATCATTTTGTTTATTAATAGTAGCTATCTGTAGTCTTCAGAAAACATGAAGAAGTTTAATTTTCTATGGGCCTGAAGTAACTGGAAGAGGCCAGCAGAGAGGAAAATTACTTTATTTTCCTAAAATTATTTCCCTGTAATTAAAAGCAATTAAAAATTCAATCTAATATATTTCCTCTCTAGTGGTTTCTTTCTTAATGATATGTTACTTTCTTTTTGATTGATAGCATCAATTTCATTTTTATTTCATATTTGGTGGGCAGTAAATATTACATCAAGTGATATGAATGTAAATGATAAAGTATGACACTCAGAAGGAAGAATAGTTTTTATTGTTTTAAGTATTAATAGAAACCTATAGCATGCTTTTTACAAGATAATGTAATAATGAACATAGTAATCACACATAGAATAAGCAAGCAATATGCTAAGTGATATAAATGATAAAAATGTTACAAGGTAGTATCAATAAAGACATAATCTTTGCTGCCTTTTCAGTTTTCAAATGGCTACCTAGTTCTGATTGATAGTGGGCTTTGTTTTGGTTCCTTTTTCAATGACATAGTAGTGCACTTTAGAGACAATCCTTGATTGATAAAACCTTGAATCTGAAGCTTCAAGGAAGAGCAATTGATTTCATTTGGAGAAAAATGAAACCTCTAGTACACCTGCATGTTGATGTTTTTAGCCAATTAGCAATTGTGTTGGTGATAATAATATAAGCATGATTGTGAAATGTAATTGTCATTCTTGACACTACTATTCATTGATTTACCTTGTTATCTTGAAAGATTTAAAACTTAATTTCTGAAGTTTTTTAAACTAATTTTTTTAAAAAAATTAGAGCTTGGTGTTTTGGAATCTGAGGCCTGATTCTAAACTTATCCAAGATTTTTTAAACAAATTTTGTAAAGCGTCAATGCCGCATTGTCATTGCCACAGTATTCAATGTTTTTATATTGTTCAGCTGTTAATATAAAAATATGCAACTAGTTGATCCATACTAAATCAGTGTTTTTTATAGATTATTATCTGTATATAGGTAGTCCTCAATTTATAACCATTCATTCAGTGATCATTCTAAGAGAGAAAAATATGACATGACTATTTTTTATACTTACAACTGTTGTAGCACCTGCATTGTCATGTGATCAAAATTTGGATATTTGGCAACTGGCATGTATTTATGATAGTTGCGGTATCCCTGGGTCACGTGATCACCTTTTGTCATAGATCTGGGGACCAAAGTCTATGGTTAATCTTGAGAAGCAAAGATTCACTTAACAACTGTGTTATTGACAAACTACAGTGATTCATTTAATACCTGGCAAGAAAGGTCATAAAATGGATTAAAACTTAACAACTGACTTGCTTAGCAATAAAAATTTTGAGCTCAATTGTCATACATCGAGGACTACTATACTGCCAATTATAGATATATCCTATCATACAGCAAATAATTGGATGCATATCTTGCTTAGAATTCTCTCAAAAATGCATTTCTTCTTCTTCTAGCCCATTGGATTGTTAACTTGCTCTTATTTAGTTAATTTGCGATTCTCGAAAATAACAAGCATTCATCAAAAACTGAATATTAATGAAAATTACGTTCTTGTCTTCCATTCCCTTTGAATATAGCAAACAATTTTTCTTCTCTCGAAACAGTGTCCTGGGCAAGGGAGGCTGCTTTGGATGCCCAGTTCCTAGTTTTGGCATCAAATATAGGAAAAGAAAAAGCAAATCAGTTACACTCAGATATGACAATATTTGATCCATCTGCATTTGCTGGAGATTTAGTAAGTTGCATGAGCTCTATAGTAATATAAGGCTTTTCTGTTTTATAGAATATAGTAATATAAGGCTTTTATATAGCAATATAATTATAGTAATATAAGGCTTTTCTGTTTTATTAAATAGAATTTGATTGTATATATATTTTCTGAGGTTTTCGTGGGTGTGAGTATGTAGGTCTTTGGTTATTTGGGTTTTCTTCCGCGTAAAATTGGAGGTGTCTTGGCGACGTTTCGACGAAGTCTCATTCATCATCTTCAGGCTTCGTGCTTCCAGGAGCAAGCACGAAGCCTGGAAGCACGAAGCCTGAAGATGACGAATGAGACTTCGTCAAAACGTCGCCAAGACATCTCCAATTTTACGCGGGAGAAAACCCGAATAACCAAAGACCTACACACACACACACACATATATATAATATTCCCATCAACATTTCATTATAGTAACTCATCATGTATTCGTTGTTTAAACTTTGAAATAATATTTTTTAGCGAAGCTAATAGCAATATTTAAAGTATACTTAAATATTTCACTCATATAAGCTGAAATATCAGTTTTAGAATCTGAAAGCATAAAAAAGTATGCAGTGCACTTGAAGTTCTTCAGTTCGTGGGAACCAGATTGTTATCTTGCTGTTGCATTAATCCTATATTTTAATAGAGATGTTAGAACCCCATTGCTTATTTTAAATGCAGGCTGTAACTCTTGGGCTACCATGCTTTATAACCTCTTCTCTGGTTTTATCACACTAACTTCAAATTAGTGAATTATTGCAGTATTGAAAATCAAACTATTCAGTATCAAAAATGTAGTGATCCAAACATTTTTTTTAATCCTGTAGAATTATTTTGCTGTACTGGATAGTTAGAATTGTAAACCATGTTGTCACAGTTCGTTTTTGCTCCATCACCAGTCATGAACCAAAGAAAATTAAAAATTACTGCTGAAGTTTCTTTAGATTTTCATTTTTTTTTTAACCTGGCATCACAGACCAGACTTGCTGATAGTTTGGGTTTGCTGGGGTGGGGGGTGGGAAAAATATTTGTCTGCTTGTTTTGTCTGAAATCACATATTATAGTAAGGCAGTTCAAATAGTTCTTTGTACCACTTCAAAGAGAATTGGCTGCCTCCTCAATTTCAGTTATGTAAACAGTTCTGCATTTTTGGAGATGGTGGTGAGGGGGTGGGGGAATGGTTTGTGCAAGGAGATAACATACACCACATATTTTAAACGGAATTCCCTGTTTAAAAAAAACAAGATAAATTGATTAAGATGTTGTAGTTTCAGATCAAAGTTGCAATGCACTGTAGTTAGTATCATTCTGTATAGCAGTGTTTCTCAACCTTGGCAACTTGAAGATGTCTGGACTTCAACTCCCAGAATTCCCCAGCCAGCGAATGCTGGCTGGGGAATTCTGGGAGTTGAAGTCCGGACATCTTCAAGTTGCCAAGGTTGAGAAACACTGCTGTATAGGTTTAAATATAAAGGTAACTTCATAAGCATATTATTACCTTCAAAATATTGTGCACCTTAACATATTTCTTCTTGAATTAGATTCTAATTTTGTATTGTCATTATTTTGTATAAAAATGCAAATTGATACCGTTATATATTTCTTCTACAGTTATCACTTATGGGTCTAAATCGTTTGGAAGTAGAAGAAAGTGATAGTGAAGAAGAACAGGTTGCTGGTGGATTCTTACCTAATAATGCTTGGCATAAACTTGGTGAAGAAGCAAACAAATACTTTAGGAGGGCACCGGTTTTCCATTTCATGTGAGTTGTGGTATCTATCGTTCAGTCTGGTATGATAACTCTCACAAGAATTACGCTATAGATTTTTTGTTGCTTGGGACTTGAATAGCCCAATTAAAGAATCTTGCACATTATAATTTGTCTACTATTCTCTTTGAGGTTTGTTCTCAGCACTTTGGAAAGCCTCACATATATTTTTGGGAAGTTTTCTGGGATGCCTGAACACTCGTTGAAGTGAGCAAGATACCTAGGTTTTATGTTTTTTATCTGATTGGACTTGTAAGATTTCTGCAGATAAAGAAACCAAAGACCTTTTGTTATGTTGTCATTCCCAGCTTCCATGCCACCTACATCAAATCGGTTTGGGGCAAGGAGGTTTCTTGATAGAAAATGCTATTGACCCTAATTTATTCCATAATTGGTATTCTTTCCAAAGTGCTTTAAAGGTGCTCTATAAATGTTTCCTTTTGTTGCTCTTAGGCAGGGGTCTCCAAATTTGGGAACTTTTAAGACCTGTGGACTTCCACTCCCAGAATTCCCCAGCCAGAATTCTGGGAGTTGAAGTTCACAAGTCTTAAAGTCCCCAAATTTGGAGACCCCTGCTCTTGGGTAATAACATTTTAAAATTTGAAATAAGAGCAAGAAATGTGCATAGTTGAGAGTAACCAGACTAAGATTTTGCATTCATATGAATTATCCTGACATGACTCTAACATCAAAACTTGATTAGGTCTGAAGGCATGAAACTGAAAAAAAATCTAATCTCAGGAGTTCAAACAGGGTGGGGTTTTTTGGGGGGGGGGGTTTCTGTTGCTACATTCTTCTAGTTTCTTGGCCATGTTTGCAAAATTACAGTGTTATGTCTTCAGATTATTTGGAATGTTATATAAAGAATTAACAATGTTTTCATTGCCTTAGGTTAGGCACATTTACTCCTGATCCTCCTGTTGAAAGGCCACGAATTGAAAGGCAACGAAAGAAGGCAACTTCAGATGGAAACAGAGTAATGCCTGCACAAGTGAGTTACATATGAGAAGTAAAGTCTAATGTTACTTTGGGGATGAGAAACTTCCAGCTGAAATTCATAGCACGGTAACAGAAGAGGACACGTAAATAGATTTTTTTTTGTTATAACAAAGCTTGATGATGAATAATGATTTTTTGCAGATGTTTGGTTCTGACATTGTACAGGAGGGTGTAATATTTGTCCCAATAATCTTCTAATATATATACATTGAAAAAAATGTCCTTTGAAGCAGCTGATTATTGTAATTTGTAAATGGTGCATAAAACTTTAAAGTCAACTTTAAAAGCTTATTCTTTATATAAAAGCTTATTCTTCATATCAGTTGAATTATTTGAGGTCAGTTCTATTTTTGCACATTCTCCTTATCGGTTAGATAAGAGAATGTTTACATACATCACATATCTATTAGGAAACAGAAAGAAAATCCTCATCTTCAGATATTTACTCTTTTTAAAAACCATTTCATTTATCCCAGAAATCAAGTTTACATTGATGAAAGTATTGCTGGTTATGAGCAACCATAATAAAGTATGCTTTAAGGAAAACTGCAACATTTTAAAAAGAAATTAAGAATATTATAATGGAAGGGGAAGACTGCTGTAACATTGTCATAAAATATAGCTATATTGATAATAGCTTGCTAAATTAATTCTTTTTTTAGTTAAAGAAAATGGAAGAGTCTCACCAAGAAGCTACTGAAAAGGAAGTAGAACGGATTTTGGGATTCTTACAAGCCTATTACGCAGAAGAGCGTAAGTTAAGGGAATTCAGCATTTGCATAGATGCCTCTCTTTCCTTTAAGTATTGTTATGGTGGCTAGGATACGAAGAGTATAAGATCGAGGATGCCAGAACAAAAATGTTTGAGCAGAAAAGATCATTTGAAGTTGTAAAGAGGTTGTATGCTTCAAACAGTTAGCTGTATTTTTTTCTGCAATTAGCTTAATTTTCATTGTGATATTTGTATTGGAAATGCTCAGTTATATTAATTTGGCTCTCCATATACATATTTCTCAATCTGGTGTTATGATAATACTTTTGTGTAGGAAAATCATTTAGATAGCATATGTCTAAGGTTTGTTTAAAAAATTCAGTTTACATTTCTCATTCTGCTGCAGACCATGATTAGACCTACCTTTAAAAAAAAAAAAGAATAGTGAAAACTATTAAATGTGGGCTTTGAAATTTTTTCCATTCATAGATGAATTATAGTTAAATGATGTTGAACGCAGAAAATAAACTAGAAATAGGCTGAACAGCTAAATGAATGTATCGATATTAAAAGTATGTTGTTTTTACATTATAGCTTCTACCCCAATATCCTTCCTTGAGTTTGTGACAGACCCAAATTCTTTCTCACGAACTGTGGAAAACATGTTTCATGTCTCATTCTTAATAAGGGTAAGGAAAAAGAATTTACTCCCTTAATTATAAAAGCAAAATGTATTGTGCCGCAAATATAAACACAAGATTTGGACCCTCCATATTGGAGGACTGCTGGTTGACTAATTTTTCTTTCATCTCTTATGTAATAGAAATAGTTTGATGTATATTTATAATTTACTAATCTCACTTTTATAAATCAGATTCCCTTTGACAGTGGTAATAAATTGATGTTGAAAGAAGCTTGATAATTGTAAATAATATGTTATTATATTTAGACACTTGAAATATGGATCATGTTTTTTTTTAAAAAAAAATCTGATTGGGTTTTTTCTTAATGGAAATAAGTTGGTTTTAAATCTTACATCTATTTACTGTTTAAAAGATTAAAACTGGAACTAATTCCTGAATGACTGGATTTGCTTTTTGTACTAAACCATAACTGAATCATAGTCTATTTCATATAACTGGTTATAATAATAAAATTAACCTAATCAAAGTCAAACAAATAATATGTGGCTAAATTTGTTTATCATTCTTATTGCCGTTGAATTCAGCCCACTAAATATATTTCATATTCCATAACCTATTTCTGATAGGTTTGCTTTCCTAGAGGTAAATTGATTTTTTTTTTCCTAGGATGGACTTGCAAGAATAAAACTGGATCAAGATAAGCTTCCTATAATAGGTAATGTTGCAATATTTCTAACACTAGGAATTGTTTTAAAATGTCTTTGTCTCTTAATTTGACATATACTTGAATTTATATTGTTTTAGTGAAATTGAATTTTCATTTCTTTAAATATAAACATGTGTCCCAAAAATACAATATTTTGCTAGAACCTTTACGTCCACAAGGAGTAGAAAATTATGACGATTCTCACGCACGGAAGCAAGCTGTCATATCAATGAGCTATCAAGAATGGATGGTATAGTTAATTATTTTATTTCCGGAAGTTATTTTAAATATTCCTGAACTGCGTTTTTGTACCTAAAATGCTACAACTATGATTAGCAGAACTTTATTATTTAGATCTTAAAAATATGGAAAGGCAATTTCCTGGTTCTGTAATTTTGAAGGGGAAAATATACTATTCTTTTCTTCCTTCAATGTGTGTAAGATAGGCTATTTATCAAAATAGCAGTGGATTTCATTTATATATTTTATAGTCTTCCATCTTAAAAGAAAATGCAGCACATATCCAGAGTTTACATTGTATGGTAAAAATAAATGTTAGTCAGAAGCTTTGTTAACTTGCAATAACTTTGCATTTAACAGCATAATATTTTAACTAATGGTGGCTGAAAGTTAGATATGTTTATTAATGCACATTTTTATCTATAATACTATAGATTAAAAGACTTTAAATTTTTATTTTCACATAGAATATTGTGGAGATATTTGAAATTTCACAGCCAATGATTCCACCTCTTGCATCGTCACAGACATGAGATGAAGCTGATCTGAATGTAAGGTACTATTTTTTCTTTAATTTTTTTGATATCATTTTCGTTGTTGATGTTCAAGCACAATAATTGTTAGTTTGGGCTGACTTGAATTTTATCTATCTTTTGCAGATTTCAACCTCACTCTTTTACACAGGTATCCTCCATAGGTCTTTAAGAACCAGCCTGATCTTGGATGGAAATGAACTAAACTTTCCTGTTTTAAGTATTGCATATTTGCTTGAATAAGTGGAACGCATGCAGGTTTTCTAAATAACAATGTTGTATTATACAACATTTTGTACATTATTTATTTGCTGTAACAGCAAATTAGTCTCGTTGTAGCTTTTATATTCTGAATCGGCTTTGTCTTATTACACATTCATTTGGTCAATATTATGTTGTTTGAATTTATATTTCACTTTTCCATAAAGCAAAAAGTTAGCTAACCACACAAACAAAATATGATACATCTCAGTAAAGAAGACATTTGATCAATCTTCAGAGGTGGAAAGAGTTCCCAAGGGAGTTTGCTCTGTATTTTTGGAGTGATGCAGAGCATGCCTTCTTTTATGTGCCTGAAAAAGACTGCGTTAAAGATACTTTTTTTAATTAATCTTTAATGTCCAAGGAGATTCATATTGCGAGACATAGATAGTTGTGCCTAAAACATTTAAATGTTAAAGGACTAGAATGGTACCCTCCCAGTTCCTTTATGTTGCAGCAGTATGTGTTAATTATATCTTAGTTTAGGAGAATATGCACTTTTATAGAGCTTATTTATAGTTCCATAGATTTTGAACCTCATTATTTGTGAATGGTGGTGCAGAGAAGAAAAATGGGGAGTGGAAATGCAAGACCAAGAAGAAGGAAAGGCTGAGAAGAGAAGTGAATCAGATGCTCTACATCACAGAATGTACTTACCTAGTTGAAATATTTTGCTTTCCTCCATCATACCATTTGGCTGTAATTCTGCATTTAGCATAAGCATTCAAATGTTTATGGTGAAAAGAAGGATGACGTAGAATGTCGTTGAGAAATGGCTTACAAGAACAAAGTTACTTGTGGATGTCACTCCCTATTATTGAAACTTTGGCAGAAGCAACCACTTGGAATTAAACACTTCGATACACTTTTGCAACGGGTTGTGTGTTTAAGATTTCTACAATTTCAAATGTCTCTGTAGTCATTTTTGAGTTGCGCAAGCTTGATAACCTTTCCAGAATAATGAATACAAATATTAAATACAGATGATAACATAGAAGTTTTGCCTTTGAAAATACTTTTTGGACTAAAGGTACAGTCTAGTAGATGCTTGTAAGCTACCCTGCACCTTATAAATTACTCTTTTAAAAGTATTTTCTTGGAACGCTACATGAGATAACAAAGTGTAGTGGTATTATAGCTAATACCAAAAATAGGTGAAGCTGAATTAGTTAACTTATAAAATTCTATGGTATTCTTCCATTCCTAGCACATATTCATCACTAGTATGCACTAATATGCATCATACAAATAATACATAATATAAATGCATCAAGGAGATTTATTTTTGAATCCAAATGAGCAGATTTTAGACAGTTGTAGTCTGACTGCATTAATAAATGTCAGTGAACATGCAGTCTTAATAAACTAATTTTAGGGTCCAGTTTTAGTTTGCAAACCTTGCTGGCAAAGTCCTGTGTCTTGTTGGTGTGATGGGTGGTATTGCCGATTAGAAGAGCTGATTGGGTAGTTAGATATTTCACAGCGTTGTAGGTGACAGAGTTGATGCTGCTGAAAATCCTTCCATTCCTCGCTCCCCATCCATTCAGAACCGAAGAAGATTCTTTGATGAGAAGTGAAACATTTTCAAAGAACAGGAGAGTCCAGCTGTCTCTTGAAAAAATACCTTTGATCGTATACTACTGTTATTTAATGAATACAGATTGTGCTCGACTTACGAGTAATTGAGCAAAGAATACGGGTCGTAAATTGTAACAGTCATTAGGTGGGTCATCATGTAATTGTGCATGATTTTACGACCTTTTTTGCATGGTCTTTCAGTGAATGGATGTTATTTTGCTGGAAACTGAAATTAAACACAGGTTAACAGCAAAAAAAATGTAAATTCTGGTCATGATGGGGGTACTGTAAATAGCTGTAAATGCAGGCCAATTGCCATGCACCCAAAATGACCTTGGGGTGGGGCAGTCAGAACTTTGAATCGGATTGTAAATACCTTTGGAAGTGGGGCTTGTAACTTTTGTTGTAAATCGAGGACTACTTGTAATGTGCCAGGGCCATTTGGATTAGGTGGTGTATACATTTCATCTAAGTCTTTAGTATACATGTTATAATATGATGATGCCAGCATCGTATGAATTCAAAGTACAAAGAATATTTCATCGCCTTTTGTTGAACACATCTCTTAAATATCTGAATCTGCAATGTTATTTCTTCACATCTAGACAAATATTCCACACCTATGAGTGAAACAATTTAAATAAGGATTAAATAGTGGATTAACTAAAGGCAATCGGCAACTTGATGGCACATAATCAAAAAGCCAGTAATTATTGAAGTACAAGTAGCCCTCACTTGATGCCAAGTGATCCGGTTAAGTGAAATGTCGCATGACTGCTCAACTTGGGGAGGGCAGTCCTGAGAATCTTTGTATGAATCCACATGGTCATTAAGCAAGTACTCACCTGGCTTCTTAGAAGGTAAGGGACTGCCTCCAATTCTCCCCAGCAACCTCCCCCCCCCTCCATCTTCCTACTTTTGGCTTCTGATCCATCAATCACCCTGGCCACTGGCTGCACTGCCCATCATTCCCGCCTGGCTCCTCCTCTTCCGCGCTGGCCAGTTTCCTTAAATAACTGGTGCAGTCAAAACTGCCATTTGCGCCAGCTCCTTTTGTACCGGTTGTTATGTGAAAGGAGGGCTTGGCAGGTACATGAAAGGAGGTCCTGATCAGTAGTTTGATGTGACACAGCTCATGGTTCTTACGTGGTGGACTATACTACCTTCAGGGATCCCAAATCCCTGGGCCACTCATACAAATGGAGTTGGGTGTGCTTGCATGCACACACCTACCACTTTCACAGAACCAACCCCTCCCCTCCCCACGTTGTGCCACCAAGCCAGAAAGATTGAGGATCGCTGGTCTATTAAACATTTCCACAGCATCTCCCTTTGCATGGCCAGGATGGTGGAAATAGGGAGGCAAAGAGAACAAAGGCGCACTGCAGTTGTAAATGTGACAGGACTGAATTTTGTTCACATGACCTTGGGCCAGAAGCTAGAGGACTGGACATAAGGCCCTTTGTTCAGCACCATCATAACTGAATATATGCTGAATGAAAGCTGGTTAAGCAAGGACTATATAGCAATAGCAATAGCAGTTAGACTTATATACCGCTTCATAGGGCTTTCAGCCCTCTCTAAGCGGTTTACAGAGTCAGCATATTGCCCCCAACAACAATCCGGGTCCTCATTTCACCCACCTCGGAAGGATGGAAGGCTGAGTCAACCCTGAGCCGGTGAGATTTGAACCGCCGAACTGCAGAACTGCAGTCAGCTGAAGTAGCCTGCAGTGCTGTATTTAATCACTGCGCCACCTCGGCTCTATATTTCTCATTCTATGTCTCTAAACCCATATGACAAAATGCTAATATGTATTTCTGATCCTGCCATATCCAGCTTATCTCAGAAGTAGATAGGTTGTCACTTTTTGTGCTTAAAAATTAACAGGACACAGTCCCGAGTTCAGATTATATGAATACTAATGCATTCAGAAAAGAATAGATGCAAAGAATCAGCTCGCTATAGACACGTAATGTATATAGCAAGAAAATAATGATTTGGGAAATGGGAAATCATTTGGGAAAAAATGTACAACTCCCAGGCCCCAGACGCAAACATGCAGGGTTTTCTAGTTTCTTCGTTGCTTTTATATGAACATATCTTTTCTGAAAGGATGTGGGGGAAAAAAGGTTTAGTGGAAACCAACCAGACAGTGCCATTTATTATGATTTATTGCTGCTGTACAGAAATGGATAATATTGTTACATTTAAAACAGTAGCAGCACACATCCTGTCAAAGTTAATACATGAAAAGGTCTTAAGAAATATATTTAGTGCTGGATGAATTTCCAAAACAGAAAATGAGGCAATCAGTCCTCAACTGAGCTGAAGCAGGATGAATGTTGTGGGGAATGAAGTATGTTTAGTTTTGTGGATCTGTTGAAAATGCAGAAGAATCCACCCTACATAAAATGTGTAAGCTGCGAAAAAACACTTCCTCTGAGGACAGAGAATTAGGCAGCTGAAGGGCTATGACTGTTTATTTCTGGGGATGAGGAAAGCTCCACATTGGAGCTATATATGAGGGTGCAAAAAAGAACTCACAAATGGCCATTGTTAGTTCTCAGCTCTATAACAGTCAGCAGTGGCTAGTGGAGCATGTACCAAACAATTGTCTCTTGGTAATTTAATGTAGCCCAAAAGAAGGATGGCAAAAGCTACATTAATTGATCATCTGCTACTTGAATTACTCCACACTTCATTTTAAAAAAGCCACCCAATGCCCAATAAGATGATGATCCTTATCAACAAAGAGAAAGCTTAGATGTGTGTTGTGGCCCAGCAGGAGCCGTTGGAGCTGCCACCAGACTCTGACAGCGAGGGGCCTTATGAGTTGGCCTTGGAGGATGTGGAGGACCCTGGACAGGGTTCCGACTTCGAGCAGGGGGCAGAGAGACTGGTTGGCCACCGGGGGGGGGGCGCCTGAGCCTTGGATCAGTGGGGAGGAGACGAGAGAGTGGTCCAGAAACCAACTGTGAGTTGTTCTGGGATGCACGCCGTCGAAGGGCTACTAGGCATCAAGAACAACTACGTAATTACAGGAGGTAATTAAGCTCAGCTGATGGTCATTAAGCTCCTCTCCAGACTATAAAAGAGACTGCTTGTGCCACGCCCTTGCAGAAGTCAACGCTTGGACTAAAGAGAAACGAACTCGGCAGGCTGGATTGCTGCCAGAGTTTGTCTGCATTGCTGCCAAGGTTTGTCGGACTTGCTGCCAAAGTCCTTATCTGTCTGGACTTGTTATTAAAGGACATTCCATTTTACGCTTGTCTCGGCTGTCGTTACTGGACGGAGGAGGGGGGGTCAGAACAGATGTGCTACCAATATAAGAGCAGAATAGGCAATTTAACACTACAAAAGCCCACACATCACTTTAATATGCACTGTCTATTATTATAAAATTAGACTTTTACTCTTGGGACCTAGGATGCTTTCCTGAAATGACTGGCAGGCTTTTTCGGATACTCACTTTTAACCTCTGCCTTTTGGGCAGCCTTTTCTTTTTTTGTGACCAAGGAAACACAAAAAATGGCATCTCTTCAGATTAAAGAAAATTCCTCACATTCTTCCTAGTCTTTAAAAATAGGACAGTAACATTACCTTTTGTTACATTTATTTGTCTGAAGATAAAGTTGACCTACTATAACCCTGCAACATTTTACTTTCTGGACCGAGTATCTATCTATCTATCTATCATCTATCTATCTATCTATCTATCTATCTATCTATCTATCTATCTATCTATCCATCCATCCATCCCATCCATCCATCTCTCTTTATCTCCATCCATCCATCCATCATCTATCTCTCTCTCTCTCTCTATCATATCTATCTATCTATCTATCTATCTATCTATCTATCTATCTATCTATCTATCCATCCATCCATCCATCCATCCATCCATCCAACCATCTCTCTCTTTATCTCCATCCATCCATCCGTCATCTATCTATCTCTATCTATCATCTATCTATCTATCTATCTATCTATCTATCTATCTATCTATCTATCTATATCTATCTATCTATCCATCCATCCATCCATCCATCCATCCTATCTCTCTCTTTATCTCCATCCATCCATCCATCCATCCATCTATCATCTATCTATCATCTCTCTCTCTCTCTCATCTATCTATCTATCTATATCTATCTATCTGTCTGTCTGTCTGTCTGTCTGTCTATCTAATCTATCTATCTATCTGTTATCTATCTATCTATCATCTATCTATCCATCCATCTATCATCTTTCTCTATCATCTCTCTCTCTCCATCCATCCATCCATCTATCATCTCTCTCTCTCTCTCTCCATCCATCCATCTATCTCCATCCGTGCGTGCGTGCGTGTGTGTCTATATTATAACCAAAACCCAGTAAGGTAGCCGTATCAATCTGATGCAGGCTAACGCTTTTATTATAGCTTCATCTTGGGGCGAGATGAGCGACAAACATTTAATAAGTAAACAAAAAAAAAGAAATAAAATCTCTTTAGTTATCCAGTTAAGCTTCTGGAGGCCGTCACACCAAGCGCAGGGATAAAAGCAAGCCTTTAATGAGGTTTCCCCCCCCCCCCCTTCCTGGCTTCAAATAGTCCTATTCGGCCCCGCAAATGGAAGCTGCCACGCGTTCGGCCTTTGGCAACCGGAAGATGTCGCTCAATCGAGCTGCCTTCCGCCCTCGGTTAAAATGGCGGCGGCCGCCGGCGCCGCTGCTTAGGGCGCCCGAGAGATTCTCTCGGCTGGACGGCGGACCAGGAGCTTATCGAGAAGGCGGTCGGGCGGCCGAGATGGCGATGATGGGAGGCGGTTCCTTGAGCATCGTGGAGTACCTGGGGGGAGACGGCGGCTACCGCTGCGGTTACTGCAAGAACGACAGCGGCAACTTCTCCCACGGTACGAGTCGGAGGCGGGGGAGAGAGAGCAGAAGCCGAGCTTTTTCCCCCTCATTTGCCTCAAGGGCGAGTCTTTCGTGTGAGGCAGGGATAATAGGCCGCGCTTAGGCTGAAGGCGAGGAGTGGAAGCCGGACAAAACAGTGTTTCTCAACCTTGGCAACTTGAAGTCCTGTGGACTTCAACTCCCAGAATCCCCCAGCCAGCTATGCTGGCTGGGGGATTCTGGGAGTTGAAGTCCACAGGACTTCAAGTTGCCAAGGTTGAGAAACACTGCTTTAAAAAAACACTTAATGTCACCACTCGCAAAAGGACCCCCGGCCCCCGTCTAGCCCATCTCTAGTTCGAGCCCTTCCCCGCCCTTTAAATAACCAGAGTTGGAATTAAAAATAGAAAGAGGGAAAGGAAACACCTGTTCGCTTCCGATAAGTCGGTGGGATCCGTTTTCAGGGCATCCTTTACAAGTTACCTGGTGCTTTTCTGTCTTCATTTTTTTTTGCCTTCTTCCTCCCAATATAGCAATAGCAATAGCAGTTAGACTTATATACCGCTTCATATGGCTTTCAGCCCTCTCTAAGCGGTTTACAGAGTCAGCATATCGCCCCCAACAACAATCCGGGTCCTCATTTTACCCACCTCGGAAGGATGGAAGGCTGAGTTAACCTTGAACCGGTGAGATTTGAACAGCCGAACTGCAGAACTGCAGTCAGCTGAAGTAGCCTGCAGTGCTGCATTTAACCACTGCACCACCTCTAGCCCCTTTCTTGGCTTCCAAAGGACAGTCCTCCTATGGTTGTAATACTCGACTTACTAACCCCAATTGAGCCCACATTTCCTGTTGTTAAGGGAGATGTTTAAGTGAGTTTTGCCCTGTTTTACAACCTTTTTGACACCGTCGTTAAGTGAGTCGTTGCAATTGTTAAGTTAGTAAGGCGATTGTTAACTGAATTTGGCTTCCCCATTGACTTGCTTGTCAGGTCACAAAAGGCAGTAGGATCGTTATAAATAGTCAGTTGCCAAGCTTCTGAATTTTGATCATGGAGATGGTGCAACGGTCGTAAGTGTGAAGAACGGCCATAAGTCACTTTTTTTTCAGTTGCCGTTGTAACTTTGAATGGTCACTAAATGGACTGTTGTAAGTGGACTATCTGTACTCGGAAAATGTCTATAAGCACATTTTATTATAATCCATAAGCCTTTATATGCCCCAGTATATTTTCTCAGGCAGATGGGAACACATATAGAATGGGCTGGGCCAGGGGTGGGTTTCCGGCGAACCCGGAAGTAAGTAACTTCCGGGAATGGCGAAGGGGCCACCCGCCCGCCCGTGCTCCGGTCTTTGAAGGCTTCTGCGCTTCCACACAGGTGCATGGCACATACAGCGCCTGCGCGATTCTTCGCGAGCAGCTGGATGGCACATACAGCGCCTGCACGAGTCTCCACGAGCAGCTGGAGCATCGCGCAGGCGCTAAGACGCATGCGTGAACTGCATGCGTGCACGAGGACGCCACCAGCCCCGTTCCAACCAAACAGGTTGGAACGGGATTAGCAACCCACCCCTGGGCTGGGCATATGTGTTAAACATTTGTTATTATTATACACCCACAACAGAGAGATGGGCAAGAAATCAAGTGCAAATTAATAGAAATATATAGCATTCCCAGCCATGCATAGAAACTAGCCAATCACTATATGTACTCAATCAGATTGCATTTATTGTACTTTATGATTCATTGTTTTGTGCAATCCCCAATTTAAAAATAATAATAGATTTTAAAGAAAAGAAATAGAGATTTGTTGTATGGAGACAAGATAACAGGAGAATAGAGAATAACAGAACGAATAAACCAATAACAGATATTTAAAATAATGTAATTGTTTTAAATTAAATTGAAAGAAGTCTCGTGGGAAATACTGTTGGAGTAGATGGGGGATTGAGCTGAACTTCATTGTGGGGAATCCACTGACAGCGCCTTCTGTCACAAAAGTGCTCTTCGGTTCAGGGTGGATAAAAATCGATATTTTTTTTTTAAAATGGATTTTTAAATTTTAAATTGGATCTTTTTGATTTTTATCAAATTTATTTTAATAAAATGGTTTTGGAGCAAAAAAACTATCTATAGATAGTTTTCTATTTAAGATACATTAATAATTTAGTTTATTCAGCATGAAATGGAGCTTAGTTATGCAGCATGAAGCAGTATATTCTGCAATATTTACATTTTTGGTAAACTCATTCAATGAATCCAAGCTCTGCAAGCTGAGATAACATACACTGCATTGATGCATTCACACAATTTCACAGTAACCATGAGATAAATCATAAAACAAAGTTCAGGAATATTCTTTTAGCCCATTGTTTTGCAAATCTATATACACTACCAACTGTATGATTGTTTGCAGAGAAATGCATCTATATCACCAGGCTCTAAGTGTGAGGAGGAAGGGCAAGCAGTAAAAATGAAAGTAAAACCTTCTAAGTAGCTTATAAATATAATATTATAGAGCACCTGCTATTTCAGATCCATCATATCAGCGCCTATCCACTCACCTGCTGCCTGCCACATCCCTCACCTTGTGTCACTGGCGCATCACCAGCCATCCCATCAGTGCTGGGTTTCAAAAATTGTTCGAACCTACTCTGTGGGTGTGGCCTCCTTTGTGGGAATGGCTTCTGCCCATGTGACCGGATGGGAGTGGCTTGCCGCCCATGTGACCGGATATGAAGATGCCGACGACACTTGTCAGAACCACCTTAAATTACCTCACACACAGCACTGGCATGCATAAGAATATGATGTAAACTTGTTTTTTAAAAGGCATCTTTGGTTTGCGTTAAAACAACTTCAACACACGCAATTTTCTGATTGCACCACAAACGCAGTAGTCATCCTTACCTTTCACAGAGGCACCGAGTTTTATAAATATGAGCATGATAGTGTAGAATAATCATATCCAAGGACCAGTGGTGGGTTTCAAAAATTTTTGGAACCTCTTCTGTAGGTGTGGCCTCCTTTCTGGGTCCACTGGTAGAACCTCTTCTAACCGGTTCGGTAGATTTGATGAACCGGTTGTACCAAATAGGTGCGAACTGGTAGGAACCCACCTCTGCATCCCATTAAAGTGAATGGGACTGTTGGTGAGTCAACAGCAGATCAGAGGAGTAGCTGCTGCAGGACAGAGATGACAATTGCTCTTTAAAAATTATGATTTAAATCGAGTTTTAAATCAAACCTTTTTACTAGTGATTTAATTCGACTTGATTTAAATCAAATCCACCCTCCTTCAGATATAAGAGCATTAACCCAGATTTTGTTCATGCTGATTGGCAAATTCTGGGAATTTTAACTGTCACATCTGGAAAGTGCCCTGTTTCAGGAAGACTGACTGAGGACTGTATTTTTGCAGCATACTAACCCATGGCTTATTTAATAGACCCAATTTACTGGATCGTCTAACATACCGAACTATAATTTCACTGGCTGAAATCATAGAACATATGTCATCTGGCCACTACCCGGGGGAGGGCCTTCTCTGTGGCGGCTCCGGCCCTTTGGAACGAGCTCCCCGCAGAGATTCGGACCCTCACCTCTCTCCAGGCCTTCTGAAAAGCCGTTAAAACCTGGCTGTGTCGGCAGGCCTGGGGTCGATGAGTTCCCTTCCCCTCTCGAATCGTGTGGCTGTTGGTTGTTTTAAATGCCCTGTACTTTTTGTTGTAGTTTTTGTGTTTTCCTTCCCCTCCTTTGGGTTTGTGCGCCGCCCTGAGTCGCGCCGGGAATAGGGCGGCATATAAATAAAATGAACCTCGAACCTTGATCTAACGTATTATATGAAGCCAGACATAATGAAAAGTAATCTAATGAATGAAAATAAGTACAAGATGTTGAGGAAGCCATATGTGCTTGTAGCAGAATGTACCGAAGCATTGCTTTAATGTTAATTATGTGTTTAACTATGATTTTGAAAAGTTTCAATAGTATTTTTAAAAATAATTTGTGTTATTAAGACGCATGTAGAGAGTTTCCATTTTTTCGTTGTTTGAAGCAAAGTTCTCCCAATATTTATATAAATATTTTTTTGTATGAATATTTGCGCCAGGCATGTGGGCTCACTCACTGACTGTTCAAGACTACCAGGATCTTATAGATCGAGGGTGGCGAAGGTAAGCGATTAATTGAATATTCCAGATTAAACTCCAGTATAAAAAAACATAGGATCATAACCAGTAAAATACTATTGATGTCCTATAAAATACATAAAATCATTAAGTACCTCTATATATTTAAAGTGTTAGACATTACTTGAGGTGATGACACCAATGGTCATCTTACTACATAAAATAACTCTCCAAATATTACCTGAAAATTTCAATACTTTTAGTATAACTTTTAGTATAAAATGTAGTATAAAATGAGACTTAAGAAATTATACCAGTATTTTAAATATTCACAGTAATATAAACAATTAACACTCTGGATAGATCCACATGTAATCTATTGCTTCTTATTTATACTGTGTTCTAACATAATGAATATTATGGAGGGAGGGAGTGCTGTCCCACCTCCATAAGTGTGACTATTGCAAATACAGGGTCTTCTTAATTGCTGATTAAAACATTTAACGACAACTGGAAACCCTGGTTCAGGTCTACCTCAGGAAAATGGAAAATAGACATTCCCTCATGGAAAATGGACATTCCCTCTGAGCAAAAAAACTCACAAGGTTGTGATTGTCTTAAAATTAGAGGAGAGCATACTTACAGCTGCCGGTTCCACCACAAATCCGCAAAGCCCTTATCCGCGGAGACATAAGCGCGAAGACTAATTCGCGCCGTTCGAAGCGCTAAGGGAAAACGCGACCCTACCGCGATGACATAATCGCGGAGGGCAAATCCGCGCATTCCCAAGCACTCAGTACCCTAACCCTAACCCTAAACCTAACCCTAAACCTAACCCTAACCTTTACCTTAATTGAAATTGGCTTTCTGCCGTGGCGCCGTTTTAAAGCGCCCTTCTGTTGCCGTGCTGTTGTCGCGGCGGTGATGACGTGTGGTGATGACGTCGCGGCTTTAGCGACGCGCTTATGTCTCCGCGGATAAGGGCTTCGCGGTTTTGTCATGCCATGACAGCTGCCTATAGCTCCTGCAAGAATGTTGTGATATAAATCTACCAACAAATAAAATTTGGCGGCTTTTTAAGATATCGTACACTGGTACCCCGTATCTTTGGTTATCAGGGAATGAAAGTTTGGAATGAAATCCTACCACTCTGTATTATATATTTATTGCTTCATTCATCTTTAATTCCACGGAATTTAAAGGAGTCAGAATTTGAATATGCTGATCTTGTCATCCATATCTTTCTCTATATAGTTTGGAAAATATCCATTAAAGTTAGAGGGGCTAAATTGATAGGTTTTAGGATAACTCCCTAATATTTGTATAGCCATCCAAAATATTATAATACTAATTGTAAAGGTATCAGGAAAATGAAGATGAAAAAAGTGTTTCCATCAAAGGGATGATGAGATTGTTTTAACATTATAAAGCTCAGAAGATTTATGTTACGTACGGTATATTAACACATTTATAGATTATATAGTGGATTATATAATTTGATTGTTTACATAAAGCTTTTTTGCCTCTAAGGTGTGATATTTATTGTATATTTTAGCTTAAGAGAATTGTAAGAATTCATCAAAATATGTTCATCTTTTTAATTCACAGAAGTGGAAAATATGTTTATAAGCCTACTATGAATCAGACATGCTGTCCTCAATATACAGTAAGGTAAGTCTTATGCCAGTGTTTCTCAACCTTGGCAACTTGAAGATGTCTGGACTTCAACTCCCAGAATTCCCCAGCCAGCATTAGCTGGCTGGGGAATTCTGGGAGTTGAAATCCGGACATCTTCAAGTTGCCAAGGTTGAGAAACACTGTCTTATGCAGTACTTAAACATTTTTTCTAATTTAGTGCCTGTGTTATGTAATTGCCATATCCAAATGTCTGTTTAAGTGTTTAGCATGTTCCAGCCTAATTTGCCTTGTAAATGAGATTCAGCAATTATATAGCAGAGTGGTTTCCAATTAATAATTCACATAGAATGATGTAAGTAATCATTATAGGAAATACCTACATTCTTGATTAAAACCTTGCAAGATTGCAAGGAGGACTAATTTGAATATTTGTAAATTTGGTAATGTTGCGAGATTATAACTCTTTTAATTAAGATATTTTTTTTTAAAACTGGGGTTCATCAGATTTCATGTTAGGACAAGTGGCTGTGTTAGTCTATAGGATGGTTATCGAAGACTTGCTGTAGAATGAAAGTTTTCATTAAAATCTTTATAAAGACATATTTATTGTTGACCTAGCTAGTCAAGAAAAAATATTTATCAAACCTATATGCCTTTGAATTGTAAGTGTTACAGAATATTGAATAAAACTAATACAAAATAAACTACAGTAAATCAACTACCAAATTAAATAGCTAATTAAAAAAGTTAGAAATAAAAACTGGTTTCAGATGGTGCTCAATCAATCCCCAAGGCTCTCTGGAACAGCATAATCTTTGCTACTTTCCATAGCATCCATATTGAGAGAGCTTATCTAGCAGTGGTGGGATACAACCGGTACGCCCCGGTAGGGGTGTATCAGTGCCTGCTGGGAGCACCAGGTACTGTTCCGGTACAGTGCTCTGGAGGGCCCACCTGTCCGCCCGCCGCCCTTACCTATATTTGAGCCAATCGGGGCTTCCGCGCACGGAGCATACGATTCCTGCGTGATGCTCTGCCGAGCAGCTAGAGTGTCGCAGAGCTTCGCGGGTGGTAAGTACACATGTACGCGTGTGCTGTCCACGTGCACGTGGTGGACACCCGGCCCCGTTGCACCGTATCGGTTGCAACGAGATCTGTAACCCTAGATATAGGAAGATATATCATAAATATAGCATTTTTGACGCCTTGGGTGTAACTGTTTTTTTCCAGCCTTATTTTTTCATAATAACTTTTCTTATATTTACTGATCTTTGTTGAAGATGCTGTACTCTGCCTCTCTTCAACAGTTCATTGCATTTTGATGCTGAGAGCAGATGAAGAGTATCTATCATCTTGAAGTGTACATGATTTCTAGATTTTTAGATTGTTTTGGCCTGGATGATTGAGTCTTCAGTTACATATTGCATTTTGTTTTGGGGAGATGGAATAAAAAACATTGAAAGATTCTGCATATTTCACTGGATTTTAATTCCAGAAAAAAATGCAGTTGTTTAAACAGGATTCATAATTCCAAATTATGCACAGGAAATTACTAAATCATGTGACAGATGTTACTAATAACTATATCCATATAGCTTTTGACATTCTAGAACTAAATTATTAATTAATACAAAATGAAGCATGCTTAATTTCTATATTAGTTAGGACATACCTTGACTGCGGTTATTCTTTTTCTCTTTTGAGGTGCCAAGCATTACATTTCCAACCTTCCAAATCACATAAAAAAGTTTTGAAGAAGATGTTAAAATTTTTAATAAAAGGAGAACATTCAAAAGCAGATATTGAAGGTAATTGTTTAAGAGTTCTTTAAGAATTATTTGTTGGTGTATTCTGCACTTTTTTTTTGAAAACAAAATAGATAGTTCTAATTGATTCGATAATATAAATTTTTGTATCAGTTTCAAGTTAGACTTTGGGGAAAATTTTATAGATTTATTCCATAATTTTTCTCGTTGTTGTGACTGTTTCTTTAAAATTTCTATCCATTTGCAGTTTTTATGTGTTCTGTCTCTGTGTCATATCTGAGTAATAGTTTATACACACAAGCCCTGATTTATTATGTGCCATTAAATTATTTTTTTTAATTGAAAATTTTGAAAAAAAAACTTTTACAAATGTTTACCTCCCTCCCACTACCCTCCCCCCCAACCCCCCAACCCATCCCCCCCGGCTTCCCAGAACCAATACAGGGTATAAATCTTTAACAAAGATATTCTAAGATAAACTTAATAAGAAGTTAGTATCATCTTTCATTTGAGCTTTAACTCCTCTTTGCTAGGCTAGCTCTAAACAGATTATATCATTCCTTGTTTCTTCAGTCATAAACTATCTGGAATTTCTTAGTCCCATATTTATTTTGAGTATAGTCAATCCATCTTCTCCACTCCAGTTTATATCTCTCATTTGAATGGTCCTTGAGATATGCTGATATTTTAGCCATTTCTGCTAGGTTTGTGACTTTTAATGTCCATTCTTGAATAGTAGGCAAATCTTCCTTCTTCCAGTATTGCGCTACCAGCAGTCTTGCTGCGGTTGTTAAATGCAAAATCAGGTTAGTCTCTATAACAGTACAATCAGTAATTATACCTAACAAAAATAACTGAGGGGTAAACTTTATCCTTATTTTAAAGAACATTTTGCATAATCCACCATATTTTTATCCAAAATGCTTTAACCTTTTTACAAGTCCGCCATTAAATTGTTTTCAACTCCTAGTGACCATATAATTCTTTTCTATGATGACCTATCTCTAATTTGTTGAGTATCTTTTATTATTACTTTATTAAATTCATTTGCTGCTTAACTCGCCATGGAGTTATTCTAGGTAGCCTTTTCTAAGGCCTTTGTGGCTTTCTACCAAGTATTAATCTCTGGCACATTTCTTGACTGCTTGTTCCTTTACTGTTGATGGTTGATCCTAAGGGAGAAGCTATCCACTACTTTGATATCTGCAGTGTGAATTCTAAATAGATCCACCCTAATAAGTGAAATTGATTTTGTATGAGCTTTTCAAATTCTGTCATTTTTCTTAGAAGACTCCTCCTTTTTGAGGTCAGTTTTTATTCTTCCAACCATTTGTGGTAGATATGTAAAAAAAAATACCCCTTAAAAGCACTTGAACAAAATAAACAGCACTATTCAGAACATTTTAGAAATCAAATTGCAATTGCTTTTACTAGTCATAATTCCAAAAGCATGTTAATTTAAAAAAATAACGATGAATTAAAATACATGTTCAGTGCTGCAAAAATAAATGTAGGACATGATTTACAAAGAGATGTTATCAGTATTGGGAATTTAAACTTGGAGAATATGTTGCAATGTTAATATTAATAGTGCATATTAGCAACAGAAGCTTAACAAAGGTTAAGCAAAAATGGCTTACAAACATTTGTATATTACCCAGCAAAGTGTAATATATGAAGTATTTGAAAGTATGGTTTTTAAAGAGCAAAAATAACATACTAAAGAACTGAAATTAGAAATGGATTTATAAATTACTGATTAATTGAGGTTAGAGTTATGTGTTAGAAACCAGTATTTTTCTTTACTATTTTAATAGATTTTAGTTTTTATTATTTAATAAGAAACACTGGAAATATTTATTCTTAAATAACAATGCAGTGATTCAGATCTTTTTTCCCCTTGTTAAAATAATTTAATTTAATTTGTTTTTATGATTAGTTTCTTATCATTAATACATTGAATACAAATCATACCATCTCAGAAATTCATCTGCCCACCCACCCACTGATACACTTCTTGGCAACTATTTTTTTTTATCTTTATAACAAAAATATTTCATAATGTAGAAATTAAGATAGCTCCTTATTTTTCCAGTTGGGACTTTTAAAGAACTTTTGCCCCTTCCTGTTTTTTAAAAAGAAAATTAGAGCCCACTTTGCTATCTCAGTTGCTGTATTCAAAATATTGCCATGTTGCGAAGGCATATATGTTAATATGTTTGTGGAATTCCACTTTAAAGGTGTTTGTTACATCAGGTTATATAGTTTAGTCTACTAATGAAATATATGAGGCGTCACCTAAATCCATTCTGTGTGTATATAGCATGGGTGAAAATGATTGTACAATTTCTCTTGACAACAGTATATTCTATTTAGAATCTTGGGAGTCATTTGATACATAAATTTAATTAATTTGTTTTGAAAGCTCAATTACATAAATATTGTGGGATCATGTATGTATGTTATAATTGAAGTTAAAATGTAATTTGTTCATGTTAAAGTAGAATAGACCGATTAGATCCCACAGATTAGGCCTCCTCCGAATTCCATCCGCCGGCCAGTGCCGGCAGGTGACTACCCGAAGGAGAGCCTTCTCTGTGGCTGCTCCGACCCTCTGGAACGAGCTCCCCGTGGAGATTCGAACCCTCACCACCCTCCAGGCCTTCTGCAAAGCCCTTAAAACCTGGCTGTTCCGACAGGCCTGGGGCTAAAGAGCTTTTGCCCCCCCCCCCCCGAATGGTATGGTTGTTGTGTGCTTTTAAATTGTGTATTGTTCTGTTCGCCTTTTTTATCCCTTATCTGTACCCCCTTCCCTGACTTGGATTGTGAGCCACCCTGAGTCCCCTTCGGGGAAAAGGGCGGCATATAAATGCAATAAATTCAATTCAATTCAATTCAAATATTAACCTTTTATTGACATGAAGTTTGCATTTTCCCATTTTGTATGTCTGTTTTCTGTGTTATTATTTGTAGTAGATCCCGTGGAGTCGCACATCAAAGAGGCTGATGGCTGTAGTTTTTCCTTTAAAAATCTACCTATCAGAAGCCAATCTGAATTGCTGCCCCTCGGTACTGATCCCACAGAAGAGGAAGAAATGAGAGATGAAATGAATGTAAAGGAAGTAGATTCCAAAAATTCTGAATTGTGTAATGAAAAATTGAATATTGGTTCCAGCAAACCATTACAGATAGGACATGTTACTCCTAAGCCAGGTAGTGTTTTTTTCTTTTCTTTTGCTTTACCGCAGCAAATTAGATTTACATCTGCCTATTTTATGCTGCATTGTATCTCTCTTATGGTTGTGAGAGCCACCTGGGAAAAACAGAATCAAATAATTGCACAGTGAACCTTTCATTCCAATGATTTTTTTTGCCAAAGTTGTCTAAAAGAACGCACTTAGAAAATCCTCTTTTCCCAAATGGATGTATTGGCATTGTTATTGTACATGAGTCTTTACCCAGGATTAACTAACTTTGTTAGAATTTATGGTAGCTCTCTCTCTCAGCCAAACGTAAGAAAACATATTTCATTTTTTAATTCATTCTTTTCTCCTTTTTCTGAAGGTTTTTCTTTTTGCCAGAGAAAAAAGACACTAGAATTAATTGTAGAGCTTCTTAACTAAGTTCCAACATTAAATGTATTATGACACTTTTATTTATCAAGAAACTTGCTAAAGATAAAGGTTAAAAAAAAGCTACAGCATAGCTGGCTATCTTCTCCATTTCATTAACTCCTTTGTGGTAATGGTACTTGTAAGCTTGTTAGTTCACAATCCTCAGATTTTATTTTACTATATTGGATACATAAATTAGCATCTTTGTCTTGGTTCAACAAGTGCACTTTGTGTTTCTTGTGTTCAGCAGGAATTCTGCTAAAGCAGTGTTTCTCAATTTCAGCGCTTAAAGATGTGTAGACTTCAATTCCAATGCTAGTGGGGAATTCTGAGAGTTGAGAACTACACATCTTTCAAGGCCAAAATTGAGAATTGCTTTACTAGAGAAAGGAGGAAAGTTTTCATTTGCAAAATAATTTTTGAGCCTGCTAAAATATGCTCCAGGTGTGCTTATTCCTCCCCCCTCAAGCTGGTGTAGAAAACACTGATGTTATTTTTTTTTTAGTTCTTCTGATGGCTGTGGTGTTGCATCTTTAAATTCCCCCTTTTTTAGGACTAGGGATTTTGTTATCTAACAGATAAGTAGTTAATTTAATCTTGTGTATGTGTTTTTGAACATAAACCTGGCTATTTAATGGAATAACTTAGAGAAGAAAAAAATCCTCATCCTTTATCAAAGTTTCAATATAATCTTGTTCGCAAGGTCCTTTTTTCTAAATGATGGAAGGCAAACTTTCTGTTGCATCTAAGTCATAATCACTATATAGTGCGTTTTTCTGTATAGTTACATCACTTGCAGTAACCTGCAAATATAATAATAAATAAGAGGACACTAAAACCATAACATTTTAATGGATAGGTGGAGTAGCAACAATCGAAATGTTACATAAAGCTTAACTTTTTAAAAATAATACTTTCTTTATAGACAGTCATAATAAAAGTACAAAAGTAAATTAACCTGGCTTCCTTCAACATATGCTTTTCCCATTGGGTAATGTATTGGCATTCTAGGCAGAGGACCTGACTTGAATAAACCACCCTGTCGTAAAGCAAAGGTCATCCGGAAGGAACAAAAGTTGCAGAAAAAACTTCAGGGCCAGACAAAGCCAATTTCACTTGAATCAGAGTCTCGCAGTTTGACCAGTCAGAACTGTTGTCCTAAAACAAACCAACCCAAATCAATTGAAGACTTCATTTTTGCCACCTTACCTCCTGAAGCTCTGCATCAGATAGAGGTATGAATATATTTCTATTGCTTATGGCAAGGTACTTTTGCCTTGTTTAAGTTTAAGTTTAAGTTTAAGTTTTATTTGGTTTGTATGCCGCGCTATTCCCGGAAGACTCAGGTCGGCTAACACAGTGTTTCTCAACCTTGGCAACTTGAAGATGTCTGGACTTCAACTCCCAGAATTCCCCAGCCAGCATTCGCTGGCTGGGGAATTCTGGGAGTTGAAGTCCAGACATCTTCAAGTTGCCAAGGTTGAGAAACACTGGGCTAACAATCAGAAGGGGAGGGGGTACAAAAATAAAAATAAAAGACAACAATTTAAAATACGACAACAGTCGTAACCTCGGATGGGGCTGGAAAATTCAACAGCCCCAGGCCTGCCGGAACAGCCAGGTCTTAGTGGCTTTGCGGAAGGCCGGAAGGGTAGTGAGGGTCCAGATCTCAATGGGGAGATCGTTCCAGAGGGCCAGAGCAGCCACAGAGAAGGCCCTCCCCCGGGGAGTTGCCAGCCGACATTGGCCGCAGATGGAATCCGGAGGATGCCTAGTCTGTGGGATCTAATAGGTCTTTGGGAGGTGATGTTTACTAATGTTAAGCAATACAGTAAGCAAAATATGAGATCTGTTTTAAATGCAAAAGCACGGAACACGGCAAACTTTTCTTGAATTAGAAAAACATAGTGTGTTACTTGTACAGGTAGTCCTCAGTTTACAACCACAACAGAGCCCAAAATTTCTTTGCTAAGGAAGACAATTGTTAAGCGACTTTTCCCCGTACTTTACGACCTTTCTTGCCGCAGTTGTTAAGTGAATCACTGCAGGCTGTTAAGTTAGTAACACGGTTGTTAAATGAATCTGGCTTCCCCGTTGACTTTGCTTGTCAGAAAGTCGTAAAGATGACCACTTGTCCCCAGGACACTGCAACCGTCATAAATATGAGTCAGTTGCCAAGCATCTGAATTTTGATCACATGCTGAATGGTTGTAAGTGTGAAAAACTATAATGTCACTTTGTGACTTCAAAAGTCACTAGATGAACTGTTGTGAATCAAGGACTACCTGCGCTTGAAAAGTTTCGTGTTCTTTGCAGAAACACAAGGGGGTGCTATGGTTCCATCTAAATGAATGAGACAAAGAGATTGGTGTGTATAACTTCAACGAGAACCTAAAATGTAACATCCTTGGAGCATAATTATAAAAATGACTATAGAGGTTTAGATTTTTAGAGAGCCGAAGATAGGAAAACCAGTATATTTTCAACTATTTCATAAAGCCCGGAATGAAACATTTGCTTATGAATGTAGGTGTTTTTTAGGCGATAATGTCCTAGCTCAACTAGATGTATAAAAATCTTGTGTATTATACTGTATATCCATTAATTTTGGGAGCAATTGTTAATCATCCTGTTTAATTAATTTTTGATCGGATTCCAAGTTACAGCTAAGAGGAAGTTATTTTGATGGCAGCGGTTTTGTTATTTCTTTGAATGTCAAAAAAAAACAATGATTTGGGGAGAAGGACTTTCTACTCAAATTAGTGATTATACCCAAACATAAATATAATACTGGTAAAAAGAGGAAATCTAATTGTAAAGAAAGAGACGTGACTAGTAGGTAATGGAAATTATCCATTTTTTATTAACATGGCAGGCATTCATTTAATGTTAAGTGTGCTTTATTTAAATAACTTTTTAAAGTGAAGCTTTCTTAGCAGTTATGCCAAAGCAGTAAATGTTCAAAGAACGTAGCTTTTAAGACTCTGGCTTAAAAAGAGTGTCTTGTTAACTTTCAGTCTCAATTTAATTCTTATTTTCTTTTAAAAGATTTATATAGCCACCCATATTGTAACAACAACCATGGGTGGCATAGAAAACATTAAAACCAAGTAACTGCCTCAAATCAAAAATAAACTGGCATAAAACTCTTGAAAACTCATGGCACCTTTTAACATGTCGAGTGTCATTTCTTCCATTTCTAGTCTTCTGTTCCTTCCAGGAACTTCTTTCTTGCCACATTATTTTCTGACACAATTCCATTATCATGTGCTGCTTTCTGGATTTAACCTATTCTTGTTTATGCTGTCTCTGAACCAAAAGGATGTTTCTTGAGCTTCTTGATTGTTGCCAAGCATTAACATGACCTCTGTGTCACTTGCTGCGATGATTTCTATCTGCCAGGGCATTGGGACTCACTGTTCAATGTAGTACATGGCAACAACATGTTTGTTTCATCTTTTGAACCTTCGTCATCCATAACCAGTGGCATGTTTTCCAGTATCAAAATAATGCTTTTGATAGAGTGAAGATAATCCAAATGGCACATTGGTTAAATTTTATATATATAAAATCTATATATATATGTTTTTTTTTTATTTGTGCTGATAAATAAATAAAGGGAGACTAGTATAGATCTATTTCAAGCTATTTAGCTCTCATCAGCTAGCCATACCCTTACTGGGATTTGAACCTGGGCTATATTACATACTAGGCAGACTTCTTAGCCATTAGGCCACAGGCTCTTATCCATTATCAGCGAAGCCAGGGTGAAAGGTATCTATTAGATTTAGGGTATGGCTAGCTGATGAGAGCTAAATAGCTTGAAATAGATCTATACTAGTCTCCCTTTATTTATTTATCAACACAAATAAAAAAAACCACAAATATAACAAAGGCAACAGTAAAAAACATTGGGTTTCTGTCGTGATGGACTCTTGTGACGAGCCGATTGACAGATGATGGAAGCAATTAGCTTCCTCCCATAATTGGGGCTTACCAGGGGCTGTAAAAATCATATGATTTATATATATATATATATATATTGTTTTAGGAATAGCTGATTCCAAGCATGGTGATTTTTTTGAGCTTTTAGGATAACACAAACCTAAGCACATGAATTAGCTCAGGAATGTCACACTCATGTCATCGGGACTTTTTCCCCCTTCGCTAAACTGGGCGTGGCCAGCGCATGACGCATTTGGCCCACGGGTGGGGAGTTTGAGATCCCTGAATTAGCTAATGCGGACCTAAACAAATTTAGGTTTACTTACCACTGAACTTGGTGACACTTCAGATTAAACATGTTAAGAAATTCACCGATATTGTATTTTAATACATTCAAAGTTGACTAGGTATCCTTAAAATAAATCATCACAAATATAATGTACAATTAGATTTAAGAAAACCTAAAAAAAAATCTTTTGTTTCAAAATAGCATGTAAATGTTAATTGACCACCGAAGTCCAAACTAATGCTAATATGAGTGTGTGAATGTATGTATGCATGAACCTATGTTACATTTACTTTACATTTGAACATCACATGACTGCTTCAAATCAGATTTTGCTTATAATCTTTTAAAAATATTGAAATGAAGGGCAATGTGGTTGGAACTTGTGCTTTGAATGGTGAAAACAAAAGAAAAGCTAAATGTTCTCTTTGTGAAAAATATCTGCCCAACGTTGGGTTAAAAACATGAAGAATTATTATTTAAATATTATCTGTATTGTTTTGAAATATTTAGATTTCTGATGTATATTATTGCAACAATTGTCTTTAATTCTTTGGAAGGTGAGGCTGGTGCGATCATCTCCACAAAGTTCCCAGTTCAAAGCCACATTTCAGGAGTCTTACCAGGTTTATAAGCGTTACCAGATGATTATTCACAAGGACCCTCCTGGTAAACCAACCGCCAGCCAGGTCAGGCAGTGTACTGTTTTAGTCTACTCTGAAAACCAAAAGCTATTTTTTAAAAGTATCTTAATCGTAGAAACTATGAAAACTATCTCAATTATACTAAACTGAATATCCAGAAAACACAAGCAGCCTTTCAAACTCAGGTGTGCCACAAAATACACAAAGAGAAGCAGTAATTAATTTGTCATAAATATCAGCAATGCTTAAGTATAGTACACTGTAGATTTTCTAAACAGGGAAATATAAGATTGTCTAGACCAGTGTTTCTCAACCTTGGCAACTTGAAGATGTCCGGACTTCAACTCCCAGAATTCCCCATTCGAATGCTGGCTGGGGAATTCTGGGAGTTGAAGTCCGGACATCTTCAAGTGACCAAGGTTGAGAAACACTGTACTAAGGTATATAATCATATACTAAGGTATAAATCTGCACAGGAGTCACTGTGTTTGTGACACATAAGGAACGTCCATATTGTGATTGGAGCCTCTTCAATACCTGGCCTAGACAGTATTTATGTCATTACTGTGAGCTGGAATTATATTTTAACAATATTAATACAAAGGCAGAGTGCAACCATTGGAAAGTTTCCTTGGATTAAACTTGTGCTGAAGGTCCTATTCATAAAGTAGATTTCACAGTGGAATGAGATGGATAAGGAAATCATTAGACAAAGTGGGGAAGGAAAGTCTGAAATATTATTGTTCCTTTTCTTTTCTTTTCTTTTCTTTTCTTTTCTTTTCTTTTCTTTTCTTACTTATCTATCTCAAAGAACTGACTCTGAGTGGCTAGCAACAATTCACAGCAAAAAACACTCTCACAAAAATGCAGCATATCCAACCACCAATACAAATACAATCCAGGTAGTCTAGACTTATAACATTCATTTAGTGACCGTTCAGAATTACAACGGCATTGAAAAAAGCAACATGACCATTTTTCATACTTATGACCTTTGTAGCAATAGCAATAGCAGTTAGACTTATATATCTCTTCATGGGGCTTTCAGCCCTCTCTAAGTGGTTTACAGAGTCAGGATATTGCCCCCAACCACAATCCGGGTCCTCATTTTACCCACCTCGGAAGGATGGAAGGCTGAGTCAACCCTGAGCCGGTGAGATTTGAACCGCCGAACTGCAGAACTGCAGTCAGCTGAAGTAGCCTGCAGTACTGCATTTAACCACCGCGCCACCTCGGCGCTTTGTAGCATCCCCATATGATCAAACTTCTGATGCCTGGCAACGGGTTCCTATTTATGACCGTTGCTGTGTCCCAAGGGGATCCCCCTTTGCAAGAGAAATCAATGGGGAAGCCTGATTCACTGAACAACCGTGATACTAAATCAACAACTGGAGTGATTCGCTTAAACAACTGTGTCAAGAAAGGTTGCGAAATGGGGGCAAAGCCCGTTTAACAGATGTCTCACTTAACAACAGAAATGCTGGGCTCAATTGTGGTTATAAGCCGAGGACTGCCTGTCCAAATATTTCAATAAAACTAATTTACGGGCTCCAGCAAACATTCCGACCCCAGGTTCAAGCCCACGACTTGTGAAAGATTAAACGCGTTGTGGACAATCCAATCTCCAGGACAAGTGCTGTCAAAGGAAAAGGTTTCTTCCTGGATCCTACTAGGTTGCACTCTTTCATAGTGTACCTCTTCTGCCATGAGTGAGAAGAGAAAATCCTGCGTACAATCTGTCCCCATGTCATGGAGAACTTTATGGATCATCACCAGGATGTTGAATTTGACTCAGAAAGATGCTGGAAATAATGTAATTTATGGAGCAGCATCTATAACTTTCGACACTGCTGCATTTTGAACCAACTGCAGCTTCTAGGTCAGTGTTTCTCAACCTTGGCAACTTGAAGATGTCCGGACTTCAACTCCCAGAATTCCCCAGCCAGCATTCGCTGGCTGGGGAATTCTGGGAGTTGAAGTCCGGACATCTTCAAGTTGCCAAGGTTGAGAAACACTGTTCTAGGTATTCAAGGGCAGCCTTGTGTAGAATGCATTGGATTAGTCCATCTGAGAGGTGACTGAGATGTGAGTGATTATTAGGAGAACCTTCTCACCTAGAAAAAGGTGCAGTTGGTACACGCTTGATTTTTCTGGTTGCCTGCATTGGATTTTTCCTTCAAATGCTATTTTGTTAGTTTTTTTGCGGGTGCTGTAAATGTTTCATAAAAGTCACAAATTAAGCCAGGCAAAGTTTAGTATCTATTTATTTATTTTATTTATTTATTTAAAGCTCTTATATGCCGCCCAATCCCAAAGGACTCCGGGCGGCTTACAAAAAAAATATAAAAAACATAAAAACAATACAATTTAAAACAACAGTCATCCCTCATACATTCATTCTAGTCGGGGCCGGACCTCAACAGTGAGGTCAACAGCCCCAGGCCTGCCGGAACAGCCAAGTTTTTACGGCTTTCCTGAAGGCCATCAGAGTGGGTATGGTCCGTATTTCCGGGGGGAGCTGGTTCCAAAGAGTCGGAGCAGCCACCGAGAAGGCTCTCCTCCGAGGGCCTGCCAGTCGACATTGTTTGGCCGACGGCACCCGAAGGAGGCCCAATCTATGGGATCTTACTGGTCGCTGGGAGGTATGTGTCAGCAGGCGGTCTCGAAGGTATCCTGGCCCTAAGCCATGTAGGGCTGTAAAGGTGATAACCAACACCTTGAATTGAGTCCCGAGACCAATTGGTAGCCAGTGCAGCTCACGGAGGATAGGTGTAACGTGGGTGTACCTCAGCACACCCACTATCACCCGCGCAGCTGCCTTCTGAACTATAGTTAGTATTCAGTACCTGTTGTCCCTGACTTACAACCGTTCCTTTAGTGACTAGTCAAAATTAACAAGGGCACTGTAAAAGTGACTTACGATCATTCTTACACTTACGCAGCATCTCCATGGTCGCATGATCAAAATTTGGATGTTGGCAATTGCAGTGATATGCTTTATAAACATTAGAAAAAGGGCTGTAAAAATCAAGCGCGACTCAGTTAACAATCCCCTTGATTAGCAATGGAAATTCTGATATTATTGTCATAAATTGAGGACTACCTGTATTCATTCTTAAGAATCCTCCTGGTACTAAATGATGCTGGTTTGCCCATAATGCCATTCATTATTGTGTTCCTTTCATTCTTTCACTGTTTCTTCTTCTTAGTAAAACTTTCAGTCTTTTCGCCATCACTTCTCAGTTCTCATCCCATTTTCATCCTACATTACGCCGACTTCTTTCATGTGGCAAAATATGTAAATTCAGTAGACAAAAGAAATGTTTTTAAAAAGTGACCAGTTTATAGCGTGTGGAAATTATTTGGAAAATGTTAGTGCTTTTTTAATGTTAGCTGAATTAAAACCCTTTTAAGGTAATGATTGGTATTGTGTTAATTGTGTGATAAGGGAGGGTCTGCTAGAATGACTGGTTATTAAAGATGTGTCACAGATTATGGATAACTCCTTTGGCATTAAGAGCATTCATTATCAGCTCTTATTTTGGCACATGAATGGAATAATGGCAGAGCTTCAGAAATTACTAGAAATTGGCTCTGATAATTAGCATTTGGGCTGCCGCCCCAGTTACATTTCATATTTTTGCTTATAGTTTGTTCATACTCTACAGCTCTACAAATTAAGAAATAATGATTATGTATTTTCTACTCAATTAAAATTGAAACATTCGTTTTCTTTTGGAAAAAGAAAAAAAATCTTAGAGAAATTTTTTATGATAGCAGCTTTGATTGTTGGAAAAATCCAGATAACCTCAGTATCTCAATAGTAACAGAGTGTTTAAAGGAAGAATCAATTCACGGAGAAAGTAGCCTTTGTTAGATGTTGCTCTGTGTGTGATTTTCCTTAGAACGTATTTACCATTCATTGAGGCAGGTAGACAATACTGACCAGAGTGAATTCAGATCACAACTTGAAAATGGAAGTATCAAAGTTAACTTCAAAAACTCTTGGCTCCCTCAGAAGTGTAGATTATTAAGTGCCACAAAGTTTTACAGTTTCCTCTATGTACAAATTGTATTTTATCGTTTCTGTGTAGTATTTATTTACATTTTCACAGATATTTGTATGCTGCCTGTTCTGCGGAGTCTGGGCATAGACTAGTAACATGGTAGAAACAAGTTAGCATGTAAAATGGTGGTGGTGGTGGTGGGGTATGTGGTTGATAGGAGTTTCTCCTGTGTCTCCTTGACAGAGGCTTTGAAAGGATCTGAGGAGATGATAGCCTGGCCTACCCTTCAGGAGTATTAGGACAAATTTATATAAAATATTGTATTTTCCCTTGCTCTGAAGGTGAGGTTAGTACCACTTTCTTTTGAAGATCCAGTGTTCAGTTCATCTTTTACTCAGTCTGCCAGTTTATTTGCCAAGTATCAGATGACCATACACAAGGACACCCCTCTTGAATGTGACGAGGACCAGGTACAGTTTTTTGCATGCATTTTTTTTGTCCATATTATTAATGTTATAAATAAACATGAATGGACTTTTTTTTCCAGTCATTCAGATTGATCTAATCTTTCAAAGCAATGTTTTTCCCAATCTCGTTTAAACATAAAACAGGAGCCCAGATAAATCCTGATATAGGGAAGAGTCCATAGAGCTTCCAAGAGTAACCACACCAGTCCTACCTTGTTGGAGCTAATCAGAAATATTTTGGTTAACACCTGGATGGAAGATTGACAGGGAAACCCAAGGTTCTAAGTTAGAAAACCAACTCAGAAGGAAACAGTATTTTCCTTACTGTTACTAATAAAATTTATGGTTGTCTCCATGAAATCATTAGAAGCTGAATTCACTTTAAGTGCTCTTTACTTAAAACAATATATGACAACATTGGAATTATTTTTAACAAACAAACATTAATACATGCCATACCTTAACAACTGTAAATGTTCAAATCAATTAAATTAGCTCTGTGCAGCCCTGAATCTACATGCACATCAGGGGTGGGTTTCTCGCCCCGTTCCAACCGGTTCGGTTGGAACGGGGCTGCCGGCGTCCTCGTGCACGCGCGCAGTGCACGCATGCGTACTAGCGCCTGTGCGATGCTCCAGCTGCTCCTGGAGGATCGCGCAGGCGCTGTATGCGTTCTGCGCATGCATGGGAGTGCAGAACTCGTCAAAACCGGGTAAGAAATGCGGGCGGGCGGGTGGATCCTTCGGCGTTCCCGGAAGTTACTTATTTCCGGGTTCGCCGACCAACCGGTTTGCGGGGACCGCCGCGAACCGCCTGAAACTCACCCCTGATGCACATGAATTAAAGAAGGAAATAAAAGAAATATTCAGATTGCAGCTGGGGTAGAAAAGTAAGCTGCAAGGATATGATAATTCTATGTGGATTTCATGCGTAGCTGAAACAGCCTGAAAATAAATAAATTATTAAGAAACTTCTACCAGGTGGATGATAAATAGACCAAAATTGTTCCATATAGAATGTTCTTGGTTAGTGACCATAATTGGGTCTAGAATTGCTGTCACTAAGCGGTAGAGCATAGATACCACATGACTGTGCTGTTTAGCAGTGGAAATTCTGGCACTCCTCCTTGCTGTTAAGCAAATCATTGTGAGTCATTAAGTGAGGACGTCATATGATCATCATTTGTGATCTCTTGTCAGCTTCCTAATTGATTTTGCATGTTGGAAGCCAGCAAAGAAGATTGCAGTTGGCAATCACATGTTGCAGAAACCAGAACTCCGAGGACCCTCGTATAAACACCACTTGTTCAGCATCTTGCAAGTTTGATTGCTGAACAAGTATTGAATGAAGATCACCTATAATGCACTTATTTTAAGAACTGAGAGCTGAAGATTGATTAGACTGTTTTTCATAGATGTTTCATATCATTATTAGAAATTAATTGAATTAATAAGAACAACTCCATCCAGTCACTCCGACTCAACCCCGAATAGAGACTATAGCAGTGTTTCTCAACGTTGGCAACTTGAAGATGTCCGGACTTCAACTCCCAGAATTCCCCAGCCAGCGAATGCTGGCTGGGGAATTCTGGGAGTTGAAGTCCGGACATCTTCAAGTTGCCAACGTTGAGAAACACTGGACTATAGGTTTGTAAAGAGGGAGGTAATTGAATTAATAGGAACATTTATAAAGTACACATGAACAGCTACAGTACATCAGAATTTTGAAATAGTTCTACTGTTACGTATCCAAATACCTTCCCTGTTTTCGTAGGCATCCCATCCCTGTTTTAGCTACCCGCATATTGTCTCTAGTCTTTCCCTTTATTGATCTTGCAGTTCACATACTAAGTGAGTATCAGCAAAAACTTTTATATTGTCCAGGCTCCTTGATCAGATCCATTCTGTAAATAACACAAGAGTTTCTCCCAGGTAAACTACTAGACTTTGTTATAGTATTTTAATGGAATGGAATTTCCTCCTGAGATGGTACTCCAGAGTTACTGCACAGTGCTTGGCGCTTTTTACAGTTATCTACTATTCATGTTTGAAAGCATTGTACTGAATGCTATATACATTTTACCAAAGGTAGGTGTATTGCTCTGTGGTTTACTGCTTTACTACTCTGAATGGTTCATTAACACCATAGAGATCTTTGGTAGTATTCAAAGAACATTAAGGTCATATTACTAAGTATATCATCTCTGTTGGACCTCTAGATGATGATAAGTCACGGTAGGCTTCCAAAAGGAAAATGTCTTTAAGGTATTTTTGGCAAACATTGAAGATTTCCGGTGTCTGAAACGAGCTCACCTTTCCTTCTCTTTCTCCCCGACCTTTTACTTTTTCAGTGAAAATATGATCAAGGAATTAACATTAAAGCAGTTGGGCAGATAGAAAGCTTGAATTCTTAAAATTTAGGATTAATATCATGCACCTTCCTTGCCACCTTTGTTAGTTTTAATATTTATTATCTTAACTGTTTTATGTGGCTATTTTTATTATGTTGTGAACTGCCTAGAGTTGTCTCTAGACAATAAGGTGTCGTATAAATTTAATAAATAATAATAAAGCTATTCTCCTGCAGCTGGACAGTATGGCCTTAATTTTAAATGTTTTTGGCTTCATTCTGTCAAGTCAACTGAAAGTTCTAACACAACCAACCACATTCATTCTCAGAAAGCCCAAATGCTTATTAAAGAATACAATTTGCTACGACTGTTTGCCATTCCATCTTCAGACAAAACTTTAGTTGGTGCATATAAACAGAATATATTTAGTATCCATATTGCCTATATTGTAGTGCTGTTTCTTAATGAGACTTCTAACATGGGATTAAAATTGGGCTCCTGCTTGAGCCAATTAAGTGTGCTGAACACTTGTATCTGATTACAGATTTTTTTTTTAAACCTTAAAATAATTTTATGTCTTCTTTAACTGCACTTGATAATATAGTGTTACTATTTCGGGCTCACCATGCATAGCTTCTATAATGGTCCTGGTTATTAAGACCCTTTATGCTGTTCCAAGTCTTCTGAAGAATCAGTTTACATCTCCAGGTAACCAAAGCAAATCAAACGGCAATTGCACCAGTTAGAAAACATTTCCATACATGATCATAAGTTGGTGGGTAGTTCTGTTAAATAGCCACAGCAAACTATTTTATTGCAATACTTACTTAATGGAGCAAGCATTTTCACCACTACTTTTGGTATATTTCATAATGACAAGTTTATAGGGGAAAAAAAATACTACGTAGCTCAGTTTCCACTGCAAAACTGGACAAGCTCCTTACCTTGAGCTTAGCCAAATATTTGTTTTGGAAGGAAATTTATTTAAAGACCTGAAAAATATTATCTGCCTAAAATGCTGCACCAGTGTGACTGAACTGGTTATGAATAGTCTTTTCCTTTCTTCGTTACTCTACCCCACCCCCCAACATACAGTTGAGTGTTTAAAAAGGGAAATGGAACGTAAAGGAAAAGAAAATAGTTGGGCATAAGAACATATTTTTTTCCCCCTTCTCCCTTAGGGCATAAATATCTGAAACAAATCTGCAGTTTAAAACATGCTTTTCTTGTGAACTATTAGCAATTGGTCCTGATATTTATTTACTATGCTTTGATTAGGCTAGATTCATAGCAGGTTAATGATAGTATATAAGATATAATGATAACACAAAATCAATTAAGTTACTTAGATAAGTAGTTGTAGTTAAGGGATCTCTTTTTAGGAGACGGATCTAATCATAGTATTAAAAAAAATTGTGTGCTCTCAAGAACCACAGAACAGTGATTAGATGTTATAGCTTTCATATAGTTATCTTAATAATAAATAGTGAAAATAGTCTTATAGGATAGACTATACTGTATAATCTTGAATATGAACAAATATTTACAGTATATAATGTGGTAACATTTCTTGAGCAATAGAAATCTAGCATTAAAATTTTGGAAGGTCCTGCAGTGTCAAAAATATTTCCAATGGAAAAGAAATAGTATTTAATCACACTATATTTTCCAATTGATCTTATGTATAATTAAGGAATTACAAAGTTTAAATAAAAGCCAAACAGGCAGTTCCTATTACAATAGACTGTTTCTCAGATCTGAATAGATCTTCAGCAAGCTACTTAACTACTTTCAAATTCAGGAGTATAATTAGAATAATGAAACCAATAATTTTCTTCTAAGGTTTATAAATAGTTTCAATTTATTCAGTCTTTGGAACAGCTTGGTTGTGAGTAAGTGAATACTACATTGTTTCATTGTCTTCAGGACTGATTTAAGTTTATAGAAGCCTTTCCTTTAATTGCTAAATAGATTGTAAGTATTTACTGTTCTTTTGTGGATTAATTATACTTTCTTTGGGTTGAATAAAAATAAAAAATGGCATCAGAAAAAAAATACAGGTAATCCTCGATTTACAACCACAATTGAGACCAAGATTTCTGTTGTTAAGTAAGACATGAGTTAAGTGACTTTTGCCCTGTTTTTATTAGTTCATTTTTTTCTTGCCTCAATTGTTAAGTGAACTACTGCAATTGAGTTTCGAGTTTCATTTTATTTATATGCCGCCCTATTCCCTGCAGAACTCAGGGCGGCGCACAAACCCAAGGAGGGGAAGGGAAAAAACACAAAAACTACAAAAATACAGGGCATTTAAAAACAACCAACAGCCACACTATTCGAGAGGGAAAGGGAACTCATCGACCCCAGGCCTGCCGACACAGCCAGGTTTTAACGGCTTTTCGGAAGGCCTGGAGAGAGGTGAGGGTTCGAATCTCTGCGGGGAGTTCGTTCCAAAGGGCCGGAGCCGCCACAGAGAAGGCCCTCCCCCGGGTAGTAGCCAGATGACATTGGCTGGTAGACGGAACCCAGAGGAGGTCTGCTCTGTGTGATCTAATGGGTCTTTGGGAGGTAATTGGCAGCAGGCGGTCTCTCAAGTACCCAGGTCCAATACCATGAAGGGCTTTATAAGTGACGACTAGCACATTGATAAGTTAATAATAATTTCACATTGACTTTGCTTGGCAGAAGGTCAGGAAAGGTGATCGATCACATGACCCCAGGATACAGCAACAGTCATAAGTATGAACCAGTTGCCAGGCATCTGAATTTTGATCACATGATCATGGTTTTGCTACAAAGGTGGTAACTGTGAGAAATGATCATGTCACTTTTTCAGTGGCGTTGTAATTTTGAACGGTCGCTAAATGAACTGTTGTAAATTGGGGGCTATCTTTTATTGTTCATGAGAGAATTCGATTCTTTAAAATCTTTCTTGCAGTGCAATAAAGAATGGCGGATGCCATGCACTTGTGTCAGTTTCAACTTATTTCATGTCAGTTGAAATTCTTTCAGAAAAAGCGGAGTGACACCAATACTTTTGGCCCTGTTTGTATTTGTCTTTTAGTATATCTGTGGGATGGGGAAGTATTCATCTGCATAGTTAGGTTTCCTTTGATTCCCTCCCCCCCACATTTCTTTTGTCTGTTTTGTATCATGAAGTTTACAGCTAGTCTTCTTTTGCTTACCTAGTTACAATTTCTGTAGTATGAACAGTTTTGTACCTCGGCTTGATGTGATTTCTGCTTTCTGCTCACAGTACTGCCATAAATAAAACTGAATGAACAAATGGGATTTTCCAGATTTTAAAAAAACACCTTTTCTATAAAGATACATCACTATTAATTTATCCGACAATGCGACATTTGAATTGGACATTATTTTGTTATAACAATATATACACACACATACAAACAGAATTTTTTTAGGTTACTGTATGCTATATCCTAGTCTTCATGAATGCACATGGCTGCTCTTAGAATATTTTGCTGAAGGAATATATCTGTAAATGTAACTTTGGTTTCTTTCTGTTCATATACGTTCTTCAGAACTATTTCTGTACTCAAGTTAAATTTGAAACATTATCCTTTAAAAAAAAAGGGGTTGTATTGCTTCTGTCTTACATTGCATCTGTGTAGAGAGCCACTTTGGCCTAGTGATTAAGGCACCAGGTTAGAAAGCAGGAGACTGAGTTCAAATTCCCCCTTAAGCATGAAAGCCATCTGGTAGAAGGAGTCACTCTCCTTCAGCCCAACCCACCTCACAGGACTGTTGTTGAGGGGAAATAGGAGGAGGAAAAAGTATGTTAGATATGTTCACCACCTTATTTGTAAAAGTAATGAAGGTGTGATACAAATAAATAAAATAAAAACAAGGAAAGCAGGATCAATAAGCTATTGAGATCAAGGAAGGGGTATTTTAATTAGTACAGATACCCTAGTCCTCGACTTACGACCAGTTGTTTAACAGCTGTTCAGTTACGTGGGCTTTTAAAGCGCTACTTACCGGTTTGTTCCATCTGAAAGTTACAACTGCCCCATCCCACGGTCATGTGATCATGTGTTGGGTAACTAGCTTGCATTTATGACTGGTTGCAGTGTTCTTTCATCATGTGACTGGTTTGTGGATCATAAAAAACATTTTAAAAGAGCAATAATCTATTAAAAGAGTGGGGGAAGGGCATGTTACAAATTATGATTGAAATTCCAGGTTCTATTGTGATTGTAAGTCAATGCCTATCCATAACATACAAAACTTGGGTCTTCCAAGCAAAATATTAAAGTGCATCTTCAACATCACTGGACTTTAATAGAAGCTGGCACATCATTTCATATAGCATATCTAAATAAATATCCTATATCGACAATAGCCTTTATAGGTTTTATATGGCCCTAGCCTGTTCATCTGATTGCAGGGGTGTCAGACTCGATTTCATTGAGGGCCGCATCCAGGTTGTGTTTGACCTCAGAGGGTTGGGTTGGGTGTGGTCACGGGCATGGCTAGCATGACGTTATTCATTCGGAGGCGCCTATGGCGGGCCAAATGCTCTGCCAGTGAAAACGAGCTCCCGAGCTGTATTTTCGGCTGCGACAGTCACCTGAAACCCTCTGCCAGCAAAAACAGAGCTCAGAAGGGCCACCCGCACCCCTCCTCAGCTCCATTTTCACTAGCAGAGGTACCCCAGGCCAGTCCTGTGCTGTTTCCAGGGCGGCCCCATGGGCCAGATCTAAGCACCCATTGGGCCGGATTCTGCCCCCGGGCCTTGAGTTTGACACCCCTGCCCTAAAGTTTTAAATTTGTAATATTAGTATCTTAAAATGTTCTATCCACTGCATGAAATAAAAGCCACTTGAATGTTTTGATGCATTTGTTAAAGTAAAAAACTAAAATATAATCTACTTCATTATACATGAATCACACAGGCAGGCGACATGATAACAGTTATAGATTTTCAAGACCTAAATTTACAAAAATATTTATTTATTTATTTATACAGCTGTCCATTTCAACAAGTAACTCTTCTTATTAATATTAAGACAGAAACTGTCTCTATTATTGCTATTCTCTGTATTGATACAAGACTTGAAATAAATTGTTGATTTATTCCATCAATTCAACCTGTTAATAATAGAAAAGCACTAGGCATTAAGTTACTCTTTTCAATAATACTGCATAATAATGCATAGCAAATTATATTAACTTATTTTACTCTGTGTGTTTCATTGTTTTATGCTGGATCTGACTGGTGATCTGAACTTTTGAAAAATACATCAAATACAGTTCACGCGATTTCTCTGTGATTCACCACTTGAGGTATGAAATTACTTTTAACACTATATTTTTGTATTATTTAAATACAACATACAGTTTCTTTTCAGTATCTAAAGTTTGCTACTATATTTATAATACAGAAAATGTTCTCAGTTCCACTAATTTAGCATTGAATTATTTTTGTTATTGTTGATTTAATTCTTTGAGTTTCAATTGAAAAGGATTGATGAGATTTATATTTTTGTTTATTTTATGAATACATTACTTAAGGTTGACGTGCACATTCTTTAGCTTGATATTTCTATCTATCTGTAAACTGTTGATGAGCTTTTTGTTACTTAATAGCTTTTCATATGCGGAGATCTATTAAGCAACATGTTTTAACTAAAATATTGATATCTGTCTATTTAATTTATATGTCATCCATCTTAGTGCCAAAGGATTCTGGGCAGTTTACAAATACAGGCTAGTGATATGTTAATCTGACTTCAAAGTAAAGCAACAATTATTATTTTTTTGGACAAGAGGTGATATAGATGATTACTAGGAACTGTAAACAGAATTCTATGGCATGTGTAAGTGAGGGAATGTCAAAATGAGTATTCCATTGGTGCAATATGAATTTAGCCCCTTTTGCATTTATATCTTGAAATCACATACACATACATAAAAAGTGAAGCTTGTACTGTGATATTATCAGACTCTGCAGATTCCTCTGACTGAGGGATCTGATCAATGCATGTTCAATAAATTGTATCTACTTGGAGATACAATTCGAAATAATCATAAGATAATAATGTAACTTCATGCAACAGGATGACAACCATGGTATATTGGAAGATCTGCAAGAAATAACATATGCCTGAAGCAAGAATTGATGGGACCAAACCAAAGAGATACAAATGTAGAAACCAAAGTAGCATTCAAACAGATAAGCACCTACTACTACTATATAACACTCCAGACTTAATAGTTGTTGTGAAGAAAAACAAAAAAGTCTGGATAGTGGACATTGCAATACTTGGAGACAGTAAAAGAGAAGAGAAAGAACTGGAGAAAATCACAAAATACGAAGATCTGTAAATTTAAGTAGAATGACAGTGGCAAAATAAAGCAAAAAGAGTATAATTTTTTTTTTTAGGATTTAATATATTTATTTTCATTTTCATACACTCACATGTATACACCATACAGTATTAAACAATAATTGCATCAATTCCTCTTGTCAACAATGCCCCAGAAAATAAAAGCCCAATATACCTCTTCCATTCTTCATACACCTCTTTCTTCCCCCACCCTCCAATTTTCTATCTTCCCTCCATCATCCCCCTCTACCCTACTTCCCCTCGCCCTCTACCACTCCTCTCTCCAGATCCGCTCCCCCCCTTCCTTTTTGCCTCCCCCCCACCCTCTCTCCCATCCCTCTCTACCCATCTTTCTTCTTCCCTACTCCTCCTCTCCTTGTTGTATTTCCACTATATATTGATGTACTTGGCTTATCCTATTTTTTAAAAAAAGAATTAAAGAAAAACAGTATACATATGAAGTCACATTGCATTGAGATCTAACACATTGTGTAAGATATATCCCTCCCTCCCTCCCCCCTCCCTCCCCCACCCCCCCACCCTCCCCCCACCCCCCCACCTCCTTCCCCCCCCGACTTCCCAGAACCCGTACACGGTATAGATTTTTAACAATCACAGTCAAAAATCTAAGGAGAAAAAAAATAAAGAAATTAATAACATCTCTACATTGATCTTAGCTTCTTTTTGCTAAGCTAACTTTAAGCAATTTTGATTTAAAGCAAAAAGAGTATTAATAGGCACCATTGATGCAATCCCAAACACACAGAGCATCATTGACATTGACAAAGTCACCATCAGTTAATTTGAAAAAACAGCTTTATTTGGAACAACTTACATTCTGTGACAATGCATTTACACCCTCAAACCACAACATTGGTCTATCCCAGGTTTTAGATACACACATACACAAAACAGACACAGACATACCCATAGTATTTGTCTTCTTGTTCAAGTTTTTAGTCTTTCTGATCCCTACAATTTACCTTAAACGGGTTCAATTGATGGCCAATCTTTTGCTGATCTTAGATACATAACATTCTTATACAACCATGAGTGGCTAATTTTGTGAATAAATTGAGCTTCTTAAAGCCTCAAGATCTTTAATTATTTTTTTCAGATAAAGCTGAATAGGTTATATCAGTTAGTGACCACAAATGAATTGAACTGAGTAGCAATTTAATCCTTCCCAGGATTTATCGCTGTGGAATAAATGGTACAGATGGCTATATGTGATAAATGATGGTGGAATGAATTTACAAGGTAACGCGATATGAGAATTCTTAGGGTTGTGGTGAGATTTCTTGCGAACACACACAGGCACACGTATTAGTAGGAAACGTATCTTATATTTATAAAAAGGGAACACTTAGGGGATTTCATTGTATCTGCATATTAGAATGATTTAACTTGCAATTGTTTATAAGAATATATACATATATTCGGATGGCACAGTCTTTTTTATTACTTTATTGGTAAGAATCTTTGGGGGCAGAAATGGAATGCAATTTTGACATAATTTTGTCTTTGGAACCATAGTTGCCTGCCATGTTTTGATAGAAATTCAAAACACGTACAGAGGTATTTATGGAAAGAGGGTTCAATATGCTGTTTGCATCTATGTGATCAAAACTCTACCCATTTTATACATGTATCAAGAAATATGGAAAAAAGAGGAAATGGTATGACTGCAGAGTCGCAGCTGCCATTTGACTTTCTCAATCCCCCTATGCCTGATTCTGCCAAACTTTTATTTATTTATTTCCATTTGAATGCTTCTTGATTCCAACCACCTCTGGGCAGTTGACAACAATAAACACATAAAATAAGAATATAGAATATTAACCAAAACAAGTGTAAAAATGACAAAATAATTGCAGTCCAGCAACCAAGTGAAAGATACCTAAAACATCACAATGTCCCATTCAGCCTAGCCCAGTGATTAAATAAACAGCTAGATTAGTAAGGATTTCCAGACTATCATTACAAGAGAAGTTGAGAGGATATTGGTGGGCTTCCTTCCAGAGGGTCACATCATTTAAGAAAAAAAAAAAAAGAGAGAGAGAAAAGATTTCCCCAAATCCTTAAAATCCTGGCTTAGCCATTCTTCATTATCACTCCATCAGCTGCAGTATCTGAACAGCCAAAAATAGCAATAGCAATAGCAATAGCAGTAGACTTATATACCGCTTCATAGGGCTTTCAGCCCTCTCTAAGCGGTTTACAGAGAGTCAGCATATTGCCCCCAACAATCTGGGTCCTCATTTTACCCACCTCGGAAGGATGGAAGGCTGAGTCAACCCTGAGCCGGTGAGATTTGAACCGCTGAACTGCTGATCTAGCAGTAGCCTGCAGTGCTGCATTTAACCACTGCGCCACCTTGGCTCTAAAGCGCAATTCTCTAGGCATTAAAAGGCTGTCTGGATCTGCTTGGGGTGGGGGGTGGGGGGAGGCAAGTTGAGGACTCGGTTTAAAAAGCTGTTTTTACAATGTTGTGACCAAAATACTTGAGGCATTTACACAGCAAAGAATAAAAAATAAATAAAGAATGGTTTTTTTTTCTGTTATGCAAAAGATAAATTTGAAGTTCACAAAGCGGAGCCTAAAAGGATTCTTATGCTTGAGCACTTTTATTTAAAAAAAACCCCACAAATATATAAATTTAAAAAAAGCCAACAGTTTCAACATTATATTTAAAAAAAAAAAAAAAAAAAAAACAGAGAGCCCAGCCTGGAGAATTAATGCTAGTTTAAAGTCAAGGTACCTGATGACTTAATATCTAATAGTTAAAAGAACTTTTTTCTCCATCTTAAAGAGTTAACTATCACATGAGTATAATGAAATTGTCAAGTTAAAGTAATTGCACCAGTAGTTTGAGATGCTGCATTTTGACTAAAGCCATGTGTGAAGAGTTTGTTGTTTTCCTTTGCTAGATCTACCCTTACTTTTTTTTTTTTACATTTCTCCAAGCTATGAAGGCTAATCAGAATCATTAGACTTAATAGGAAAAAAGCTTTTATCACTCGTCAAGTAAAACAGCAGATCCCCATTATTTTTCTTCTTTTGTATAGCTGTAGGCTTGCTTATGTATACTATGTGTATTTTTAACTTATGAATCTTGAATTAAATTTTGTATGGCACTGCTTGCATATGTTTTTGATTAGATGGCTCTGAATAAAAAAGTGTTGCATATTCAAGGCCATAAAAACTTTTGAGCTACATATGCCAGTTAAAAAGGGTACATCTCCCTCTTTTTCAGTATAATACATGCACGCATATGCCCAAACCCAAAACCAGATTTGAACACTTTGGAAGGTAATATTATTACCTCATAATAATACCTTCATAATATTAATTTGAGCCTCCTTTATATACACCCTATTTTCTTACAGCACTGCCTGTTAGGATCATTGTTTTCAATTGTCAATAACCCAGAAGACATTGTGGGGAAACCCAAAATAAAAATAATTATTGGAATTATATTTCAACAGATTAGTTTTGTTACCTTTAATGGAATATATTGACCTGTGATCATTTTACATTCTGACATTCAGGGTAGCTTCATATACCTTAGCATTGTTTGTCATGTACATTTGTACCAATTATGTGTTTATGGGACAGGAGAAGTCCAAAGTATTAATTAACTGAAGGGTATTTTTTACTGTCCTCCTTTCTTCAATTTAAATGAAAGCTGGTCAAAAATAATTTTAAACAAATGCTTATTACCTTCTTAAAAATTATAAAGTGACCAATATAATGTATTGTAGCCTTGGAAGTAAGCTCTAAAGTATTTCTTAGAGCTTGCACCCAAGATTTAATTAATAGCAATAGCAATAGCAGTTAGACTTATATACCGCTTCATAGGGCTTTCAGCCCTCTCTAAGCGGTTTACAGAGTCAGCATATCGCCCCCACAGTCTGGGTCCTCATTTCACCCACCTCGGAAGGATGGAAGGCTGAGTCAACCTTGAGCCGGTGAGATTAGAACCGCCGAACTGCAGATAGCAGTCAGCTGAAGTGGCCTGCAGTGCTGCACCCTAACCACTGCGCCACCTCGGCTCTATAGGCTAGAGTTTCATCATCTGATAGAGATGTACTTTAATAGGAGACCAACGGACGATAATATCAAAACAAAGACAGAAGCCTTCTAAGATTAGTGGAGCAAAGGAAAGTGTTGGGAGGATTGAGAACAGTGGCTTAGTAAGATATGTTTATGTCAGTGACTAAGAGTAGGGAGGAAAGGGGCTGAGAAGATTGTGTATACTGTGCTGAATCAGTTGACAGTTGCTGAAGGAAGGGGAAAAAGCTACTTGGCTGTGGGTAAGCTGTTGGAATATACTGCACTGGAAACATATAACAGCTTTGCTCTACATGCCCCGTCCAGATTTTATTTTATATGAAACCTCAAGTCAGAATGTTCCAAGTTTTGGTTTCCACCAAATTAATTGGCTGACTGAATGGTTGCTCTAGATTCTGAAACAAACAATTTTCACAAGTCTTAAGAGTTATAGAAAGGCAAATTTTAGTTGAATGTTAAAACTTTCGAATGTTAAAAACAGTTTGATAGCAGAAACAATTCCCATCAATCGTTATTCTGTCATCAATAGTTGGATACTTTCAAAGAAATACTGATCACCCATTTGTTGGATATGCCTTAATTTGGACCACTTTGCTAAGTATGGAGTTAGACTCAAAAGCCTGGCTGCCTCCAGTAACTTAATCAGATACAATTCAAATTGTCAAGATATTGCCTGATTTAATAATTAAGGAATTTTGGGGTAGAATAGTATCTAAGGTAATTGGATTTTTAAAAGAATGGCTTGCTGATGGTTCTTAAAGGTTCTCTAAAGACAATGACTTTCTTCAGTGGGTAATAATGGAGGGACGGAGGAATTCAAAGGGGAACTTGAGTTTTTTTTAATTCTCATTGTGTCTTGGAGGTCTGCAAAAAGCAAGAATCTGGAGAAAAGGATTTCATATGTTTGTGCCTAAAAATCCCCAGGGGAACTGGAACTAGTACAGTTTTCAGGGTTCATTTAGTCATGTGAGGGATCATTTATTTCTTTTATGTGCTGTTGGCTCAGTGGTGGCTTTTTTAATCTGTTCCAATTCTGCAATTCTTACCTCTTTGTTTCTTCAGAATACTTACAGATTTCTCAGTGCTAGCTTTGGGGCAGATCTCAACTTTATGCAGCTTGTTACAACTAAATTCTCTCCAATCCTTATTTTGTTACCTTTTATTTTTTTAAAAAGCCTAATATTTCTACTCTAGCACTACTATCTAGCTATCCAAGACAACTTAGATCTACTAACCCTGGTTAAAATTGGAGCCATCCACTTAAAAGTTTATTCCGATGGAAGAGAGTTGTCTTATTCTGATACACCCAGATTCTAGGTAGAGAGCATCTCCTCATGACACCACTGGTAGTAGAATAATTGTCTAAATGAAGAAGAGCCACATCCAGATACCCTAGACTGTGGTGAGTGTGATTTCCAGAGGTTGTCAGTTAGTGTAGGCATCTCTTCAACTGGTTTAATTGGCATAATAAACTAAAAGATTATTGTCAATGCATTTTTCTGGATTGCAAGATGCTTTGGGATAAACACATATTTTCCTGGGATACATTTTTAAGGAGGAGTCAATAGGTATAGCCATGTACAAGTATAACCATATATCCCCTGAAGTATGGTTTCTGAAAAACTTCTAATTCTTATTTGGTGACAACTTTAAACTAAGAAAATTAAAATTATTTGAATATACTTGCTGGATTAATTAAATCCAATTAATTAAATAAGCATACTGATTTTTCAACATTGGTCCAATCACAGTACACTCAGAACAATTTACGTAAGCATAATTATATAAATTGGATTTACAATGGTAGACTCATCAAGTCTGTTTAAGCCAGGGGTGTGGGCCAGTTTCGGTCCATGAAGTGCTTAAATCTAGCCATGGGGCCAGCATGGAAATACTAAACAACCGGTTCACACAGAAGCCGCCTTCTGCAGGAGGCTGTCCAGGCCGAAAATGGGTGCTGGAGGAGGGGCTTTTGGCTTGCAGGGTGCTACAGAAGTCGTTCATTCCGTCCCGCCCCCAAGCCGGCCCATGGAGAACTACAATGCTGGTCTGGCCCTTGAAGAAATATAATTTGACACTCCTGATTTAAGCCGTTAAACCCAACCTTACTACATTTGAGAGATAAACTTATTAACTGCATGTGATTATTCAAGGTGATTGCCTTGAATCAGTGGTGGGTTCCGGACCACAGTGCAGCCGGTACGCTGCACATGGGGCCGGGCATCCTAGACGGGCATGCAAGCTGCACGCACCCACACACAACACTGCCCTGCGACACCCAGCTGCTTGGCGGAGGTTGCGCAGGCGCCACACGCCGTGCGCGCGTGCACAATGGGCCGGTTGTGGTATTAAACGACCATAGAGGGTGGGCAGGCAGGTGGGCCAAACTAGCCACCATACCAGTACAGTGGCCGCGTCTCCCCGCTACTCCTGTTACAGCTGTACTGGGTCGTACCACCCGGAACCCACCACTGCCTTGAATGTTAATTTTTTAAACCAAAAAAGTAGCAAAAAAAAAAAAGGTCAGAAATTGATTCACATACCGCTCTAAGCCTTAATGCAGGTTCTTGTGAAAGAACTCACTGTAGTTTTTATTATTAGGAGTCTTTTTCTCAATATGTATGTATGTGTTTTCCAAAGAATTTGCCTTTTTAAGTATCGGTTTTGTTGTATGATAAATATTCCCCCCCTCCTACTTGCTAATACCAATTTTAAGAAGTCATACTGAATAAAAACAAGATCCTTCTATCATGATTTTAATTTCCTAGGCAGAACATTTACCAAATGGTCCAGATTGTGGCTATGGTTCTTTCCACCAGCAATATTGGCTTGAGGGAAAACTAATTGCTGTTGGTGTAATTGACATCCTTCCGAAGTGTGTATCCTCTGTGTATCTCTACTATGATCCAGATTTTTCTTCTCTGTCTTTGGGTGTCTACTCTGCTTTAAGGTAAGATATGTACAAGACCCTTGTCATATTTTTGCACCTAAAAGTATTCAAGTCTAATCTAATGACATTTCTAATGCAGGTAGTCTTCATGTAATGATCACAACTGGGATCAGCAAATCAGTTGCTAAGAGATGTCGTCACAAAGTGGAAAATCTTGTCCTAGTGACTGTGCTTACAGATTTATTTCAGCTTTCATTTGTTTTAGAGTGACAGAAAGATACAACCTCGGGCAGCTGATTGAGCCCAAATGGCGGGAAGATTTCCTAAATTCAACTAAGAGCAAACTAGGTTAAAAGGGCACATGTCATAACACTTTCCCCCTACTCCTCTAGTCTTTGGAATGCTCATCCAAGCACCGGAAAAATTAAGAAGAGGGCAAGAAAAAAAATTAATGTTTGTATTTACTTTTATTGGAGAAGAAAGAATTACAAGAGACTAAGCAGGTATACTGTAAAGTGGGGAATACACATCAAGAGGAATGCGCTGGTCCTTTTTGTTTGCCTAGTGTAGGGGTGTCAAACTCAAGGGCCGAGGGATGGATCTGGCCCGTGGGGTGCTTAGATTTGGCCCATGGGGGTGCCCTGGAAACAGTGAAGGACTGGCCCACGGTGCCTCTGCCAGCGAAAATGGAGCTTGGGAGGGCAGCACGTGGCTCTCCGAAGCTCCATTTTCACTGGCAGAGGGTTGCAGGAGGCTGTCGCAGCTGCAAACTGAGCTTGGGGGGGCGGTTCCCTGGGAAAGCACACAGGCCCCCACTGGTGCGCCTGACACGAGTGACATTGAGCTGGCCATGCCGACCCCACGAATTCAAACACAACCCTTTTGCATCCCTCCATGAAATCAAGTTTGACACCCCCACCCCCCCAGTGGCCTAATGGGTTCTGGGCTTCAAACCCTGAGCCTCTTAGATGGAAAACAAAAAGCAAAGCTGTGAAGCTGATTAAACTCTCATCAGTTACAGGCAGCAGCTGCCAGAAGACTAATCAGGTTCATAGAGCTGGACTTCACACTTTATAGAAATCTGGAGCTTTGGAAAAAAACCATTCCGAATTGATCACTTGTTTAGGCAAGCTCTCCACTCTGTGGGAGGGGAGAGGCCAGTTGGAGAACACTTGACTGTTATGGTGAAAACATGACTGAGATGCAGTTTCCTGCAGGCTTCCCACAACCAAAACAAGACATAAGTCAGGGAGGGCTCGACAGGGTGTGAGAGAGAGGTATGGCATGGATGGGTGTGTGTGTGCTCCAAAGGGATCATGAAAGGTGTGCAGGACAGAGGGGTTGCGGAAGAAGAGCAAGACACAGATACTTGGAAAAGATACAAGGAGGTTGCAAAAGGCACAGGTTGGGGGAAGAGCATGAAGTAAGGGAGGGTTGGGGAAGGTACATATAAGTCACAGAGGTTGCAAAGGAGCTGTGATGAAAGCCAGGAAAGTTTGTGAAGATGTGTAAATTTGCATAAGCATAAAAGGGATGGGGGGATCCTTACCCAGGTGAGTCAAATCAATCCCCTTTCTCTTTCTATATGGTATTGACACATATACAAAAGGGTAGGACTTTGATTTCCAGAGTTGTGGCTATCATCTTAACTTTCCTCACCAGCTCTCTTCCACAGATGCAGAAGGGTTTTCCCCCTTTCCTTGAAAAATGCTCTTCTGTTTCTTTTAGTTTCTCATTAAAAAAAAATCAGATGTGTTCATCCATATAGATAAGACTACAGGTTGATACAACAAACTATGATGTATTCGGTGATATTTAGCAGACAATCAATCAATCAATCAATCAATCAATGTCAATTGCAATAACAAGTTCATTTAATGTAGCTAATAAATGTTAACAGTTGCAATACTTTTTCCCCCTAATGGAAAGAATGTATTATTTGCCTATAAGCAGTATTTGGAGTATCTGGTGATTAAAAATAAATTATAAAGTTTAGCTAAGCTCAGTGTGCTTTTATGTCTAAGTTACTTAAGAAGTCAGAAGATTGCTGGAAGAAGAAAGAATTGCCTATTATTCAAGAATGGACATTAAAAGTAGTAAACTTAGCAGAGATGGCTAAAATTTCAGCATATTGGAAAGACTATTCAGATGAGAAATACAAGTTGGAATGAAGAAGATGGATTGACTACATTCAAAATAAATATTGGACTAAGGAATTTTATTTAGCTTATGAAGGACCAAGGAATGTTATAATTAATCTAAATTTAGCTTAATAAAAGGGGAGTTAAAGTACAAGAGGGAGGTAAGATGTTACAGTTAGTTAGCTTATGTTAGTGTATGATTGTTAAATGTTTATACCCTGTATTTTGCTCTGGGAAATTGGGGGGAAGGAGGGGTGGCAGGGGGGTAGGGTGGGGGTGGAGTGAGGGAAGGGGAAAGGGAAATATTTGTAAAATTTATTAAATAAAAAAAAAGAAGTCAGCTTGTTAAACCATTAATATATAAGGGTGAATTCATTTGGGGATTAGTAATTCTTATGTAGAATTGCACACATAAACTAATTGAAGTTGCTAGGACTAGCAAACTCTTAGGAAGCAAGGAAGGCATTGGTTACATACAAGCTGCTACCAGCTTTATTCTGTAATTTTTTTAATGAGCATTAATTCTACATTGGCATTGTTGTTGTTTTTGCCTAAGCATTTAAAGAATGCTATATGAGAATATCAGTAAACTTCTTAAAAATTAATATGATCTGTCAAAGATTGATTGGCAGATTCTTGACTTAAGTAGATCAGTAATCAAATAAGGACTCTTACTTCCTGCTACATGCTTAGTTTTAAAGTCTCTTGTGCCTCTGAGAATGTATCTGTTTATTTTCTTTTTCTAGGGACAGTATATAGAAGTTGATGTGGGCTAAATGAATTGTTTATTTTCTGAACAGTGTTCTTTGAAACAGAAATGACACTATTTCCTTTTGCGGGAATACTTAAATGCTTATAACCTTAACATGTTTGATCCAAGGGTAATTATTTTACCTCCTGCAGAACCATCTCACAGATTTTCACTGTTACTGTTTTTATTTGATGTAACTGTTGAACTCAGTAAAGGTCTACCAAAATTTTCCAACCAGAGCAATAATATTGTATAATATTGGACATGATAATGATAGGCTCCCTTGTACTGCTCAATGACTATTTTGAGGATGTTTTACTAGTGAAGAACAGCATAGGCTCTTCACAATGTTATAACAGAGTTAGAGGCCATGTAATTAGGTATAAAACTTCTCTAATCCAATCTATATGTGGTAGCACTAAGAAAGAGCTAGTACTTTGTAGGATGCTGTATTTAATGCGTCTTTTGTTTGATCAAGCTAACTTTCATTATATTTCACTCCAGGCCATTAAATTTAAGAATTATTTTTCAACACAGGAAAGCAGGGCAAAAGAAATAGTAAACTAGATTAACTAGTTTTGTGGCACTCTGAAATGTCATTAGTCTTTATTCATTACTTTGTGGGCAATGAGAAATGCATTAGAACTAATTTGTCTTTGAAAAACAGTAATTAAGGTTATTTTCTGTAACAGTTTGATTGACTCAACCAAAGAACTATGATATCCTTTACAATCTATGTCAGATATTTTAAAATTAAAATTACCTAACTGCTTAATTTTTCAGTGTTTGAATATTGCTAAGGAGAATTAGAATAAGTATGCCTTATAGTTTGGGTTCATTCCCATTTCTGAGTATTGCTGGCAATAAAAATCATATCTGTAATGAATAGTAGTGTGATTTGCTGACATATGATAGCTATTGATTCCTTACATTTGAATACTATAGGAAGTTGTAAACAGTACAATAACTCAGATTACATAGTTAAAAACTATGTGAATTAGATATGTAACATTCAGAATATATGTCAAACATTTATTCATTCCTTGCTGTGAATTTTAATTTGGGTCTTGGACTGAATTTATGCCAAATCTGTATGTAAATTTCTTTTAGTTTTAAACATGAAGCACAATAGTTTATTACCAAAGAACAATAATCTACAACAGATTAGATATCTATGTCTTCTAATTTATGTAGTCAGTTGGAATCAGTATGAAAAAATCCACTTTTTATAGTCTTTCTATCTAATAAATATAGGTATGGAAGGGAAATGCTGTTCCCCTTGCTGTTTTTAGTTCTGCAGTTTTCTAAACTTTTGTTTGAAAACCCTGTACAGAATTGCTAAGGCCCTCCTTTCTATGAAGCCCTCTGGAACCTTGTGTATTGGTACTGCCTTTACTTTGGGAATGTGGTTGGTAGTTCCTGCTGCTGCCACTTAAATTTCAGGAGGCTTCACCTGATGTCCACCCTGTAATCTTAATGGGTTAAAAAAATTAAGGTTCTCATACCCAGTGCTGCCTCTTAAGGAGATTAAAAATTCAAAATAAAATAATGTATCTGCTTCTGACTATGTGACATCAAAACCTCTTTAAAAAACCTCCTGAATTACTCCACCCCTTGGGACTTTAATTATAAAAATTTAAATATTCAGTGGAGAGGAAGATAAATTACAGAGTTTAGCAGATCACAGTATATAGCAACTCAGAAATTACAGCGGAGACAAGAAAAGAGCAGCCGGTAGAGAGCTGAATCTGCTAATCTACCTGGAATATTATAGATCACAAAAAGAGGGTTCAGAACATTACAAGAAGATTCTGGGAAAAAAAATTGTATCTTCTTACATTGTAATATGGATGAAATTGAAATTATATACTCCTTAATGTATGTAGAAAATTTAAATACAAAGAGACTTGGTATAATGTTGAAAACAAAAATAAAATAAAAAACATAGCAAAATTTCTGGTTTTGTATGTTAGACTTTCTGAACAATGACCTTTTCCTTTAGGGTTCTCGGACTAATCCAGGAATCTTCTTGGAGGTTCCATGCTTTCTTCAGAGGATCTAACATCGAAAGCCTCTGTTCAACCTCTTTCCAGAATTTTCTCTCTTGTTTTAAACATATCAAACGTTTTTTTTTTTTCCTCTCCAGCAGAGGGTGAGGCTGCATAATCTGAGACAGTCTTTGATAAACAACTGTATTTCATGGGAATATGGTTGAGCCTTCAATCTTATATTCAGGAACATTTATAACACCCTGATAAAATGTTTACCACCTTGCCAACTGATTCTTATTTCCCTTAGAAGATACCACTTATATTAACTTACTTTCATAATCGCTTCAGTTCTCCATTTCTTTATAGTGCCTGTATAAGGATTTGAGATACTTAACCCTCATGTTTGTTGGAACAATTTAGATGAAGGTTAAAACGCTAAATGGCTTTCTAATACAAAGAGAACAGAATTTGGCAATCCTGCATCTTTCTTCCTTTTAAGCAGCATAAAAGCAGCTCTCTGCAAGTGACTAATGTAATTGGCAAAACTGCAGAATGGCCTCCAGGTTGAATAAGAAAAGAAGGAAATACTGCACATTTTTCATCAAAGAAAAGGGATGAAAATTGAGTTAATACAGACAATAGTATTTGCTGCTCTTATGCAGATATTTGGGTAAATTTCTGTAACTAAATAAAAAGTTCTTTAAAATCATCTTGTTTGATTTAAAAAAATCTCTGAAGTTGCATTGAAAGTATTGAAATCTTACTGAATGCAAGGACTAGGTTAAACATCCATAGTTTTCTGAATAAAACTAACCTTTTTTTAAAAACTTTCAAAAATTTCCTATTAATTGCTTCACATTTGAGTTTCATATTAGCTTAGCATCTTGTCAGGACAACATGAAAAATTGTTTTTTTAAGTAAAATAGTTGGAGTTTTTAATGTAGAATCTCTAACTTAAATGTAATAAGTTCTTAACATAAAGCAAATTTTAGGGCATTTTATTTTATTATATGTACATTTACTGTAGATCTATTTGTATTTCTGTACACAATTTATCTGGTATTATATTTTTATACATTTTGGATTATTTTTTTTTACAGGGAAATTGCTTTCACCAGGCAACTTCATGAAAAGGCCTCTGATCTATGTTATTATTACATGGGGTTTTATATTTATTCATGTCCTAAAATGCGATACAAGGTAAGATACAATTTTAATTATTAGAATTTAGCCTGATATTTGATTTTTCAATACCATTAGGACAGATTTATACATTCCCAATATTTCCTGCTTTGCTTGGTCAAAAAGAGAGAACTACTATCTGCTTAGTTGTCTATAAATTGGCTGGTGCTGGGTAATTGGAGAATAAAGACTTTATATTTCACAAATAGTTGTTCCATGTTCCACCTATCAAACTTTTTTTTACATGAGGGAACTTTCTAAACAGATCGTAATAATGGGTAAGGATATCCTATTCAACTGAGAAAGAAAAAGAAATCATGAAGACACACACACACACACATACACACACACACATATAAACCTTCAGCATACTTAAAATAATTATTTGGTTTCTGGGTTTGATAGGTCTTCAGCCTAATCTAACAGGGACATGTTTATATAAGTAACATTTGAATGTTGAATAAAGTAAGGATGGCAATTACATTATTTTATTAGTGTAGACTCTATTTTCTTTCCCAGATCCTAGTGTTAATGTCCTTTGAGAGCTCTTTGGTTTGGCTAAAAAAACTCACATCCTTTTAGTGTTAACTGAGCTTTTCTTCAGTTGCTAAAATGCAGCGCTGTTTAAAAATGGGTTAGCATCTGCTGAGCAAGACAGAATATTGCCCTGACAAAATGGATTTTAGTGCCTCTCTATTCTTTCCATCTACAAATATAACTTTCTGTAATTGTTGTAAAGATCTGATGATCCAGTTTTTGGCAAATATTGTTAGCTGGAATACAGGTTTCCTAGTTTTGATTTCCATGAGTCTGCTGAAATTATTAAAACCAATAAAATGTTGGTGAGGAATTGAAACATGGAGCTTATAAATTAAGTCCAAGGGATTTCTGTTAGATTCCCTACTCTGCAGGAAGATGCTTTTAGTAGATTAAACCATTTATCTAACTAGCTCCACATTGTCTATTCTGTTCTTCAATTCACATATTCATAAATACACTTCCTAAGTTTTAAAAAAAACATATTTATGACATACCATGCTAGTTCGCAATCTAATTCAGGAATACAATTTTTTCTTTAGTATCTTAATCCTCTAAGTTTTACTTTGTTAATATAATTCAATAGATTGAACGTATTTCATAAAACATGAATTACTTTCTTGACTTTTTGAAGAACAAATTTTTGGAATATAATTCCATATATTAATAGAAAGAATCCATAGCCCTGTAGTAGAGAAGTTGGCAGATAACAGTACTAGGCAACTTACACTTTTATTTACTTAGTATAGTTATAAAGCATCTTTTGAAAATTAAAAGCCATTTTAAGATCTTTAAATTGGTTCTGTGGACAATGACAGCACAACATAACACCTACCAGACAAGATTTTTATGGTCAAGGAATTTTCCAAGATTTATTAGCATTTTGTACGTTTTCATGCAAATACATTTCAGTTTCATTTCCAGTTTTGCTTTTGTTTAACCAACTGTTTATCTTCTCAAAAACTTTTACGTTAGGTTTGTATTTTTAGAACAAATTATAACTTAACGTGAATATAGTAGAATTAAAATTTCTGAAAATATATTTCAGCATTCTTAAAAAAATGATATCACTCCAACAGAACACTTTAAGTGAACTTAATTTAGAGTTGCAGAAAGACAATAGAAAGTGTGATTAGTTTAACAGATTAAACCCAGGTTATTATTGTCATGAGATAGCTTGATATCAGAATGGATTCCAAAAGGTTAACGAAGAAATAAAAGGCCAATTCATCTGTGATTAATTATTACATTACTTTGGATAGGCTGTTGTGATAAGCAGAATGTACTTTTTGAAAGTGCTTGAGAACCAATTTTGGTGGTTTGAGTTTTGGGATATTCAGCAGCTTGAAAGGTTGTGCAAAGGAATGTTAGCAGTTTTAATCTCTTGAGCCCTGGCTCCTTCATAGTTCCATGACTGTGGAATTTAGTTAACCTTTTTCGGTAAATTAGCTTTGCTGCCTAAGCAGAAATGGAAAACCATAGCAGAACAGAATCCATACAGGATGCTTTTTTACCTATGATCTCCTGCTCAAAGCTACAATTGTGAGCCTGCCATTGTAACACTGAAAAGATTGCAAATCTTTTGCAAGCCCTAACACAATACAGCTTTCACTTTGTGTCTTCCTGAAGGATTATTTGGTCAGCATAATTGCATTTTATATTTTAGCTGATTTAAGATGAAAATCAACTGTTTGGTTCATGTACTGATATGTACTAGCGGTGCCAGACTCCTGTGGCAGCAATGACCTATTACTGGACTGCACAAACATTTTTTAAATGAAAAGCTGCAATAATTGTTTTGAAATTGTTCTTGAATAACACGATTGAGTGGGTGAGAACACTCAAATATACAACTATTCTGTTGTACAACCCAAACCTTACAGACCTAAAAATTATACTATAAAAAATAAAATTTTAAATTACAGCAAAGGAACAATATAATCTGGGTGTGGAGAAAGTGAGTGTGGCCCCGTGGTCTGCCAGAAGTCATTGTTATGAACAGGAAATTATTTTGGCAATGCAATAAAATCTGTGTTTTATAATATTTCTTGCATGGATTTCAGTTAAAATGGCTATGATCAGTTGGACTGTAGGAATGTGAGGTAAGTGTCATATAAATTGAATAAATAGGTAAGTAAATTGTAATCACAAAGGTGCTGTTGAAAAACCCTTGGATGGGAAGCGAAATATTTTCAAGGAAACACACAAAGAAAGTCCTGTTGCTTTTTCAATGGCACCTTGAGACAACCATGAGTTGGATGACTGAGAATTTCCATAGACCAGGGGTCTGCAATGTTAAACACTCAAAGAGCCATTTGGACCCATTTCCCACTGTAAAGAAAACACCGGAAGCCACAAAGCCTGGGTGGACATGGCCAACTCAATGATAAATGAAGCTCTTTCATCCCCCCTTCTGTGGTTCCCTGTCGGCTGAACACACCACTGGCTGGCCCTGCCCCTCGCCCTCCCCTCCCAATCACTTGTCACCTGAGAAGGTAAGGACGACGGCGGGGGATGGAGATTTACTCCATATTCCAGAGTGGGAGAAAAGCGGGTGCTTCTTCCTGCCCTTGTTGGTGCTGTGCACACCTCGGTCATTCAGGGAGACGCATGACTTACCTTCCACCCCAAGACACTGGCCCAGCCCAGCTGTGGCCAACGCCGCTGCTATTGCCACCTCCATGGCCTGTCCGCTGCTGTTGCAGCACCTTGTGCAGCACAGTTAAGTTTAGCCCGCTTCCCAATGGGGGAAGACGGCATCCCCTTCTCCTTCCGGAGCCCATTACGATGTGGAGTATTGGCCTCAGCCAGACTAGGCCAGTGTCTCGGGACGGAGAGCATGTTGCACATCTCCCAAAGCAACTAAGTGCATGCAATACTAACAAGGACCGGAAGAAGCACTCATGAGATGAGGCAAATACAGGGGCATTTGCTCCCACTCTGGAATATACAGTGAGTCTTCAGCTCCCGCCGTCACCCTTACCTTTTAAGGTGAGGTGAGGAGAGATTGGGAGTGGAAGGTGAGGTGCGGGGCCTGCCAGTGGCTGGTTCAGCTGGCAGGGAGCCACAGCAGGGGGACGAAAGAGCCGCATGTGGCTCCGGAGCTGTGAGTTGCTGATACCTGCCATAAACAAACTGCAGGATAAGTGCAGTAGAAATTTTGCCTGACAAACTGACATAGCTTGAATTCTTTACATATGAGGAGTAAATGAAAAGTGATGCTTCGACTACATAACTTTAGATACAATTGGCATATTTTAATATATGAACCAGGAAAATAATCCTTGAAATTAGCTCTTTTGTTACCTGTATTTACTTACCATAATATCTACCATTAATTGTACACTTCTGCGCATCACGGATAGGCTACTAAAGCCTGAATGAAAAAACTTTGGCTCTTCAATCAGATCCTGAAGGTCCTTTTTGCTTATTTGACACAAACATATGCCCTTCTCAAAGTATTCCTTCTGTTTTGAGAAAAGATGGAAGTTGCATGTAATACAATGTAAATTGCATGGAATGACTGCAGTTGCCTCTTAGATGGCATGTGACATGTAGCACTGCCATATGGCAGTGAAATTTCCTCTTGTGCTTCTGATCTCAGCTTATTGTTATTTTGAATGTTGCAGTCTAACAATCTGAGTTAATAGTGGTGCCAGGTTTAATTCCATGCGAATAACATCATATATCTAAAAAAAAACCCTCCTATAACGATAACCTCTCCTGCCAAAGCCGGACCATTGCATATTTTTCCTCAAATTTATTTATTTGTTTGTTTGTTTAAAACGTTGATGTAGGCTCCCATCTTCTAATCAACATTGGGTGGTTCCTAATCAAGAGTTAAAACATAGAAAACCATATTAAAACTGTAAAACTAAACAGGAACAACCATGCCAAACTCTCTTCAGAAGGGACTGGGGATGCAAGCCTTCAGGCAGCACTTGAGAGTGGCAGCGCCCGTGCCCCTGGGATTGAAATAGAGGCTGGGGTAGTAGCAGCCAGCTGAGACTGTTGTGGGTGAGTGGAGTTCAAGAGGAGACAGTCCCTTACTTTACTCAAGCTTGGATCTGGGAGGACTTAGGTCAGGACTGATTTGGTTTGGGCTGGGTCCCCATCTAACCAGCTGATGGGATTCGGTTAACAGTGGCAACTGGGATGGGCGGGATTGATGTTGCTAAGCAATGTGGTCACATGACTTGTGCTTAATACCTGCATCACTTAGTGACAGAAAGTGTCACAACTGATGACTACCTGTACATGCCAGAGCTTCTAACATGATAATATTGACCTCTGTCAGAGAATTACAACATTGGAAGGGTTATATTCCATTCAAGGCTCATACATTATTGACTCCTTGAGGATAATAATGCTAATCTCTAGCAATTGCATCTAGAAGAGACCATTGTTTTGTAGTCATGGCTACTAAAATATCTTGTTACAATATGGAAAGATTCTTACTTAAACCTCAGATAACTTCATTGTTGAAGATGCGAGACCACCTGCTGCCACCGATAGCCTCCCATCGTCCAGTGCGATCCCACAGAGTTGGCCTCCTCAGGGTGCCGTCGGCCAGACAGTGTCGGCTAGTGACCCCCGGGGGGAGAGCCTTCTCTGTGGGAGCGCCTTCCCTCTGGAATGAGCTGCCCCCGGAGCTTTGTATAATTCCTGACCTCCGGTCCTTCCGACGCGCCCTAAAAAGTTGGCTTTTTCAGCAAGCCAGCCTGGCCTGAACAAAACAAAACAAATTATTGATTACTGTTAATTTTAATTTTAATTCTTTTAAAAAAATGTCATTGTCAATTTTAATTGGGTTTGGGATATCCTATTTAATTTCTTTTTAACTTTTGTATTATGTGTTTCTTTTAATGTTGTACGCCTGAGTCCTTGGGAGAAGGGCGGCATATAAATCGAATAAACCTAATCTAACTTGCTTTGTTAAATGTCACCATTAAACTCATGTAAGATTTCTCATGTAAGATTTCTTAGATACATAATATCTTAGAAATTCTATATATAATATATAATTCCTGATATCCTAACACAGTAGTTTTGTTCCTATATATGTTACTTTTCCTATAGTAAAGTTTTCTACAAGTCGAGGTTGATTCCTGGTGATTTTATGGACACTTTCATATTGTTTACTTGTCACCAGTTGTTAATAGTTTCTGCCTTCTGATATTTAGGGCTTTTTTAAATTATTATTATTATTTTTATTGAAGGCTATAAAAAAAGGCAAGATTTACAAAATACAAGAAAAAAAAAGAAATAAAACTCTTTATATATTTACAGCGCAGACGGCACTGTTCATCTCACATAGTTCATCTCACCTTGCCTAGTATAAGACTAGGTTACTAATTCCATGCAGGTATTTATAATGTATTAAAAGTATCTTCAGAGGGTTTTCTATATGTGCTATCCATTATATGTTTGATGGTGGCATCCCAAGAATGGACATCTTTCACCGTTAGCCTCCAGATTCTAGAATGCCCTCCCTAGTGAGATATGCTTGGAACTAATATTGTCTTTTTGGTATGAATAAAATTTTGGTATATTCTTTTAGGCCATAAATATTTTAAATCCATATATTACATATATTTAGCCACTGATATTAATTTTAAAAACATATTTGATTTGTATAGTATATACAAATATATTTATATTTGTATATATATATTTCTTAAGTATATATTTCTATAGTAAGCTGTTCTTCGAAAGCTTGATTTTGAAAAGTAGTACACGAATTTAAAAAATGAGGACTGTCAACCTTTTCTTCTGCAGATACTGTGGTGTACAAGTCCTAGAAAATTCAGAAGCATTTCAGTAGTCATAGATTATGAGACTTGCATTCTAAAACTTCCAAAGGTTTAGGTTGACTAGGCCTGTCCTGAAAAATGAGCTATCTTCTGGGCTGTTGTAATGAAGTTTGTATGTGCCCTACATAACCCTTTCCTAATCATATTTGTAAGTGTGTATGGGGCAGTGTGAGGTGGGGGAGAATGTAATATATAGTGTTTAGGACTAGGACTATAGAAATCTAGATTTATGGTCAATTTCAGCCATGGACGCCTAGTGAGTCTTTCTGGATCATCCATTATCTGTTAGCCAAACTTATAGCAATAGCAGTTAGACTTATATACCGCTTCATAGGGCTTTCAGCCCTCTCTAAGCGGTTTACAGAGTCAGCATATTGCCCCCAACAACAATCCGGGTTCTCATTTTACCCACCTCGGAAGGATGGAAGGCTGAGTCAACCTTGAGCCGGTGAGATTTGAACAGCCGAACTGCAGAACTGCAGTCAGCTGAAGTAGCCTGCAGTGCTGCATTTAACCACTGCGCCACCTCAGCTTATCTATGCAGTTGCTTTTGGTTTAATTGTGGAAGTACACATAAAGCATCTTAATGCCCCTGGAAAATATCTATGCAGTATGTATATCTGTAGGAGCAAATATCTTGAAATCTGATTCTTGCTTACATGAAAAATTTCTGGCTATGCTATTATTCATATTTCATATGTGAATGTCCTGAGGGTAATATCACTTAAGATGAAAAATAAAGTTAATTGAGAGTGTTTGTGAATATTTCTCGCCTGTGAATGCTTGAACAAAATTCTTGGAAGCTTTTTGTAATACTTTTTGTAAGAGCCGAGGTGGCGCAGTGGTTAGGGTATAGTACTGCAGGGCACTTCAGCTGACCGTTATCTGCAGTTCAGCGGTTCTAATCTCACCGGCTCAAGGTTGACTCAGCCTTCCATCCTTCCGAGGTGGGTGAAATGAGGACCCAGACTGTGGGGGCGATATGCTGATTCTGTAAACCTCTTAGAGAGGGCTGAAAGCTCTATGAAGCGGTATATAAGTCTAACTGCTATTGCTATTGCTATAATACACTACAAAGTATTAGGTCAAGATTACTTAAGATGACTTGTTTGGTTGACCCGGAATTATAGAATGAAAACTTCAGTTTTCTAACATTTATGGGTGGAATCTGCACTATCTTGGGATACCGGTAAAAAAGACAGAAGTATTTGTCTTCCTTAAAAATATGTCAACCTTTACTTCTGATTAGCTTTGGGAATGTAAATGCTGTTTCTACTTTTTTCAGCAAACAATTCCAGTTTGGACGTATCCTTATAAAAGGTTATATCATTTAGCAAACATCTTTCATTTCAGATGTATAATGTTTTCTTAATAAGATAACATAAAACATAGAAATAATAAATTGGCTTTTAATTTTGATCACTTAAATATTATTTATTTCAAAGTTTGAATTTCAGGGCAATTGAGAGAAAAGCAAAGGAAGTTAACAGCCCCTGACTTGTTACGGGAAATTTGACTGCTGCTGTCAGAAAGAGAGCTGCCAGAAAGATTAATTCCAGATTCACATAACATACTAGAAATGAACTATTCTAAATGACACACTAGGGAGATATTTATCATGACTAATTCATGCCGTACTAAACTAAGCTAATCAAGGCAAAATGCAAAGAAGTTAGTTGTGAATTATATCAAAACAATGAAGACCTGCTATAATGCTTGTGATTGGTATGATTTACATTACTAAAACATGAAGACAGATAATTCCTGGAAACTTGTCATATAGACTGTATAATTATGATTTAGCTTTTTAAAACCAATTCTGTATGAATCCATCTTATATTTTGCAAGAAAATGCAAAGAAGATGCAATTCAAAGATGCTTTCAAATCTCAATAGATGTTTTTTTAGTTGACCCATGGTCTTGTTAGTATATAGTACGCTTTTATTAAAGCCGTAATGCACTTCCTTATGAACCTGTTCAACTAAATATTTCTCTTTTCTGGCTTTCATATCAACAATTATATTTTCATAACTCATATAAAAGAGCATTTTATACAATACAATTTAACTTAATTTAATTACCTTAGATAATATAGAAATGGTGCAGCATGTAGAATCTATAAATGTAAGATGAAGTACTGAAAAGGAGACATATGCTTCTTTGGAAGTGTGTCTTATTTTTTGTGCTAAAAATTTAAAAACATGTCCAATGTTTTTAAAAGCTCCTTTTTCAGAGTCATAAGATCAATTTTGCAGTGGTGAAAAAAAAATGAAAGCAGTTAAAGGTAATAAACAAATAAACTGTTTAGAATAATACTGATTATTTTCCTTTATTTTTATTATCCGTATTTTTACTATTCGGCTGTTTAGAACTATGTCTATACATGAAATCACTGGAATATTATTATTTTAGTTATAAATAAACATTCAGAGATCTTACCTCAGTAGAGAAACCATAAAACGTATTTCTGTCATCAGCAGTCTGGAGCCAAAGTACAAAACCTGCTGTAGACTAAATAGTATTTATTGGTCTTGAAAGGCTAATTACATAATCTTTTTATTACACTGTTTTAGCATAGGATGAAATACTAGAGTGTCTTCTGAGAGCTGTGACCCTTTCAGGGCCTTGTAATTCATTCAGTGATGTTTTATTATCATATGATGTGCTGTTTATTACTCTTGCCCAGTGAAGTGGCTGAACAATGTTGATAAATTCTCGCCTCAGAAAATTTTGAAGTATTAATGAATACTTTTATCTAAACAAGTGAGGATTTTCTTGATAGTCAAAAATGTAGCAATAATTTAAAATTGCTTTTGTCATACCAGTTCATACTTGTATTGGGAGGCGTCTTCTGAATTGAATGAGCCTAAAAATCCTAATCGTTTTCATTCCGGTTTTGCTCCCAATCAGAAATGTAAATCAATAGCAATAGCAGTTAGACTTATATACCGCTTCATAGGGCTTTCAGCCCTCTCTAAGCGGTTTACAGAGTCAGCATATTGCCCCCTAACAATCCGGGTCCTCATTTTACCCACCTCGGAAGGATGGAAGGCTGAGTCAACCTTGAGCCGGTGAGATTTGAACCGCTGAACTGCAGATAACAGTCAGCTGAAATGGCCTGCAGTACTGCACCCTAACCACCGCGCCACCTCTAAATCATAAGTAACTGTAGTTAATTGTTTCCAACCAGCCTATCTAGGATAATTTACATAACTTATATTAAAGAACTAAAATGTTCATATAAATTATAGTTGTAATAATTGCATTGCCTGGCTATGAATTTTGTTCTTTTGGATTTTGTCCTAAATCAAGAATTTATGGGACTTGTTCTCAGCCTGTTGCCTATTCTTACCTGTTCCCTAAGATAAGTTCTTCTTCTTACCTATTACCTAAATGGATAATGTTACCTACTTGGGTAATGAAATGTCTGCAACCAAAGGAATAAGCTCATGTATTCCACAGTTCAACCCTGAGTTGTATTGAATTAATTCATGTACTGCCTGAGAATTCATTCCTGCAGTTAAATATGCATCTATAATGAATGAATTATTTATATTTTATACAGAAAATAATAATCGGCAGCCAATTTTTGGCTCTCCTTTGTTGTATGCTGGTTTTCTAGTGTAAAAATATGTTTCTGACACTAGAAAATCAGTACAGATAATGTAAAATACATTAAAAGATGCTTTAAATGGCATACAATTAGAGGATATTTGGAAAAATACAAATCATTAAAATACAATCCATTATAAGAATGGTAATTCTTGTACTGTTCAGTTAAAAATAGGGATTTTTACAGATTGTTAAACAAATGGTGTACATATCATTGTGGTGCCATTTGATTGACAATAAAATAACCCTTGTGTTTCAATCTGCCCTGAAATTGTTTTTAATCTCTCAAGAATAGTTGAAACTCTTCAGGTACATGTGTTTCATAAACATTTCTTTTTTCTTGGCCACAAGTTTGGTAGGGTCTCTAAGACATCCAGTTTAATGTAGTGGTTAATGGTGTGAGTTTTAACCCTGCCTTGGGCACAAAGCCAACTGGGTACTCTTGAACCAGTCACTTTCACTCAGCCCTAGGAATCAGGCAATGGCAAAACCACTTTTGAAAGGTTGTGAAAAAGAATTGCAGGGAGTTGCAGAGTCAATCTCTGAGAATCAGACACAAATGAATGGATGAAAACACCCCTCCCCCATCTACTAAGCTATTGAAAAGAGAAAATGAGAATTTCATTATCACATTTCTATCAATGAGGTCACTTCGACAGAATTACAATTAATAGCATCTTCTTCAGAATAATAGTCAATCAGTGCTGGGAGCAGAGTGTACCTTTAAAAATATGAATGAGCCGAGGTGGCGCAGTGGTTAGGGTGCAGTACTACAGGACACTTCAGCTGACTGCTATCTGCAGTTCAGCGGTTCAAATCTCACCGGCTCAAGGTTGACTCAGCCTTCCATCCTTCCGAGGTGGGTGAAATGAGGACCCAGACTGTGGGGGCGATATGCTGACTCTGTAAACCGCTTAGAGAGGGCTGAAAGCCTTATGAAGCGGTATATAAGTCTAAGTGCTATTGCTATTGCTATTTACATCCTTAAGCAGATTAAAGGAATTGAAGGATGTACAATAATTTCTCTGGTTCCCAATTGTTAGCATCTCCACTAACGTAACCTATTTACAGTATTCTATTTAGTATACTATTTTTGTTTTTCTTTTTAAAAAAATTCTGGAATTATATATCTTCAATCTACCCCTTTCAGCATCTGTAAATATAATCCTTTATCAACTCAATGTTGCTATCACAAAGTTTTTAAAATATTTTTTGACTGATTTCTTTGTTAGCAAATGGATATGTGGATTAGACTGAATTTTTAAAAGTAAATGATCTGAGTAAGGCAAGATTGTAATGTAATACTGAACAAATGTCATATTAATTGTGATAAGTTTATTTCACATTAAACTATATTTTATGTGTGGAGTTTTTTTTAACAATAATTCATTGTACAACTGCATAGATTTCCATTTCCAGCAGATCAGATTTGATAATTTGTCACAACCACATTCTGAGCTCTTGTACTCATTGCATGGTAGACTAAAAGTGTAAAAGAAAACTTAATCAAGGAGAGCAGGGGGTTGGACTAGAAGACCTCCAAAGTCTCTTCCAACTCTGTTATTCTGTTATAATTGTTACAGACTAGAAATAGAGAAGAGAGTAGGCTGAATATTTTTGTCTGCCACTTTCACTTGTGTAGACTAGGAGCCATCTGACAACTTGAATTATTCATGCTTTAAAAAGAACTTACCACTTAAAATATTTGAGGTTTTTGAAACAGGAGCTTGGAAAATACCAGAATGTACCAGAAATCTGATTTGCATGTTAAAGAAGTAGGAATATAGTCAAAGCTGGCTATTTAGAATTATACAAAGGATTTTCTTCTCTTCCCCTGCAAATTTCTCCTTTTTTTCTTTAGTTGATTATATAAATTAAGATGTTAATGTTAACCAAAGATTAAAGATGGTTTAATCCTTAAAGATAGGCATGAGAAACAACACAGATACCTGGGGGAAAAGAAAAAAGGGTTTCCTATCGATTTCACCTATCATTTTAAACAAATGCTGCTCAATAAGATTTTACAACAGGGAGCATAAAGGCTTGTGTCACATCCAGTTGTTCTGAAGAATTGAATTAGTTGGTCCTATAAGCACTACATATTCGAAATAAAGAAAATGTTTATATACTCTTAACAGAGATTGGCAGAATGGTACCAATGCCACAATAATCTCAGGATTCCTACATGGGGGTCATAGGAATCTTTTGGTAAACAAACCAACACCACTGCCAGTATAGAAGTTGGTTTTTAGTGACGTGTTGCCAAACTCCCTCTTTGAAATAGCTGTTGGCCTCTGTCTTAATCACAAGTATGTATCTATGCATATGCATTTCTATAAAAGTCTATTCTGAAATATTTCACTAGAATAAATGTATTACTAGCTTTCCAAAAAAAAAATGATCAGCAAAAGTATCTGTTCTCGTTCCTGATATTTTGAAACAATAAAAACATCCTAAGCCATCAAAATAGAAATATTAGACACAGGTTTTTGTTGTTGTTGTTCTAGGGCCAAGTTTAAGTGTGGCCGGGCTTTCCAAAAATATAAGTTCTGGAATGTTGAATGTGAAGCCAGATACTGAAGCTCTTTTGCTCCTTGACATGTGAAAATAAATTATATGTAAAAAGAGGCTGTAAAGTCGTACTGGCCCTTGTACTTAAGGCTGCCTAGCACTGTTTCCTAGCATCACTGTATAAAGTCGGGATGGTGAACCTCTGGCACGCATGCCACAGGTGGCCAGTGAAGCCATTTGTCAAGGCATGCAAGGCGTTCAGCCTTTTTTAAAGCCATTTTTTGCCATCCCCAGGCTCCAGAGGCTTTATGGGAGCCTAGGGAGGGTGAAAAGAGCCTCCTCCGCCCCTACCCCAGGCTCTCAGGAGGCTTCAGGAGCTTCTCTGAAGCCCCCGGAGCGCAAAAAACCAGCCCTATGGGCAAACTGGAAGTTCAGGAACAGACTTCCGGTTTGCTCGTAGGGTGGGTTTAAGCCCTCCGGAGGCTTCAGGGACCTTCTGAAGCTTCCGGAGGACTAAAAATGACCCTACGAGCAAACCGCAAGTGACTTCCTGCGCACGACCCCCCCCCCTGCGCTCCCTCCCCCTTATGGCACGCCAAAAAAAGGTTTGCCATTGCTGGTATAAGGTATGGGCATCCACAAAGAAGATCCAATGCATGCAAACTCTCCCTGCACTCTGGAACCTTGACCAAATAGTCGGGTTTTTTCCCCCCTTCCTACTTCAACACTGCTTTATCCTGTGTGATGCTCTCTAAACAGAGTTTGTGAAAACAGAGTAGCTGAATTTAGTTGCAAAGACCTCTCTTGGGGTGGATAACGCATATCTCTGTTTATGTAATTAAATAAGAGAGCAAGGGTCTGCTGTTATATCGGGCTGATGGGATTCTGCTGGTATCCTCTTTCAAGGAAAAGGCTGAATTTAATAAATCTTTGGATTGCCTCACGTTTTCTCATGCCTTTGCCCTAATATATTGCTGTTGATAATTTTAGGGTATTTTGTTTATGTAATGTTAAAATTCCTTTATAAAGCAGCTGTCTGGAAACTGAGACGAAGGCCTTAATTCACTTTTAATAAAAGATCAATGGGTTTATTGTGGAAAAATAGAACACAGATGTACACTGTACCTGATAAAAGAATTAAATGTGTGTTTAACCTCCTTTGTTTGTTCTGTGCTACTGGTATTCGACCTCCTTTGTTTTTTTGTAACTATTATCTTTCTCTGGAGCTTTTTACTTTTCATATTTGGCTTAGTCTGTAAAAACAAACCCCACTAACATACCCTCATCTCAAATGCTCACCAAATCCCTTAGAGTTTCCAAAATATTTTAAAAGTAAATCTTCAGACTTAAAGTTTTATTAAAATCTTTGGCCTTGCCTTGGAACAGAAGTCCAGAGATGCTTTTAGCGCAGGAACTAGAAAGGTTTGCAAAGTGAGAATACTTCAATTAAAGACTCCTTAAGGCAGAACTGCCAAGTTTGCCTCCAGAAGTTTCCAATTAAATATCAAGCCATGCCTGAATGAATGTCATATGTAAGGTTTTTCTTTCAGTGTATCTTTTACAAGAGGGAAACTAGCGACAAGAAAGATTGGTTGAATGCCTTTTCGGCTGAAGACTAAAAAAGGAGAAATAAAGGAGAGACAAAATAATTACTCTAGTTGAAATTTGCCTGTAGAATAAATCTGAGTGAGATATTCTCCCTCTTCATCAGGAATATTTTGTCTTCTTTGCCCCCTCATAGTGGAATGTGTGGGATGAAACAAAACATGATGCAAGTGTTTTGCATACTTCAAAAGAGCCATGTGGAAAGAGATATTTAATAAACAGTAAGATGCACACATTATGCCAGATAATTGTGGAGACAGGGTGTTCTGTTTCCATTCTGCTGCTTGGGCACACGATAAGCTGTTCCTTCTGCCAAAAGCAGAATTGTGATTTGGTGCACCACTATGATTTTCTCTAAGTGAACACATATGGACCGAGGGGCACATAAAGAGGAATTTTATGATTGTCATCACAAATTGAAACCGTGGCAATGGGCCTTCAATGTAACATGACTTCATTTTCTAACATGAGGGAGAAGAATAGCTTAGCTCAGGTCAGCAAGGCTTCTAAAAAGAGCCGAGGTGGCGTAAAAAAGAGCCAAGGTGGCGCAGTGGTTAAATGCAGCACTGCAGGCTACTTCAGCTGACTGCAGTTCTGCAGTTCGGCTGTTCAAATCTCACTGGCTCAGGGTTGACTCAGCCTTCCATCCTTCCGAGGTGGGTAAAATGAGGACCCGGATTGTTGTTGGGGGCAATATGCTGACTCTGTAAACCGCTTAGAGAGGGCTGAAAGCCCTATGAAGCGGTATATAAGTCTAACTGCTATTGCTATTGCTATTCTACCCCAGCCTCTTCCTCCAACTTGACTCAGAGAAGGGGTTTACATGTATACGAATTACAATTCACTGTTGCTGAATGTCAGGCAAACTATTTTTTACTAACTATGGTTTGTTAAAATAAAACAGCTGCATAAGCTACATTGTTACATCATAGTTAGATGTAATAAGGAGCTGTGGCTAATCAAAGCATGAATGAAAATTTTCACACCCATTATGATTTTGTGGGGATAATGAAAATAGTTTCTTTTTTTAATAGTATAAACATTGTTTAAATGTTAGCCTTCACGTGAAACCACCTGAAAAAAAAAATTCCTAAAATGTAGAAAGTGAAGTTTTCATTGATCAGATAAATATGTTACTGATATTTTTCTTTGAGGAAATAATTTAACAATTTAATGGGTCTTAAAAATATTTCATGTGTTAAGTCCACATGTTCTTAATATGAAAATCTTAATATAAAAATATGATGATTGGCAGGTGATAGTTTCCTTCAATTCTTTTTGTTTCTTTTCTCCCCCACTAGATATGTGGATATGGAATTCAAACCATATGTTAGGTCATTGCTTAATATTCGTTTGCATCTGCTGTAAAAATAGCCAGCTCTCTAGTGCCAAACTTAAATTAAAACTATTATAAAATACAGATAGTAGTTGACTTATCATTATAACAGTGCCTGGAATTTTGATCACAAGTCAATGTAGTAAGTAGTTGGGTCATCACATGGCCAGATTCAATTCTTTTTGTAAAGGAAGTGACTACTTTCGTAAAGTGAATTGTGATCATTAAAGGAATATATCCAATGGGCATTTCCTGCCAGAAAATGACAAAACAGTTGCAAATCATGGTTACATAACTGGAGAACTCTGCAACTGATCATAAATGCAGGTTAGTTGCAAAATGCCTGAAATGCAATCGTGTGAGAGCGTTGAGGTGGCAGACATAACTTCAAGGGTGGGTTGTAAGCTTTTTAAAAAGTCCATTGTAACCCCGAACACTGTTAAGTGACTTAAGTCCTTTAAAGACTTAAATCACTAGTCATAAGTCAAGGATTATCTGTCAATAGGGATTGTCTTTGATTCAATGTACAATAATGATGTTGAGAATATGTAAACACAACAACGGATAGAGTGGATGGAGGGAGGAGTAGAAGGAAAGATAGGAAGGAGAGGAATAGGAGAAAGGGAAAGGCATAGGAAGAATGGGAGGGAATGTAAGAGTAGGAAAGAGGGGAGGAATGGGAAGAAGAGGGGAAGGGTAAAGGGGAGGAAGGGGAAGGAGAGAAGGGAAAGGAGAGGAGGAAGGAAGGAAGGAGAGAAGAAAGAGAAGAAAGGGGGTAGGAAGGAGGGAGGGAAGCAAGGAGGGAAGGAAGGAGAGGAGGAGAAAAGAAAGGAGGGAAGGAAGGAGAGAAGAAAGGAGGGAAGGAAGGAGAGAAGAAAGGAGGGAAGGAAGGAGGGAAGGAAGGAGGGAATGTAGGAGAGGAGGAAGGGGGGAAGGAAGGGGGAAAGGAAGGAGAGAAGAAGGGAAGGAAGGAGAGAAGGAGGGAAGGGGGAAGGAGGGAGGGAAGGAAGGAGAGAAGAAATGAGGAAAGGAAAGAGGGAGGGAGGGAAGAAGAAGTAGGACCATTGTAAGATAAGATGGATCTATGGGATGGTAAGAAAGCAATCTTCAAGTATATTGTCAACTGCAGGGAAAAATTGTTATAAATACATATTATTAATAACAGTTATGAGATCATATAATTGTGAATGCATATATGAAATTGATAAAAAAATAAAAAAAAACAAAAAAAACAATAATGATGTTGATATTTATTCCATATTTAGTTCACTTAAGTTTGCTTGCTTGATTAGCCTAGCCTCAGCATCTGTTAGACTTCTCTGTGGCTAAAGTTGAAATCTTCTGGGCTGAAAGGATATATATCACCTAAAATTTGGCATTGTAGTTTGCTTTCCTTCAAAATATTTTTTTCATAGATTTTGTATAAATGATTATCCTGAAGATATTTATTTTTGGCTCAAGAGATTTTCTCCTTTTCTCAAATTTAATGATTGGTAAAATATGGGATATTTCAGATTTTATTTTATAGAAAGAAAAATGTTCCAAATGTTTAACTTTGAGGTAGCGTTGTAGAAAAAGAGCCATCCTAATCCATGGTAGGAAAAAAAAAATCAGGAGCAGAAGCTTCTTTTCCAGCTAACAAATGTTATTAAAAAGTGTAAGCTTTCATGAGATTCACCTTGCTTCATCCACTACATGGAATGGCTTAATACAGCTTTTAATACAATATAATGTGTTAAAAGTCAGAAAAGCTGCTGCCAACCTCATTTCCATTAAGGTGGCAATATCTGTGATCTGTCAGAAAAGATTTAATTTTACAGAACTGCTTTAAGGCTTACTTTCATTAACAGCTTATGTATCACTGAAGATGCTGGTTTCTAGAGAAGTTTGGAGCTTCAATTTTGAAGGGACAGAGTGGGTTTGAAGCATCCAGATGTAGCATCTCTCCTTTTAAAGAAATGGCATCTTTTCCTAAGATTGCACTGTTGCAGCACCATCCTCAGAAAAGACTCATTGGTTTAAGAACTTGTTTACAGGTACTAAGCCTGCACCAGAGGTGGGTTGTTCCCAGTTCAACCCGGTTCAGCTGAACTGGTAGTGGAATTTTTTGCCTGGGTCACAGAACCGGGAGTGACCCAGGCTTGCGGTGACCCCAACCGGTTCCCTTGCTGCCGCTGATGTCACCGCCATGTTGTTTTGTAATGACCGTGTGTTTGCAAAGAGCAATTTACATTGAATTGCGCACACATGTGAAGTGAACCTGTAGTAAAACCCGCAGCCACCCACTCCTGGCCTGCACCTCTGTGCACATAGAGCCGAGGTGGCACAGTGGTTAGGGTGCAGTACTGCAGGCCACTTCAGCTGACTGCTATCTGCAGTTCAGCGGTTCTAATCTCACCGGCTCAAGATTGACTCAGCCTTCCATCCTTCCGAGGTGGGTGAAATGAGGACCCCGACTGTGGGGGCGATATGCTGACTCTGTAAACCGCTTAGAGAGGGCTGAAAGCCCTATGAAGCGGTATATAAGTCTAACTGCCATTGCTACTCTGAAACACTCTAATTTATTTGAACCCAATCCTGTGCCCCACTATTTTCATTTTATATCCATACATATCCTGATTTTTTGTTTGTTTTTAAGTCTTTCAGCTAGAACTAGTTTTCATTTGATTAAGACAGGTGATGTAAAGGAGCAGAGTTGATAATTCATTCTCCAGATTTTCTTTCCCCAATTTGGTACCCACCAGCTGTCTTGGGGTTGCAGATGCTACAATTCCCAGCCAGTATGGTGATGCTAACAGACATTCTGTGACTTGTAGGTAACGGCTTAATGTGTTATTTAGTATTGGGTTTAATTCCGTTTTATCTTCTCAAAACAATAAACTGTCATATAAATTGTTCTTAATGTGCAATGTCTTTTTGCTTACAGCAGCTGCCAGTGAAATTAAGATAATTGTCATTAATGTTACCGTTGCGATACCATTTTTTTTAAAAAAAGGAGATGCAGTAAAAGATAAAGAGACCGTCCAGTGTTCATATAGATATGTTCATTTTGTCTTATTTCAAATGCACGTTGCATTCTTTGTAAATGTCTTCAAATTTCCTGGGGGATTCCTGGCACTTTCATATCCAAGAATAAAACAAGTATTGGTGTTTTTTATTTTTTAAATTGGCCAAAGTTGGACATCCCAGCAGAAAATCTACATACTTAGAGAAATTTACATTTGTTCACACATACTGTAGCAGGATTGTTTTATTAAGCTTTCATATCTATATTAGGCAGGAGACTTTTGGGACAAAGAGATATTTGAATTTGATAAATGGCATGCTATTATTTTCTTTACTTTGCAGGGACAATATAGACCTTCTGATTTACTATGTCCAGAGACGTATACTTGGATACCCCTTGAGCAGTGTCTGCCTTCTCTTGAGCATTCAAAATATTCTCGCCTCAATCAAGACTTGAAAATAGGTAGGTGCATAACTTCAGTTCATTGGAACTTTTGCAGACACCTTCAGTCTATAATGTACTAAATGGATACTTGTGTTCTGCTACGAAACTGTGTGATTGGGCTTGATAAATTGACACTTACAGTTTAAAAATTAATGAATAGTTAGCATCAGAGCATGTTAATAATAATAATAATAATATAAGAAATACTAATGATCTGATGGTCATTTCAAAAAATCCTTTCTTAGCGAAGACCTGGAAGCCAAGAGGAACATATGTGCCAAATTTAAAGTTTGTAGGCTTTACAGTTCTGGAGATTTTGTGATGCTGCATGAGTGGTATTTCACTTTTATATATACCGTGTTTCCCCGAAAATAAGACTTATTTTCTTTTTATCCGCAAAATATGGCTTGGGCCTTATTATGAGGGGAGGGTTTATTGTTTTTTGGTTTGCCGGGCGGCTGCTCTCTTCCGAGTGGGCTCCCAAAGAACCGGGCACAGCCTCATGGGTGAATGGCTGTGTTGCGCTGTCGCAGTAGCGCAACGCAACAGCCATGAAGCGACCACGCTCACGAGTAGCCACCCGGCAAACCCCCTTTCCAGCGCCATTCACTGACCACCTGTTTGCTGCCGCCCGACCCCCGTGGCTTGGCGCCTTCAAAATGCCAGTGAATGACGCTCTGCATGGCTGGAGGGGGGGTGCATGAGTGGCTGTTCTGCTCCTGCTCGCACGCCTCCCACCTCACGATGCCCTGGCCCAGCTCTCCCTGCAGAGCCAGGGCACCTCCGCTGCTGCCACCACCGCCATCCAGCATGGCTTTTTCGGCGGCTTCCAAACCGAGTCTTCCAGCAGTGGCCACTCTGGGCGTATGCTCTATGGTTGTGGGCCAGCTGCCGGCAGAGCATACAACCATAGAGCGTACATCCAGAGCAGCCACTGCTGGAAGACTCAGTTTGGAAGCCGTCGAAAAAGCCATGCTGGGATGGTGGCGGCAGTGGAGGTGCCCTGGCTCTGCAGGGAGAGCTGGGCCAGGACATCGTGAGGCTGGGAGGTGGGTGAACGAGAGTGGAACAGCCGCTCGCACAACCCCCACAACCCACAGAGCGTATGTTGCCGAAACTTTGCCAAGACAATCTCAATCTTACACGGGAAAAGACCCGAATATATCGACTATTCCTTTAGAATTTTTCACAAGCTATTATGTTACCTAAGAAAAAATCCTATAGTCCCTTTCATATATTCACCAGTGTCAAGTGCTGAAATAACACGATGGTAATGGAGTAATGGAAACACACACACATGTACATATAGCCTCGTTGAACAAACTCTTCCATAGGAATGCCCTGGGAAATATTTGTATCCTGTGCAATGTGACATTTTGTGTAAAGATAAAATATTTGTACGAGGTAGTGTGAGGAAGTGGGAAGAACTTATGTTTTCCACTACATTTCATCGTCTGCTCCTGAGGAATATATGAATTAGGGCACAGTCTCACATTATATGGCATTATAGAGCTAAAGAAAAATACGCTTCTCTTTGAAAGGCCCTGTTTGTGTCCTACGCAATATTTTTATGCTTCTTTAAAATGTGAGGCTTTTCCTGGCATTGATCTTTAGGCAAAACCTATTGCTTCCTAAATTATTTTGTTATAGAAGTAAATGGTTCTGTTTATAAATATGAAAGTGCTTACTCATGTCTGAATACTTTATCCAGAAGAAAGTAAATCAATTTATAGTTGGTGAGAGTTTTTTTTTTCATGCTGTTTTCCTTGAACAGTACAGCATGTAATGAGGAGCTTTTTGACTTTGGCTGATCTGTAAAGTCTGAATTGATTCTGAGATTAAAACAATGCCAAAATACGCCTTGCCCGTAAGAAGAAGATTACACTGCTTTATAAATTGAATTCAAACAAAACCATCTGACTAGGAGACGGACAAAATGCTGCTTTGAATAGGTGGTCTAGAAAAAATTTCCAAGATGAAGGAACTAATACCCAAATAATAATAGTGATCTTAGCTTAAAGAATTTGAACGTTTGTACCAATTCTACTTGAAAATAATAAATATTAAAGTCTGCCTCTTTGTCCATAGTGAATGCATAAGTCCAGATACAATATGAATTCAAGCTTGGGTCCTGTGGCTTAAGGAAATTAAAACATAATGCCTGCTGTAAATGGGAGCCATCAAGGTTTATGCAGCTACCATCCCAGGGCTTGTCTCCTGCAGAATACTGCCTTTACAGTCATCAGTTTAAAAAAAGGCCTTTAATTACAATGTAATGAATATTGGCTTAGACCAGTGTTTCCCAAACTTTTGACATATGTGTACCCCTTCTATAATTTTCGTAACGCTGAGTACCCCTCATAAAAAACATATGCTTTAATAAAAATCAAAATATTTTTATTTTTTTGGTACATACGCAAAATAAACGAAAGTTATAAAGAACGTTTATTTGATTCAATGAGAAGGATGAAATTGTTTATGTTGAGATGACAGATCATCATAATTTGGTTCCCTGGTTGTTAATTATAATTGAGATGCGGTTCCACGTCCAATAGTCTCTTCCTTTTTTTCGACTTAATGTCTACAAATGCAGAAAAAGCAACTTCGCATAAATATGAAGTTGGAAAAGGCAAGATGTATTTCAGGACTTTTTCTGTTAAAACCGGATACACATCTTGCATTTGTAACCAGAATGATGTTAAAGTATGACGCGCCTATTTCCTTGTTCAGTGGGCGCAGCTAAGCACGGTGCAGTGCTATTCCCACGTGATCCCCACCAAACTCCGGTGCAACGCGTACCCCCACCAAACTCTTCCCGTACCCCTGGGGGTACGCGTACCACACTTTGGGAAACACTGGCTTAGACAGACAGTGGTATGCTCTGTTTCACATGCTATAGTTTGCTATATCAATGTGTGTTATGCTATTGAGTTCATAAGAGTTTGATAGACCACCCAATTCATAAAATAGTTGTCATAATTGAACAATGTAAGAAGACAGAGTTATCTTATCAATAGTTGTAAATGAACACCAGCTTACTTCGTTTCAAAAATGTATCTTTTACTGAATCTGGTGAGATAGAAATATTATTTATACTAATAGTGATACTTGTTAGCTACCTTTGGAAGAATTATTTAGCGATATTCATTTATTGGTGATCATTTCTTCAGACCTATCACACCATAATCTATCATGCCAAAGCTTGGTTTTATGGATGTGTATCAGTATAGCAGTTAGTGATGAAAATCTATTGTAATGGCTATCAGGAATCTTCTCATTTTTTTCAGATTGGGAATTGATTTGGCTTTAGTGGGACATAAAAGCTAGTGAGTGAAGCCAAGGGCTGTCTGTCTGTCTGTCTGTCTCTTTTTCTCTTTCTCTCTCTCTTTAATTAAACTTTTTTAAAATTAAAGATAATTAATATGATAACTCGCTTGAGTTCATGATGAATGTTCTAGGTTCTATCAACCTAAAACCAACCATGTCAAAATACATTTTAGACTAGAGAGTTCTACTGCCTTATAATTTTCAGAGGTATCATGCAACTCCAGATAGTAGACTTCTAGTTTAAGCAGTTCAAATACACTTCTCTGTTCCAGTATTAAAATGTTTTTTAAACAGCTACATGCTGGGGAAAAACAAAAAGGATTCTTTCTATAGCACAAAGTAAACATCATCTTCACTAGTTTGGATTTAAATTCAATTCAATCCTCTATTGTCAATGCACAACGAGTAAAATAAAGACCAGTTATTTTAACACAGATGTAGCCAATTGGTACCAATTTTATTTTGCTTTTTACTTTGCAAATTTCAAGACATATATGCATAGAAGCCAAATAAATAAAATAATTTTGCAGTCCGAGATAGTACTGAACAACCTGTGCAATGTTCCTCAGACTTTTAAGGTGAACAGAATGATCATATAGTGGTACTTAACCATTTAATACTTATGTGATTGTGAAGCAGACATGAACATAATGCAGGAACAAGATCTACAGAAGAAACGTTCTATATGATTTTCTAGCATCGTTTTTATTTGCTTCTCTTTTATAAAGAAGCAAATTACAGTTGTCTATTGAAAAGATAATATAGGCTGCATGATTGTTACTATAATTATTGCCAAATAATAAGACATATGTTTATATATACTGATGTAGCCAGCAAAATTTTACACCTCTTTTAATGAACCAAGCTTATATCCCAAGTACTTAAGAATTCATTAGAAATAAATTTTATTTTTAATAAACAATTTTTAATACAGTATATTGTGATATACTGTATTGTGATATACTGTATCTTTGTGATGGATAGGTTTGAAACAACACATTGAAAGTTATGAAACAGACTTATTTTCTCATAGTTCTTAGCAAAATGTAGAAGGTTATTGTTCCATAAGTTACGGAAGACATAAAATGTGTTGATTTATTCCCAGAATTGCTTTAACGTCTTACATTTTGGATCTTGCATCTGTTCTTAATTAACTTTATAAACACTTGAAGGCATTTGAAGTTCACAGTCCAATATGATTCTTGATCATAAAATATGTTTAAACAGTACAGATAGTGCTAATGAGCTGCATCCAAATTTGTCAACTGAACTTTAGTATATGCAAGGAAACCCTAATAAGTAGATGAATCGCTGATGGTTCAATAATTCTAGCTAAGCTGTGATAAAAAAGAGAACATTTTATCTGAACAAAGAATGTTTGTTATGTAAGCAGAAACATGTTAATCTTTGCTGATAAACAATTCTTCTCCAAATTAATGGAAGCATGTTTATGATGATTATAATTTTGTAAGATTTCAGTTTCCCATCAACTAGAAGGGGGAAAAATGGAACTAGTGTTAAAGTAACATTTATTGTGTTCATAGGATGAAGTCTAAAATCATGTCACTACAACATTACAGTGTTTTATATTCCATGGGGATGATAGACACCTGACACGAGTGATGTTGAGCTGGCCACACCCATTCTGCCCACGCCCCCACGCCCCCCGAGGTCAAACACAATCCTGATGCAGCCCTCAATGAAATAGAGTTTGCCACCCCTGGTCTAAAGCATAATATCCTATCCTGAGTCCACATAGTAAGGCAAAAGCCATGAACCAACAACCCAGATTAAAAAAATCAGCCAAGAATACTTAAAAGCAGACAACAGCACAGCTTAGAGTTCAGTCAACAAAGTGCAATATACAAACTAGTCAGGCCCAGAGAAGAGTCAAGAGTTTGTAACAATATTATGTAAGGTTTGGAGTTAAGGGACAAAATTCTTTCAGGATTTGACTACCTCCAGACAGTCTTAATTGCTGCAAGTTCAAATATTGGACTCTTCAGTAGTTATATTCTATAGTACCCAGTGGTGGGTTGCTTATCCCGTTCCAACTGGTTTGGTTGGAACGGGGCCGGCGGCGTCCTCGTGCATGAGCGCAGTTCACGCATACGTCTTAGCGCCTGCACAATGCTCCAGCTGCTCGCGGAAAATCGTGCAGGTGCTGTATGTGCCATGCGCCCGCGTGGAAGCGCAGAAGCCTTCAAAGACCGGTAAGGAGCGCAGGTGGGCGGGTGGGCCCTTTGCCGTTCCCAGAAGTTACTTACTTCCGGGTTCGCCGACCAACCGGTTCGCGGGGACCGCCGCGAACTGGTTGAAACCCACCCCTGATAGTACCTTGAGCCAAAGGGGTTATTTCAAGCAGTTAAGCATTTCATTGTTTCTACCCTTTGGTTCTATATGCCGTAGTGTCACAAGTTTCCCCAAATTTGAGAACCATCCTTTACTGTCCCAGTTTGTTAACCTTGGACTTTAATTTCTCCAGGATTGGACAGATGAGAATAGTGGAAGATAAATCTACTGATGTCTCAGTGTTAGGCTTTGGTGCCACCAAATCTTAAGATTCCTTGCTCTTTCCCTTTCTAACTCTTTTTTCAATAGACAGAAATTTATCCAGACAGCGTTAACTTTTGTTTTATTAAAATACAGATATTGGCCAAAACTTCTATCATGAAAAATGATTAAATTGAATTTAAAAAGTAGCATAGTATGCTGTGTATATATATACTTCATGGTATATTCTTGTAAAATTGATCCTGACAGATCAGTATTATTGTCTGGGAATGCCAGAACCATTTATAAGTAATCAAGAATTGTATCATTTTTATGTGTCATTCTTTAACAGCTGTAAAGGGTTTTTAGATTCCGTTATACTCAGTTAAAACCATTCTGTTGAAGGGTTACAATGAACAAAGTGGGTTTTTTTCTTTTGACTGGCTCTTGGCATTAAAACAATAGCTGAATTCAAACTGACTAAATAACTAATACTGTTGCTGTGACAGGAACTCTTGGCTTTTTTGAGATTAGTTTATACATAAAGCTACATTAAAAGAATATGGGGAGCATTGGAAGCGTTAATTTAACTTGAGGGCGTGGTTTGGTACTTTTTGATAGCTTTTTATTCTGAAATTTACAGTTTTTTAAAGACAAGTTAGACACCAGTCTTTTAAAAAGGGAATAATCTGTTAAAAGTTCTGGATTAAAATTATTACTTTTGTGTATGTATATATGTGTGGATCTAACTAACTGCAGATATGTTCCAAAACCTTTAACATGATTTCTATTTCTCTGTTTTTTTATTGTTATGGATCTACTTGGTTCTTTTCCTGGTATTCAAGATCTAATAATTAAATTCCAAATGTACCATCAGAGACGGCAGGAGTAGAACAAAGGATGTGAATTCAAACTTGACCCATTAGTACTTGTCATCATGTTTCTTTTAGTTTCCTATAGTACTTTTTTTAGAAATGCACATATAACTCCTGGGACACATGAAGGAGAATAGAATGAACTGGCACTAAACAGTTAAAACACAAAAATGTTTTGTACATTTCTATTTTTAACATTTATTTTAGTATTTTAACTATAATTCGCCTATTACAATTGGGGCTTTAATAATTTTGTGAGGGCAGCATAAAAAAATGAGGTCAGAAGCTATCATTGAGGACATTCTAGTGTGAACTATTTGTGGTCTTACCTACTATCTGTATGATCTTTATTAAATCATGGTATTGTACTCAAAGAGTGCTGCATTTACCCGTAATGCTGACACAATTCTTTAAATTATGGTTGCTGGAACTGTTTGTGCTAGTAATGCAAACATAATGCAAAGCCACAATGGGGAGTTAATCCATTATTTTAACTAAACCCAAATAAATTACATCATATAGAAACGGGTTGTGTTATAATACTGACTTCTTGTCTAGTCAGCCAGTCTCAACATGAATGGACTTTGCATTGCAGTTCTAGAATTCAAAAAGTGTATCCTGTGGGCATACATAGCCCGCCAGTGCCTATTGTGTGATTACCAGAGCTCCCACATAAATGTTGAGTTTTCCAACTGTGTTATGTTTGGATTGGACGTCAAGTGTATTTTACGAAAAACACACAAAAATGAGTGATACTTTAAAGCGTGCCTCTTGACATAATACACAATCTCATGCAATCCTCCAGGGTAATGTTCTGACTCCTTTCTCAGATAGTTTCTTATTCAGTAGCAAGCCTGATGATTAGCTAGTTGCTTAATTATGGCTAATGAAGAGCCAAATGGTCAAGGCTCTGGTCTAGTTACACAGTTGTAACTAAATATCTATCTATCTTAAAGGCAAGAATACAAAATTACGATTAAAAGATTGAAGGGAGCGGGGAGGGGGGGATCTACTATTAATCCCTCAACCAACTCAAGCGAAATACTTACGGTATCTTGCTCACTTGATGTAAGCTGCTAGCTCATATTTATATTTCTGTCTTTGTTTGCCATATAAATCCTAGTGATGAAGTATTACTTAATTACTTTCAGAAAAGCACTTCCTGGCATAGTCTTGCATGGACAGATTTAAACACATAATCCTTCCTTCATGTGATTAGTGTATATTTGTAATTACCTTGTACATATCCATAAATAACTAAGACACTTGGATTGAAATTATAATTTGTGTAATTATAATTTGACTCAGTCTGTTCCTTAGAGTTTGTAACGAGAGAGAGAGAGAGAGAGAGAGAGAGAGAGAGAGAGAGAGAGAGAGAGAGAGAGAGAGAGAGAGAACTGCCTGTATCAAAAATATTTCTTAAGAATTTAGAGCGTTTAAGTCAATTTATACTGATATTAACTGAGTATAACATAAACTTAATGAGTAAATAAATAAAAATAACATTTACACTAGAAAATAGTAGAAAAATAGGCAGGTGGAATTGGGATTAGAGTTTTTTGCAACTGGATAGATGTGGATTGCAGATTTAGCAATCTCATTTTCATTTCATCTTTGTTCATTTCAATGGGTTTTGTTTGTTTTCTTAATTTATTTGGTAATACTTATGTAAAAGATTTCTACTTATTATTCAGAGAGGTACCTAGAATTCAATTAAAGACAACTAGGAATATTGTATGACATTCAGACCATAGTTAAATCAGATTTTATTGTAGTAGACATGATTTCTTCAAACACTGGCAAATAAAAAAAAATAGTTATAAGGCAGCATCTAATAAAGTCAACAAAATCTGGATCTAGGAGCAGTTGAAATAAGAAAGAAATGCTTCTCCAATCTCAAATTTCAATGTTTGGTAAAAGAAATAGGATTGGAAAATATGAGAGTCTCGAAATGGGTCTTTGTGGATGTTTGTTTAAAGATATGATTTAGTGCCAGAATATTCAGGTTGCAGCTCATAAGGTTAAATAACTCTTCTGTTTCTTTCTAAGAACTTAAACTCATTTTATGATGAACTTGCTTGAAACTGAAATTCTTTGCAGAATGTCCCCCCCAAATTTTTAATCAAAAGAGTAGAAATACATAAATCTGATAGAATGTTAGAAAGTCTACAACAGTGCTGAAGATGTATGGACTTCAGCTGGCTGGGGGATTCTGGGAATTGAAGTCCGCGCATCTTCAGGTGACCAAGGTTGAGAAACACTAGTCTACACATGGCTAATTGTTCAAAAAGCCACTAACAAGTTGAGTCACTGTTGGGGATTTGATTGCATTTGTCAATATTAAAAAGAAAAGTAAATTTGGACTTGTTGAACAACACACAACATGGAGCCTTATGTTCCTTTTATGTTTTGTTATGTTTGAAACAAAATGAATAAATAGTGATTAAAGGATGCTGTGCTTTGCACATAGATATCCATATCCTGAAACATTCTCAAGGAGAAAGGAGTCTCAAGTCTTTGTAAATTCTACTGCTATAATGAAGAGGCTAGAGAGAAAGTTGGCATTGTTTTGACACAAAACTTTTCCTACTGATATAGGCTGCCAGTTTCCCATAACAAACTTGTACAATAATTTGAGATTATCAAGTGTTTGGATTCATTCCGCTTTCTGTTGATTTGTGTGCTTTTATAAATACATGGCTTCAAAGTAGGGGGCCTTTCCATTCATGCTTTATATTATTGCATCAATTCAGCCTATTTTATAAAAATATCTCCAGATAAATTGTGAAATGAGTTTCAAAGCTTAAAATGAGTTTCTTAAAATCCTAGTTATAATTTGTTTAAAAATCTATTTTTTCTTAATCAAATATAAAAATATACCTTAGTAACAGATGTTCAGTGTTAAATTTAACAACGGAAAACATCATGTTTCAGTTATTGCTTGTTTCTTGAATGAAGTCTCTTATACAACTATTTCAATTTTGTTCTGCATTATAACCCATCCTATGAACAATTATAAAATGGCACCGATTCTATAATTACTTTATTCAGTAATAATAAATAATGTCTTGACATAAAAAGTGCAAGCCTACTATGGTTTTATAGGAAGAGTAAAATAAGACTAACTCCAAATGGGAAGGTTTTATGAAGGGATATGACCCCTTGAGGTAAGTCTAGTAAAGCATTTTTATATATTTTGTATATATTTTGTATGATTCAATTTTTTTCATGTATACTCTAAACTTGTAATAATATATTTTTAAAGAGCATATAGCACTTTTTACTCAAGCACAATTAAACATTTTAAACCTTGAACAATTATTTTAAGCAGCTACCTTAGCAAAGCTTACTTGTTTCCTGATATTTATATTAGACATAGCTTGCATACTTCAAAATAGTAGTGGTGAACAAATAAAATCTTTGTAACGTGCATGGTTTCCTATACTTAAAACCTGAATAGAACTAATTCAGAGAAATCCATAAGGCTGTGATCACGCTGCTTACGAAAACCAGGCTTGAAGCTGAAAACCAAGATAAATTCACCTATCCAGTATTTTAAGTTTCTTCCATATGATGCACTTTCTAAACATAAAATTGCTGCCCTGTACAGTTTGATGTCATCTGAAAAGAACCTAACATGTTAATTTTCATTTAGCCATTACAGCTTGTTAATATTTCTGTTTCCTTTTTCAGTTGATGAAGGGATGGTAAAGGAACTTGATCAAGTTCAGGTTCTCCATAAGAGATCAGTTATGCCTTACAGGATGTATAGAAGGAATCGAAAAGGACCAAGCGATGAAGAAACTGTACAGCAATATGCAGCTCTCGTGGGACAGGCGTGTTCAGAGAGGATGTTGCTATTTCGGAGCTGAATATTCATTCTGTATATGTTCCAGAATGATGTTTTATCATACATATTACATATCTCTGCTTTTTTCTGTTGTTATGCCTATTGAATAAGCACTGTGTACCTTTTTTCTGCCTGGGAATGAACATGTTGACAAACTTTAGCATAAAACATTGATTTTGAGTCTTTATATTAAGGGCTTGTCAGAATATTACAATGACCAAGTTCATTAGTTTAAAGACCTCCTTACATTTTCAAATAAGTGAATGGGAAGAATATAAAATTGAGTGGAACATTGGGGGGGGGGAATCGCATTTTGTAGGTATTTGGTAAAGATAATATTTAAAATCAACTAGGTGATGAACTATAGGTTGTTGTGAAATGTATAAATATTTCAGAAATTTTATATTTTCTTTGACTACTATCAGATAATTAAATATTTTGTTCTAGTGTTATTTCAGAATTCAGTTAGCCAGATACTTGTAAGTAAGCAAAAGTTTTGCACTATGCTTCAGTGGGAAAACCCAACCTCTGTCTAGTGGAGTTGGTGACTAGGATTGCTATTATATCATATAATAGAAAGCCATCTAATGTGTATCTATGCATTACATCTTTCAAATTATTCCCTTTTAGATGTTTGCTTTAAATAACATATAATTGTATTGAAATAACCAGGAAGTTTGATGATTTAGGTGTTTGTTTGTTTTTTGTAATTGACATTTTGGGAAAGGTTGAAGGCAAAATGTTTATCAAATTACCAAAGAAATTAATTTTAAAATGTAGATTAAAACATCCCATTTTTTTTATATTCTTAATCGTTATATACATTGTAGTATTCAGAGAATATGCTTGCAATACACCATTAAAAAAAATCCTTCATTTCACACTGAGCAATGTTTTAACTGAGTATCAGAACTTTTGATGTTATCCATTCTGTATTTTAAGCTGTATTTTAAGCTGTAAAATACAAAGCTATGAAATTCAACATTCTGCACTCAGCTGATATTTTTCACACAACTTTGATCAATCTTTTCTCATTATCTAATTCAGCAGGACAGAAGAAGATGAAAATACAGTTAATTGCCTAGATTTTGCCTGTAATTTGGGATGTAATACCCTGTTTCCCCAAAAATAAGACCTCCCCGGATAATAACCCCAATAGGCTTTTGAGCATGTGCACTAAAATAAGCTCTCCCCCAAAAATAAGCCTTCCCCTAAAATATTTAAATGCATGCGCAGCCAGCCCCTACCATTTCCTGGGGGAAACATGCACCATGCGCAGAATGGCCTCACAGAAGCTACTCCCGCAAACCTTAGCTACCACACCCCTTCTCTTAGTGGCGGCTGAAAATAGAGGGGCAGGCCCACTGATGCTAGGGCTGGCAAGAGCCAGAAACAGAGGCAGAACTTCCAGCCCTCTATTGATCAGCTGCAGGCTGCGGTTAAGGGACCTTCTGCACCTCAAAAATAATAAGACCTCCCTGAAAATAAGGCCAAGTGTTTATTTCGGGGGTCAAAAGAAAATAAGACCCTGTCTTATTTTTGGGAAAACATGGTAATAGTATGCACGGAATCAGCCTCCTTTCAGAGACTCTTGCAAGCATACAGTTGTGCATGCTGTATGTTCACAGAAATGCATACATGTTTAGTTAAATATGCTGATATGTTGTCAGGTTGTAGTTTTGACATTATTAGCCATTATTAGAAAAATCACACATTTTCTTAATTAATTCTTAATTTTATTCCTGCATCCACACAAGGTTTGGCATGATCATTGAACCTAATACCAGCCAGTAACAGTGTGATCCATGAACATGGATGCCCTATATGATTATTCTTGCCTTTGAAAGTAACATTTCTTTTTTTCTCTACATAGTTATTTTTATACGTGCAAATTTTACCCAGAATGAATTGCTTGTCTCTTGTAATTATTTTGAACGCTTTTCAGCTGTGGCTAAAATAAGATATATGTTTTTTGAAGTTGGGTCAGACTTAGTCACATGTAGAATAAATTTACTGAAATCAATGCAGCATTAATCCCAATGCTGTTTTGTTTTACAGATTACAGAATACAGTCTGATAGTATTTGATCTAGCATTTAGAATTTAAATAACATACCTAAATGTAAAATATAGGAAGTAAAATAAGTATTATTAAGGTAACATGTAACCTCACCTGGATTAATCTTGCGTGGATTTCATACTCAGAATTTCTGCTTGGAAGATTGACTGTATCTTTATTTCTCCCCAAAGGGCCCATTCTTTAGAGCAATTAGATAATTACAATTAGGCTGTGTCATTTTTATCCAATAAAAATAATTAACTACATATTCAATTGCCACTAGGGGGCACATTCCAACTTGAAAATCAGTAATATATTGTTTGCCATTCCAGCAGTATTCATTATTGTTCTACATCTGGTTTCTCGTCACTTATTATTATTATTATTTTAATCCTGGAAATCTTGATAAGGAAACCATTATTGGAGTCAACTTGTACAGTCATAAAATAGTGGAGAGTCAGTAGAATAAAAATATGTAATTGATATAAAAGCTAAATATTATTTTGTTTGAAGAAAACAACGAAAGTGTTTGAGCCACCAAAAGAACATTGAATAAAGCACGTCAATGATTTCAGGATTCAATGAATATAGTCCTTCCATTCTCTTGCTGTTATGTATGCTTGTTCATTCAAGTATTTGAATTTTGTGCCACAGTAGTTCCCATTGATAAAAAGGAAAGCTGGGGTTTTCTTTTGGTGACATCTCTCTTCTGCTATTAGAGGAGTAACACTGAAACTGGAAAAAAAGCATTCTCAGTAGTATCTTAATAAACAGAGATTATACATTAATGTGGTAGTTTGGGTCATTGTTGGCAAACTGGAATTGTTTCTGTGAACATGGAGTGATGATTTCAAAAAACTGCTCCTTATCTATATGAGGGATTCATGCTAGCTTGGGGCGATAGAGGCTAGTAATAAAGCCATAATATAGAACAAAATTGTTCTCTTCCAATAAATATGCCTAAGGGATTATTTCCACCACTAAACTGCTGACAACGCATACAATTTACATCTTGTACTATTTGAAAACTAAAATGAAATAACTACTTCATAAACAGGAGTATGTTGGATTGGGGCCAGAATATCTGAAAGACTGCTAATTCTTGTATGGGCCTGCTTGTAAAGTATGTAACACAGGATTATGATTCTGCTACTATGAAACTCCCAACAAAAAAGTCAGACCCCCTTTTTGGAAGTCTGTCAGTAGACATGCAACTTTACTCCCTTCCCAAAATCAAATTTTATTAGTTGGTTAGGTATTTTAATTATTACTGCTCCATGTTTTAATTAAACTTTTTATTCTACTTTAAGTCTATTATAGACTTATACTTAAAAGTGTGTGAGATGTGTGTTTAGCGAAGAGATATTGTGTGCTTGAGGGCCAGCTTAAACAGAAAATCTATTTTTTATCAAATGTTAACAAAAGATACAAGACCTGTCAAGACATTTAAATAAAAGCTATTATTTATTTTTACTTTACTTGAACAGAAAGATGAGAACTGCCAGCTAAGTAGTAATTTAACATGTGAGATCCCCAATAAATGTTATTTTCCAAAAAGAATTTTGAAGGTGGAGGATTGGATATATCATTTGTGTTTCATAATTTCCATTAATGTTTTTCAAACAAGGTGGGTTACACATTACCCATTAATCAAAGATGTTGCTCAAGTTGCAATATAACCTTTGTCCACTCTTGTTCTTAAACAGAAAGCTATCAAGTATACTCAGTATTTTGGTGAATTCCAAATATTAAAAAGCCATCAATTTGAAATTTTGCATTTAATGTGGGTAGGTGTTAAATATCAAAAACTTTTCCACTAAATCTAGTCAAAATTACACACAGCCAGTATAACATAGGGTAATATGTTTTTAATCTCTAAATCTCATCGCTCAAATATCGAATTCAAAATGTTAGTCAGTACTCACTCTCAATGTAAAGCATTTGTCAAACAGAAATATTTTAAAGTGTGGATTTTAAACAATTTTTGTGAAAACATGTCAAAAGGAAATGTTTAAAGTAAATGTGCTTGGGGTCTCCCTCCATACCAACAATATTCATAAATATATACTGTTGCTTTTTTTTCTGGTGCTTTGGAAATTATTCTTATACATTGTGAGATTACCTTGTGAGATTTGAAATTGTCCCAGTAAAGGAAAATTTGAACTGAAAACACTAATAAATGGATTGATATGTATTTTAGCAATAGTTAGACTTATATACCGCTTCATAGGGCTTTCAGCCCTTTCTAAGCGGTTTACAAAGTCAGCATATTGCCCCCAACAACAATCTGGGTCCTCATTTTACCCACCTCGGAAGGATGGAAGGCTGAGTCAACCTCGAGCCTGGTGGGATTTGAACAGCCGAACTGCTGAACTGCAGTCAGCTGAAGTAGCCTGCAGTGCTGCATTTAACCACTGCGCCACCTTGGCTTTATTGTCTACTATCATTATGTATATCTATATAGAATTGTAATATGCTAAATCATGACAAATGTCCAAAACAAGGATATTTAAGAAAATCTATTGGATAGGAAGCTATGCTATTTTGAGTAAAATGTTCTAATGATGACTAGCAACTTCCTGGCACTTGAAAGTGTCATAATTTGTCCAATGGTGGAAACAGCATTTTTTTTTTAAAAAAGGCATAATTAAACAAAAACATCAAATCTTGTGAAATTCTTTGCCCAGTCCTTTCATGATTTTGTTATATTTTGTGAAAAGTAGTACTTTTATCATAACCGATTGATAAGAAAGTACATCATATCCATATCATATCAATAGCATTTTGCTATTTTTCTTACATAATATTATGAACCCTTCCGTTTCCAAAAATAAGGATATTTCTGTGAATTACCCTGATGCTCAAGAATAATGATACTTTAAAATAAGGGATGGAGTTTCACATGATGGAAGATTGCCTCATGCCTGGAGTCTGGTCAGGGGTGAAATGCTACCGGTTCGGATCGGTTCACCCAAACCGGTAGTAAAAATGCTACCGGTTCACTTGAACCGGTAGTAAAAAAAAGTGCTACCAGTTCAGGCAAACCAGTATTTCCGATGATCAGCTGTGACACACAATTTATATTAACTAGAAAGCAGGATTACCTGCTTTCTAGCTAAATCTAAATTGTGTGGCACAGCGGATTCCCCCCCCCCTTGCTGTTCACTTATCTTTGCAGGCATGGTCGGTAGCAAGCTCCGCCCACCTACCTGGATGTCATCACATCTGTTTATGATGCTCTGCACATGTATGTGCACTCACATTGCTACTGAACCGGTAGCAATGTGAGTGATTTCACCCCTGGGCGTGGTGATATCAAAACTAGTGTATGTTTTATGGCATTTGACAGAGTAATGTACACAGCAAGGCTGATTCCTCATTGAAATTATTTTAATACAAGTGTGTGAATGTCTTATTCTGACATTTTTTTCACTTTGTCTCAAGACTTCGTAGGTTTTCAATGGTAATTTTTCCCCCGCCAAAGTTCATACACATAAAGAAAATATTTCACCCAGGTTAAGATTATGTGTAAAAATTTATGAATTATTTGCAAAATTAAGCCTACCAAACCTCTTACTATCTATGTAAAACGTGAGTCCTTTTGCTGAAAGCAGATTAGCATGTTAGATTATCTGTAGATCTAAAAGTTAACAGACCAAATCCAATATGTCCACCGTCTTTTTACGGAGGTAATACACAAAGCTGCCAAAGTTCATGTTATCTTTTTACGGACCACACAGTTAAAAATTATAGTTGAGCGGTACTTCATACGAAGAGATGGAACTAAAACCACGAATGGTTTATTGATATTTATGGGCTGCTTTCCATATTCCCCCCTCCCTTGGGGCAGTTCTCTAGGCTAGTCATTAAATTGAAGCCAAATGATTTCATTGCTGTGTTTACTTTTATAAACAAAGAACACATGTAATGTGTACTTGGCTGTTATCAAGACGTTCCCTCTTATTTGGAGGAGAGAACAATTTGTATTTGCGGAGCCCTTTCTAATGACAGCTTTGGAGGAGCGGATTTAATGAACCTTTAATAAAGATATGAAAACCTGTGCAACTAGTTATTTTATATTATATATATTTTTTAAAAACCTTTGTACAGCTGCTCATCTTAAAATTGACTTTGGTGGCTATTGATCAATAGACAATATATACAATTACTATATATATAGCTTGAAATAGATCTATAGTAGTCTCCCTTTATTTATTTATCAGCACAAATAAAACACAAATATAACAAAGGCAACAGTAAAAATATTGGGTTTTTGTCGTGATGGACTCTTGTGACGAGCCGATTGACAGATGATGGAAGCAGTTAGCTTCCTCCCATAATTGGGGCTTACCAGGGGTTGTGACTCTAAATATATACCTTCTTCCCTGGCTGGCTGATAAGGAGTCGAGCTCTGTGGCTCAATGGTTAACACATCTGCCTTAGAGGCAATACAGCACAGGCTCGATTCCCAGTAAGGGTATGGCTAGCTGATGAGAGCTAAATAGCTTGAAATAGATCTTTATTTATTTATCAGCACAAATAAAACACACACACACACACACACACACACACACACACTCTATATATATATATATATATATATATATATATATATATATATATATATATATATATATATATATATATATATATATATATATATATATATATATATATATATAAAATAAAACCAGGAAAAAAACTTGGTGCTGCAGTTACACTTTCCTGATACAATCTCATTTAATCTTGATTGCACTATATCCTAGCACCTGGGAAAAGAGTCTTGAGTGCTCTCCATAAGGATAAATGGTAATAATATATCTGATCTTAAGGTGGGGGGTGGTTAAGATATAGGTAAAGGTTCCCCTTGGACATATGTGCTAGTCGATCCCAACTCTAGCAGGTGATGCTCATCTCCATTTCAAAGCTGAAGCATCAGCACTGTCTGAAGACATCTCTGTGGTCCTGTGGCCAGCATGACTAAATGCCGAAGGTGCACGGAACGCTGTTATAGAAAAGGGCATAAATAACATACAATGTAGATCTGTGCAAAGTCCCCACCCAACATAGCTGCTATCTCCTCATCAAGCAATAGTTATGAGGACCCCAAATTTCACACCAGCTCCGTCTTGGAGGCATAGTCACATCCAGAGTCAAAGATGGCATATCACCAGGGCCAGTGGTGGGTTTCAAAAATTGTTCGAACCTACTCTGTGGGTGTGGCCTCCTTTGTGGGAGTGGTTTGCCGCCCATGTGACCGGATATGAAGATGCCGACGACACTTGTCAGAACCACCTTAAATTACCTCACACACAGCACTGGCATGCATAAGAATATGATGTAAACTTGTTTTTTAAAAGGCATCTTTGGTTTGCATTTAAACAACTTCAACACACGCAATGTTCTGATTGCACCACAAACGCAGTAGTCATCCTTACCTTTCACAGAGGCACTGAGTTTTATAAATATGAGCATGATAGTGTAGAATAATCATATCCAAGGACCAGTGGTGGGTTTCAAAAATTTTTGGAACCTCTTCTGTAGGTGTGGCCTGCTTTCCGGGTCCACTGGTGGAACCTCTTCTAACCGGTTCGGTAGATTTGACAAACTGGTTCTACCAAATAGGTGCGAACTGGTAGAAACCCACCTCTGACCAGGGCCAAAAAAACCCAAATCCCACAGCGACTCTGTTTTGCCAGGGTTGAGTTGAACTTGATACCTCACCATCCAGACTCTCAGAGTCTCCAGGCAGTTGGTCAGCATTTGTGATAACATCACTTGACCAGCCAGAGTTGGAGATATATAACTAGGAATCATCAGCACACTGATTGGTACCACAATTCATATTGGTGGTTTCATATAAATGCTAAAGAGAGACCGAGCCCTCGGACAAAGCTTGACTTTTCTCTCCTCACCAGCATTGACTGAAACTGGACAAAGGGGGAGAACCACCACAAAACAGTGTCTCCCACTTCTAGTCCCCAAAGCCAACTTAGAAGGATAACCCTGGCTGATGGTTATCAAATCCCTCCGGTAAACCAGACAAGGAACAAGAGAGACAGCTTGAACTACTGATGAAGGCACCAGATTAGAAATCAGGAGGTGAGTTCTAGTCCCATTTTAGCCATGAAAGCCAGCTGGATGACCTTGGCCCAGTCACCTTCTCTCAGTCCAGCCCACCTTACACGGTTATTATTGTGGGGGGAAATAGGAGGAAGAAGGTATGTTGGATAATTTGCTGCCTTGAGTTATTTGTAAAAATAATAAAGATGGGATACAAGCGAAGCAAAACACGATGAGTTTCTACTTTAGTGTAAGGCTACATTAACAGAATTTTGAAAATGTGATGGCACAAACTTCCCACTATCACTTTTAATTGTTTGATCCATTAGATTCCATTACCATGGTATTAAAAGCTGCTGAGAGAGGCAAGAAGGCAAAACACTCTCACCACTCCATTCTCAAACTCACCAAGATCACCTGCAAATGGAACCAGTGCTTCCTCACTATTGTACCCTGTCTTGAATCCAGATTAAAAGAGGTCCAGTAGATGGCACTTAAGAATTAGGTTTCTCTATGTCATTGCTTCCATCTGGTGCTGGTCAAGCGTAGTAATCCTACCTTTGTTACACTAAGAGAATATGTATGTTTACCCATATACTGTACAAATGTATTATAGCAATAGCAATAGCAGTTAGACTTATATACCGCTTCATAGGGCTTTCAGCCCTCTCTAAGCGGTTTACAGAGTCAGCATATCACCCCCACAATCTGGGTCCTCATTTCACCCACCTTGGAAGGATGGAAGGCTAAGTCAACCCTGAGCTGGTGAGATTTGAACCGCTGAACTGCAGATAGCAGTCAGCTGAAGTGGCCTGCAGTACTGCACTCTAACCACTGCGCCACCTCGGCTCTATTAAAGCTACATGTTATGATGCTATGTAATTAAAATGTTAATGGTGACAAATGATCGGTTTAAACACGTTGGATTGGCTTTTGATGAATTGGCAGGCTCTGAACCTACCCACCATCTATTGTTGCTGCTCAGAACATGCCACCTCTTCTCTAATTATGTTGACTTCTTCCATGGGTGTTTTGGCTTGGCTAGTAGGAATGATCAGGTACCGAGATGTAAAGTGCCAAACACTATATGGGCTCCTTATCTACATGTGTACACATAAATGCCTTGACAATCTGCCTTTGTGACAGAGGTTTTTAATTTCTTAAAATGTAAAGTCCTAGACCACAAATAGAAAGAACATCCGTGGGTTTAGTGGAAACTACAGCTCCTGACATCTGAGGGTCTGTAAGAAAATAGGAAACTCCTTCCAATACAATTTTGACCTATGGCTAAAACCCTCAATCAAAACTCAAGCCTTAGCCCCACCTTCATTAGGAGATTGATTGGCAGATGATTTTTTGATGGCATGGAATCAACCAATCCCTTCTCTTAACTTGTCATTAAAACTGGCAGGGCAGCACCATTTGTTCCATTTCTGAAGCAGCATAGAAACTGAGATAGAACAAATTATGCAGCATACTTTGGTGTTGTGTCAGGCACTATAGATAAACGTTGTTTAAAGGTTGAACCATGGCAACCTGAAACTCAGATTAACAAAGTTTTGTGCAGTTGCCATGATTCAATCATGATTCAATCATAGGAGAGCTGAGGTGGCGCAGTGGTTAGAATGCAGCATTGCAGGGTACTTCAGCTGACTGCAGTTCTGCAGTTCGGCGGTTCAAATCTCACCAGCTCAAGGATGACTCAGCCTTCCATCCTTCCGAGGTGGGTAAAATGAGGACCCGGATTGTTGTTGGGGGCAATATGCTGACTCTGTAAACCGCTTAGAGAGGGCTGAAAGCCCTATGAAGCGGTATATAAGTCTAACTGCTATTGCTATTGCTATTGCTAATCTTTTAATAATCTTTGGCCTGGACGATTGACTCTTCATTAACATATTGCAAGCCATTTGGGGAAAACCCCTGAAGTTGTTTTGGCAAGAGTTGGTCTATTCCAACAACTCTCTCTGGCTCTGCCTAACTAATTTTGCTCTGATTGATGAAGTTGCTTGGATGAGCAACAAAATGTTTCAGATTAACAAAGTTTTGTCGAGTTGCCATGAGTCAATCTTTAAACACCTTTGGCCTGGATGATTGAGTTTCCATTGACATGTGACATAGAGTTTGGTCTGAAGGTGCCTAAACTGTATCCAAACCATTGCTAACAACCTTGCAAATCCTAAGGAACAATGGAGTTCATTTATATATTATAAGCTAACCAGGGCAATATTTTACTGCATTCTGCGTAGTTTTGCAAAATAGCATTTAATTCTCATGTGTTTTTGTTGAAAACTTTTCCTCTATGTATCTGCACATACATTTTTGGCAAGCTCTTTATTGGTCTTTAGACCTCTGATATTCCATTGGGCCAAGTGGAGAGATAATGCAGTATTGCAGGTTAACTCTGTCAACAGCCAGGAATTTGATCTTGACCAGCTCAAGGTCAACTCAGCCTTCCAATAAAGTCAATAAAAAGAGGAGCCAGATCATTGGGGCAGTAGGCTGACATTGTAAATTGCCCAGAAAGTGCTGTAAAGCACTATGTAGCAGTATACAAATAACCCCTGACTTACAACAGCTTGTTTAGTCACCATTGAAAGTTACAATGGCAAAGTGACTTATGACCATTTTTCACACATGAACATTGTAACATCCCCATGGTCACATGATCAAAATTCAGATGCTTGACAAACTGACTCATATTTATGACATTTGCAGTGCCCTGGGGTCATGTGATCACCTTTTGCAACCTTTCGACAAGCAAAGATAATGGAGAAGCGTGACCCGACAAATGCGCGCACGACAAAAGCATGGCGATGAAACCGCGGTGAGAAAACCGCAACATCATAAACGCACCCACAACAACGCGCCGACAAAACCGCATCCACAAAAGCGCGATTTCAGTTAAGGTAAGGGTTAGGTTCAGGGTTAGGTTTAGGGTTAGGTTTAGAGTTAGGTTTAGGGTTAGGTTTAGGGTTAGCAATAGCAATAGCAGTTAGACTTATATACTGCTTCATAGGGCTTTCAGCCCCCTCTAAGTGGTTTACAGAGTCAGCATATTGCCCCCACACTCTGAGTCCTCATTTCACCCACCTCGGAAGGATGGAAGGCTGAGTCAACCTTGAGCCGGTGAGATTTGAACCGCGGAACTGCAGCTTAGCAGTCAGCTGAAGTGGCTGCAATTCTGCACTCTAACCACTGTGCCATCTCGGCTCCTTACTCCTAGGGTTAGGTTTAGAACTCACGGTTATTACTTGTTTGTTTGTTTGTTTGTTTTTTAAATATAATTTTTATTAAACATTATTACCTTTAAAAAAACAGAAAAAACAATACAGCGACATAAATACAATGACATAAGCAAGACAAATCATACATAACAATATAAAGTAAAACATACAGATACAAATGCCGTTTTAGACATACAACCCCCCCTCCCCCCCACGGTGACAGTCATTCACAGCCCGGTTTTTCTTTCTTTCCTCATTGTTAGGTCTCTAAGCCACATCTTCTCATTGCAAGATTCAGGGATCTATTACGGTACCTATGTTAACTTTCCCCATTTTAAGTCCCTGCTGTTCTCCTAGTCGCCCACATATACCATAGGTTCCAGCTAAGATAAAGTTCTGTTTCTCCTTTGTCCCTCAGCCAACCCGTCATTCTGTCCATTTCTGCACATTCGTAGATCTTTTTAATTAAAGCATCTTCCGGCGGTATAGTGGTGGATTTCCAAAATTGTGCATAGGTTATTCTTGCGGCCACAATTATATGCAGGCTCAAATGCCATATTGAACTGCTTATGTTATCTGGTTTGATGCTTAGTAACAGGTTCTCAGGTCTCCATTCAATGTTTGCCCCGGTAACCTCTTTTAACCATTTTTTAATCCTTTTCCAATATTTCGTGGCCTCAGTACAGGACCACCAAATATGGTAGAATGTGCCATCCTTTCTTCCACATTTCCAACACAATGGAGATAACCCAGGAAACATCTTAGCTAATCTCGTTGGGGGGAAGTGCCACCTATAAACCATCTTGTATATGTTTTCTTTGAATGCAGTAGATGTTGTAAGTTTAATGGTCTTACTCCATAGATCCCACCATTTGCCCATTTCAATTTCATAACCTAGGTTTCTCTCCCATACTGTTAGAAGGCTTTTGTCCATCTCTTCATTAGTATCTTGGCAGGTCAAAAATTGGTAGATCTTCGATAACATTTTTTTGTCTCCACCAAACAAGATCTTATCTAGCCCCTGAGGGTTTGGGTAGATCCCGAAATGTGCCTTATCACTTTTAAACCTGTTTCTAACCTGTAAATATTCCCACCATTCCAAATTCCTGCCCTGTTGCTCTAATTCCATCTTTGTTTTTATGTTGCCCTCTTCTGTCATGATATCTTTATATGTTATGTTTCTTGTCCAATTAAATAAACTCGGATGCGTTAAGGCCTCTAATGGTGCCAACCAACACGGAACCCTAAGATAATATTTTTTCCTCATTTTTTCCCAGACCCCCATCAAAATCTTCCGAATATAATGTCCCATGAAGTACCTATGGGGGGTGTCTCTTTCTTGCCAGAGGGAGGCATGCCATCCCTGGGGGAGGTCATGTCCCTCTATAGCCAATAGGCGCCTTCTATTCAACATCACCCAATCTTTCACCCATGTCATGATTGCTGCGTTATAGTATGCTTCCCAGTTGGGTACTCCGAAGCCTCCCAGTTCTCTGTGTTTTTGTAAAGTTTGGGCTTTGATTCATGCTTTCTTGCCTTGCCATATAAACTGTGTCACTATTGTCTCCAAGGATTTAAAATTTTTTTTGTCCAATTTAGTTGGTGCCGTTTGAAACAAAAACAAAAATTTTGGTAATACATATGTCTTGACTGTCGCGATCCTGCCCATCAGAGACAATTTAGAATCGATATGGTCTTTAACATACAACATTACTTGTTTGTTGAAGGCGCGCTTTTGTCGGCGCGCTTTTGTCGAAAACTGTTTTATTTCATTTTCATTTTATACAATCACTTATATACTGTGCATTTTAAAAAAAGCAATAACACAACTCATCTTCCACCATGGAAAACCAACATAGCACTTCAATCCTCCATACACCCTTTCTTCTCCCCCTCCAACTTTCATTTCTCCCCTCCAGCATTCTCCTCTTCTACTTCCCTTCCCCCTCAGACATTCCTTTCTCCCCTTCCCTCCATCTCACCCTCCTTACATTCCCCTCTCACTCCCTCTCTACTCCTCCCTCTTCTTTCCCTCTACTCCTCACTTCGGTGTATTTCTACTATTCATTAATCTATTCAATTTATATTTTACACTAAAATTAAAAAAAATGAAAATAAAAGGAAAAGAGAAAAAAAAAGAAAAAAGAGCAGCAGTATACGAGTGCGTTCTTATTGTTCTGAAAATTGAAACTATATTTCCACCCTCCCCCCCTCCCCCCCCGTAAACCCCCCTCCCAACCCCCTTCCGACTTCCCAGGTCCCATACCCGGCATAACTCTTTATCAAGCACAGTCTGGAGTATATTAAAACCAAATAGATTAGAAATTAAAAGATAAAAAATAAAGGAAAAAAAAGGGAATAAAAACAAAAAAACAAAAAAAAAAGAAAAACAGGAAAAATCAATAAGCTCTCTACATTGAGCTTTATAGAGAAGGAGGTAAAAGGGACAAATTAAAGGTTTGGATATTTAGATAAAGAGACAAGGCCCCTAGCTAGAGAATTCCATTTGATTAACTTACTTGGTTTCAACATAGTTTGAAATCCTGCAAGCAATAAATTAACTGAAATTAGGAATGATGTACATTGTTTAAGTTTTAATAATGTTGTCGGTGCGCTTTTGTCGGCGCGCTTCTGCGCTCATTCGTCAGCGCGATTTAGAACTTGCGGTTTTGTCACCGCGGTTTCGTTGGTGCGCTTTTGTCGAGCGCGCATTTTTCGATGAACGTGGAGAAGCCAGATTCACTTCACAATTTCAGTGAGTCACTTAATAAATGTGGCAAGAAAAACTCACTTAACAAATTTCTCACTTAACAGAAATGTTGGGCTCAATTGTAGTCGTAAATTGAGGACTCTCTGTGTAAATCTAAGTGCTATTGCTATGTGCATGTTTGCTTTCATATGCAGTGCTCTATGGTCTATCACTCCATTGTGTTTGAACTTCTAACTTCTTTCTTTCTAACTCCAGTGTTGTCTACGAGAGAGCAGAACTCACAAGCATCCTTGGACTAAATACAAATGAGAGATTAGTCCCCAAGGCAAGGACTGTGCCTATTTCTGCCAAGCCAAAGAATAAGGGAAAGCCCAATGTAAAATGTTTGCTACGGGTCCCTCATGCCAAAATAACCAAACCCAAATCAAAATAACAATGCAAAAAGAAGTCAATCCAATAAATTCTTAAGTCTGTTAAGAAAACACGGGATCCATTTTTGGCTTTGTATCAATATTTACTGTGGTTTGAGATTGAAATTATAAATTAGGGAAGGGGGGAGAATAGGAAAATACATTGCAA